>NC_090446.1:602042764-602345795 GCF_031143425.1 Pleurodeles waltl
ACAGCAAATCAGCATCCTCATTGACTTTGCAGCTTATCTTATCAGCAGCCCCCCATAGCCAACTTTCTGCTGTGCATTGGCTGAACAAGCTTTTTAACTTGCCTGAAGGCCCTAATAAACTAAAGGTCATATTTATGGCATCCTGCTGTGATACACATTGTCACTGGGAAAGGGCAGCAATGCACTGTATTTAAGGCATACAGTGCATTCCTGTCCTTTCCTCGTGTACGGGTGTACAATGGGCCTTCTAGCTCAAATGCAGACACACTGCACCATGGTGCAAGGGTGCCTGTGTTGCATGCAGGAGTGTTTAGAGGCAGGAAGGGGCACCTTCCTGCACAAAAACAATCCTTAGAGAGTTATTCCTCTAAGTGTGCTGCAGAATATGGCACACATAGAAAGAGGAAGTAACAGGGATAAATAAAGATTTCTCTCCTTGTTACATGTCTCCTGAGGTGGTGTATCTTTTTGGTGCATTCACAGGTTTACCAGGTTTGGTAAATCCGGGAATGCGTAAAAAAAAAACTTAGGAGCTGCGTGGGAACACCCATGCAATGCCTTGTTTTTTGCACTACTCCAGATTTTTGAAGCCATTCAGAGCCTCGCAAAGTGGCTTTGTGTGGCTTCAAAAATCTGACTTAGAGGTTTGCATTACAAATGTATTACATTGCATGGTGCGAAGCTCTCATAAATATGCCACTAAGTCACCACTGAAATTCTTACACTATTTCTAAGATTAATTTAACATTTTTATTAACCAGGCCCATTTGTTCTCAATTTCTCCCCTCTAGTTAATGCCTTAATTACGTAAAGGTAAATCTGTATTATACCAAGCTCTAATCCTCCTGAAGATTCTAAGGGGCATATTTACAAGGCCCGAGTGCCACCTTGTTCCAGCCTAGCTTCATTTTTTTTTAATACTAGGGCAGCGTTAAAGAGGCCTATTTACAAAGTGGCGTGGTGCTTGTATTGAGACACTTTGTAAAGCCTTGCACAACATTATGCCTGTGCCAGGCATAATGTATGCAAAGGGGGCATTCTGACGCAGGGAGGCCCGACAAAATGGTGCAGTGAAATTTACAACATTTAACTGCAAGATTTTTTTCAGCATTTTTAACGTCTGCTCACAGCAGGCATTAAAATGACGCACTCATTTTAATCAATGGGCCTCCCTGTGCTTTGCTGCACTAGCATCAACATTTGTTACGGTAGTGCAGCAAAACGCCACAATAACGTCAAAAATGTTGACGCTATTGTCCTAACAACCGCCATGGTGCACCATATTGTAAATAGGGCGCAACCATGGTGTTGTTACATTGTGCAGGGGTGATGCAAGAGAAGTGGAGCATCAGACCAACGTGCCACTTTCTTGTAAATGTGCCCCTAACTATTGGTGAAGGACTATGGCAAGGACTATGGCAACGGGGGTAATGTGTTGGGTTTTCAATTAGAGATTAACTTTATGTAGACTTTAGTCTAATCATGTTACTTGGAACGATGGTATTGGAAGTGGGCAATTTGTTTGGATTCAATGCCATGCGTGAATGGCTCTTCAAGGGATACAGGTGTTTATGGTCTTGCACAGTTTAGCAGTTTGGGATTCATACAAATGTGTGAATGGAATCTGTAAATTTAAAGCTTTCATGTGGAATCTTTGAAATGGCATCAGGGTAAACAGTCATCAATTAAACGTATAATGAGCCTTTTCGCAGCAACAGATGAAGTTAGAGTTAAAAAAGATATGAACAGTAGTGATATTTAAAAAATTCTAATGTTTTCCTCTTCAGACCCTTTAACTTTTTAAAAATATTGTGAAGTTCAGTAGAGGCTGCTTTATTCTCCCAAACAATAATCACTATAAACAGGAGAATTAGCAAGAAAGAACCATTTGTGGTAAAATTGCTCTACAAAAGCCTTGTTTTACTAAAGACATTACTCCCGCAGGTGACACAACAAAACAATACACGAAAATAGAGAAACAATTATGTATGAATCAAATACACACATCATGACATATCTTACTTATTTCACAAACAAAAAATATGCAATAATCAAATTGTTAATGGGGAAGTTTGGAACTTTTCAAAATTTAGTTTTATTCCTAAAAAAACAAGCAATATGCTATAGTCTAGCATATCACTTTGTCTTTTTGCTCCTAATGCAAGCTGTTTTTGTCAGCACATACCAGTGTATAACTTGAGACTACCAATTGTCCATACTAAATTCTGTTTGCTGTACGTGCACTTTCCCAAATCAAGATAAGGATACCAAACAAGATAAATTCCTTGACATTTACAGGGCGTTTTAAAAATGTCAATGTTGTTTTTATGTATATAATGAATTTTTTAAAGTCATGGACCTCCAGGGATCTGCAGACTCCAGGTTAAAAACCACTGTTCTAGACCTCTCCACTGGGAATTTTTACTCACTTGCTGTTCAAATTTAGTTCTAAAGTGGATTAGCTTGGATAGATGTGATGGAATTGTTACGTTTTTAGGACGCTTCCCTGGTCCTGTTCTCAAAGTACTAGTTGGTGGCTTCAACTTATTTACATTATTGCTTTCCTAAGCAAGGCATGGAAATGCTGACATTATAGATTATTAGATAAATATTTATAACCTAAAATTCTCAGTCTTTACTTCTTGAGTTTCTTTAGGAGCATTTATATTAATTTTGACAAAGGTGCACCCATTTTCTTTGAGACAAAATCCTTCACACACACTGCTCTCTACACCACTTCACCTTATTTAGCAACCTTTGTGTGTCAATTACTTCCTTGTAAATTGTACGTAATTAAACTGAAACATTTAATCTTACAGCCCAGGTCTTATCATTTTGTGACATTTTTCGTAAGCATTTGGAGGACCTTTCAATGACACTAGATTTTTCTGCCTGCAATTTTCCTTAGTTCTACTTGCTACAGCATGTACTCTTTTACATCATTTGCTTTGGATTTTTCTTCAATATTTGACATTTATGGGAAAAAGCAAGAAATTGTTGCAAGATACTAACGCTCCCTCAAATTTTGTCTTAGGTTTGGATCACCCTTGTATGATTCCTTTGACGGAGTCTTCAATTTATCCTGCTGACATGGCTCAAGCGAATTCTCCTTGTCCAACGCCTTCTACGCTTCTACTGTCAAAGTCATCATTATCGTCTTTGGCAAATAAAAGGCATAGACATGATCCTCCTTCTCCTCCGAAGTCTACATCTCTGGTTTCTCTTGACAATATACTGGAGGAAATCAGGGACTTACGGCCATTTATTGAGGAAATTAATGCTTGAATACAAAATTTGGACAATAAATGGTACTCTAAAATGATAACATTGCTGCCATAATGAAAAAGCAACTTATATGGTCTGGAGCAAAATTATTTTTGACCCAAGATGTGTCTTCTGCCACTGCTAAACGTAGAAAGGATTTTCTTGATCTTCGTCCTGCATTGCGGTCTTTAGGTGCAAGATATGGTTTGTTTCATCCTTGCACTTTCAAAGTTACTTTCCAGAATAACACATCCTCTTTTGAAGATCCTGCGGACCTCAGAAAATGTATCCATTCTCATTCAACAGACTTTATGGACATTGCAGGCCCCTCAAATTCAAGATGAATTGATTGTTGATTCTAACTGTCTTTATTCTTGATCCATATGTTTTAGATTAATACCCATATATGTTTATTGTTGATTCAACCATCTTTCTTTATTCTCTTTACAGAACATCATGGTCTCTCATGTCTTTGTGTCCTGTATGCTCCCATGTGAAGTTCCAGTGTGGTCCGTCCTTCGTGTTGGTCATGCTCTCCTGTGTGTTACCACTCCCCATTTCCTTCTTGTTTCATATAAGGTACGTTGTTCAGTCGTCGTTTGACATGCACTGTCATCTCTCATTGCATTTGATTCCCTTTTCCTCCCTTCTTCTCCTTTTTCTTTTTCTTATTTCCTTTATTCTTCTCTTTTTCTTTTTCTTTTCCTCTTTTTCCTACTCCTGAAAGTTTCTTTGTCTTCATTCACAGTTTTTGCATTTTTTAAGGTCCAGTAGTTTTATCTTTATTCCTTGTCGGTTACATTCAGAGTAATATCCTGGAAGGTGAAAAGATTTGTTAATCTTGTGAAAAGACAGAGAATCTTATCTTACCTTGCCTTTTATAATCCAGATTTAGTACTTTTGCAAGAGACTCATTTTACAGAAAAGGAGGCATTAAAACTCAAGCAAAATTGGGTGGTATCAGTTTTTATTTCTCCCACCTCTACTAAGGAAAATGGCGTAGTGGTTCTATGTCACAAAAAAGATGAGTTTTTTATTTTAGGTGATGATTGTAATCAGATTATGGACCCTTTTATGGACCGAAGGTCTCAAATTAGTTTTCTTCCAAATAAGTCTCATAAGCAATTCCACTCCACCATTTCTCAGAATTTAGCTGATGCGTAGAGATTATGTAATCCCACTGTTCAAGAGTATTCATTTTATCCTCCTCCCCCCCACATGGTTCTCTTTCTTGCCTAGATTATATTTTTCTTAACAACTCACTAACACAGAACCTTATCTCTTCCTCTATTGAACCTATAGTCATATCTGACCATGCCCCTGTTGTTGCCCACTTAGATCTGGTTCAATCACATCCCAAGTCTCCTAGATGGAGATTCAATAATGCTCTTTTGTTGGATCCAAACTTTTCCTCTTCTTTTGTCTCTTTCACTAATGAGTTATTTTTATTTAATACCACTCCTTACATGTCTCCACCATTGATTTGTGACTCCTTTAAAGCCTCAACGTGTGGTTTTATCATAGATTTTGTCTCAAAGAAAAATAAGTTTTTTGCTCACCAGCAGAAACTCTTATTATCTAATATTAAATGTTTAGCACATACATTTTATTCCTCAGCTTCACATTCTTTGTTACATGAACTAGTTCAGGCCAAATTCAGTTTTAAAAAAAACTGATCAAGTTTCCTCTGTATTTTTATGTAGTAGTGCCTGTTATTATGGTGGTCGTAATAGATCAAAATACATAAGGAGTGCTCCTTTATTGAATCTATTCAATTATCAGATGGGAGACTTTTATTTAAAGAGGGTGACATTTTAACTAAATTCACGAAATTCTACAAAATGTATATACTTCGGAACATCCCATTCATTGTACTTCTATTGATTCCTATCTTAACTCTGTTTCTCCTCCTTCCCAGCCTCTATTGAATTTTGATCTTCTTGAAGCTGATTTATCAATTACACAATTACTCAAAGCCCTTAACTTGATGAAAAAAGGGAAGCCACTTGGCCCAGATGGGTTTACTGTAGAATTGTATCTACATTTTTCCAGTCTTTTGATGCCTAAACTTTTACAACTCTTTGAATTTTTTTTCCTTACTGGCAAGGCTGGTGGTACTTTTCGAGAAGCTACTATCTGCCTAATACATAAAGATGGACGAGATCCTACACAATGTAAGAACTATTGCCTTATATCTGTTGTTAATGTAGATTATAACATTGTTGCCAAATTACTAGCCTTTCGTATTGAATTCTTTTGCCCAAATTAATTGGTAAGGAACAATGTGGTTTTGTTAAAGGTAGATTAACTTCAGATAATTCTCATTTATTTTTTAATGTATTAAATAAAGCACCTTCTTTTTCATATTCTCTTGCAGCTATTTCTGTAGATGCTGAAAAAGCCTTCGACAGAGTAAGCTGGACTTTTTTATTCAAAGATTTGAAATGGTATGGCTTTGGACCCAAAATGATATCTCTTATTTCCTTGCTTTACACAGATCTTCAGGCTGCAGTATTAATCAACCGCCGTGTATCTCACTAGTTTTCCTTGCAACGAGGGGTTCGTCAAGGTTGTCCTTTATCACCTCTTTTATTTGTTTTAGCCCTTGAACCTTTCCTCTCTTGTATCTGTGAAAACGCTTCTATAATCAGGTTTTCAGTATGGTGATAAACATTTAAAACTATCTGCTTATACAGATGATAGTCTTCTTTTCCTTTCTAATCCTGATATTTCTATACCTGCTTTACTTAAAGAACTTTCAAGTTTTTCATCTGTCTCTGGTTATAAAATTAATTCAGAGAAGACCAAAATTATGCCAACATTTTGTACTAAGCATTCCTTTGACTCCACTGGGTTTCATTGGAATAATTCTAAAATTAGATATTTGGGCATTTGGTTTACTAACTCTGTTGTAGAATCTGTTAAAATAAATATGAAGGATTGTACCAATAGAATTGACAAAGTATTGTGCTCCTGGAATCCTCTTTATTTATCACAGTGGGGTTGTAGGGATACCATTAAAATGATGATTGTTCCCATTGTTTTATAAATGTTATCTATGACTCCAGTTCATATACCAGATATTTACATTTAAAAAAAAAATCTCACTTCTCTCCAAATTCCTCTGGAATAAAAAAAAACCTTCACATTTCTATTTTACTTCTTAAAAAAGCTAAGGATAATGGAGGGGTGAAGTTTCCAGAATTTCAGACTTATAATAAAGCTTTTTGTTTGAAACAAGGTACCAAATGGGTTTCTTCAGCTCCCTCTCTTTTTACTCCATTGTGGCTTGATATTGGACTAACATTACTTGCAGCTTTCTCTAGTAAGGAAATTTTAACGTTTTCTTAAAAAACATAACATCATTTCCTCACCGCTTTTTAAACATACCTGCTGTTTATTGAGAAAAATCTCATCTAGAGTCACTTTTTTGCAATCTCCAATTTGGTATTTTAAACTATGAGTAATAGACCCTTATATTGGAAATCTTGGAGAACCAGGGGAATTATCTGGGTTCAAGATCTTTTTGATGGCCTCAATCCTCGTTCCTTTCCTCAATTCCAAGTGATTTTTGACTGTCCTCGATCATTTTTGCACAAATTTTCAATCCTTACGGAGACAGTTTTAGACATTTTCTGTTCGTTCCCATTAGAGTCTATACCTCTTTCCCCTTCTCCCCCAGGTTCACTTTTACATTTGTTATCTCTTAACCCTAAAGCATCTTTTATATATAAATATTTTGGATCAACTGATCCTTTTCATCCTAAAGCCAAAGTAGAACTTTCTTGGGAAGCTAACTTGGGTTGTGATTGGACCATTCTTTTCTGGAACAAAATATGGTCCAGAATCTTTAAAATTTCAAGATCGGCCTCTACCACTCAATCTATGTTTTTTCTTTATCATAGGCTATTTCATACACCAACATCCCTAGCCAAATTTGGTATCAGGTTTAGTCCTGCCTGTTGGTCATGTCATTACTCGAAAGGGGATTTGCTCCATATCCTTTTCTCATGCCTCCCTACTGCCATTTTTGGGCAAAAAGTCTTGGCCCAACTCTCAGTTATTTTTAGAATAAAATGCCCCATGTCAATTATCTCAATATTTTTGGGTAGTATTTCAGATCAAATTTAATTACATGCCCATGACAAAGTAATATTTAATCTTATGTTGGCCTTAGCTTTTCAACAAGTTACAATTGACTGGAAATCCTCCTCTAGCATATCATTTGCAGCTTGATGGAATAATGTTTGCCTTTATCATCGTTTAGATACTATTTTTGCTTCTATTTGTAGACCTCTGGTGAATAGGGATTTGTATTGGTCCACATTAATGAACTTTCTCAATAATAACGTTAAACAATGTGATCAATCCCTTAGGCCTGAGAATTTTAAACCACTGTAATTTGTTTATTTATCTCTGTTCTTTTCTCAGTAACATGGTTCTAGTTTTTCTCGTTATGCTTATATATTATTATATCTACCTACCTGATCTTCAGGTGTTGAATTGCATTACCCTTCCCCGTTTATATCCTTCCTTCTCCCTTCAATTATAAAATTGTAAACAGCTCTTCTCTTTATATTGCTTATTAGCTTTGTACTGTTGCTGTTTCCCGTGTTGATGGAATTTCGTTGCATTTTTTTTATATTCCATAACAAAGCTGATTAATCTTAAAAAATTAAATTGGGGACTTTTCACACCATTGAACGTAGACTTCAAGCCGCACGTAATAATATTTGTGAAACAAATGCAACAATTAAAGTCACCTGTAATGCACCCTGACCAGGTTTGTTCAGCACCTGACAAGTGTTCATGCATTTGATTCTAGTGAGAGGCAACATATTGTTTGCACTAAAGATAAATAATGTATTCTTATTTTAGCCCACAGAAGACCTTTAATTCTGTTCCTCTATGCTACAACATAGTTTTATTGTCCGTGTTAGTCAGCAAGAAGTTAGTGCAACAAAATTTAAGTGCACACTGCTGTGTCTAATGTATTTACGAGTACTAAACTCTCAGTGGCAAAGAACTACAGATCATAGGAAGCCAGTGTCTGGAAGGAGTTTTTCTATTCTAGTGTGTCTCATCAACACAAGATCTGTAATATGATTTACACTATCTATTTTAGCTTTGTGAATTTTGAGACAAGGGATATGGTTTGCCTAATCCAACTACTGTGGCATAATAATAGGGGCACACTAGCTGAGGCATCTGAATATCTATTTCACACCTCAGCAGTGGAGACTCACTTTCAGCTTCCATCTATATTAGGTTTTCTTGAGAGAAATTACCTGGTCTCCTTCAAATAGAACACACACACTCACAGAAGTCAGGATGTGGAAAGGAAGACCTGAGAGCTATGCCTCTATATTTGTCACTGAAAAGCACAGTATACTTGCTTAGTTCCTAGTGACCTCTGGCTCCAGAAAGTCTATCTCAGAAACGTACTTCATATGGTGCTGAAATCCCTTTGAAGTGGATTTGCAAGAGTGGTTGGCAGAGGAAGAAACGCTCTAGTGCTCTCCTGTGTTTTCTTGTAGTTCGGGGTAGAAGCACTATGGGTGCATTTGGGAGCCTTCTAGCACAGGAACTACATCACATCACATTTTGGAAAAGTTGGGAGTTTTGGTTTGTGGGAAGAACCTACAGATTGGTTTAGTGCCCTCCATCTATTGAATGTAAGCTGTCTTTTCAAAACTCTTTCCTGTTTCTCTGGCCCTTCAGAACTTGCTTGGATCACAGAAGCAAAACACAACTTTTCTCCTCCAAGGAAAAACTCTACTGCCTCCAAGGGGAACACTTAGAAGCATATTCCTCCTCCTATGTTAAATCTGAGACCAGGACGTGGTCCTAAATCACGTAAGCTAATTTGCTGACCTCATCCACTGGGTTATTTGAATCTCTGTCTTTACTGGGAAAAATGCCTGCTGGGATGAGCTTCATTCAAGAAGATGTGAGCTGGGAAAATGCAACGGTTCCCAAACCCAAGGAATCGTGCTGATCACAGAGAACTCATACACCTGGACTGCAATCTAAAAATCCAGTTGTGCTTTCTGTGTTGTTTAATATTTTTTACATATCACGGTTAAATAATATTGCCTTGAGCTTTCAAATTATCTGGTTGCAGATATTTATCAGTACCTCATTTACTCAATGATGGCCTTATTTTACACATTGGGGAAAATCTTTCTACATTGAAATAAAAGCAGTTTCTTTAAGAAATGTTTAGAAATGAAAAATGTTATTAGTTAATGTTTATTTCATATGAGTTAATGTGCTGTTACATTGTGATTTAGTAAATACAGTTCATTAATACATTGAATTATTTTACATTTATAGTTTACGTTAAAGTGTGTTCCTATATATATATTTTTTTATACTTTACTATAGGAAGCTCTCCATCTGTCAGAGACATCCACTTATGTGTAAAAAATTCCTAATGGCAATTTTACCCTCCTAATTTCTGTTGAAGGAGTCTTCATATGGGTTGTGTCATGCAAGTCTATGCTTTGGTACTAATCACTCTCAGCCTATAAAAGCAAAAATAGTAATAAAATACAAAATTATATATTTAAGGACTATCTCTCCTGTCACAAAAATTTGCTAAATTCGGATGGATGCCATACATTTCTTGAGAAAATGTTCTGTTATGTGCACTTTAAAGAGATGTGCTAATGAAAATCCAATCTTGGCCCACGAGGACTCACAGGGGCCCGTTGGACCAGCTAATTCTGCCAGCAACCAGAACATCTCCCGTGTTTGCAGAGGCAAAAAGAACCTGAGTGCCGAAGCCCATGAGAAGGAAGGGGTCCTAGGGGTTCTCTCACATCTTGGAATGCCGGAATGAGAGGAAATGCTAGCATCTTACCCACAGGATCCCTGGCAACCACCCTGGGTATCCAGCCCCCAAAGTCAGGAAGTGGAGCTAAGTAGAGTAAAACCACTGTCTTGTGACAGCATCTGGGAATCACTTCTGAACACGTTACAGCCGGCTAAGGAGGCACTGCAAAATCAATCAAACAAAATGGACATTCCACTTTCACTCCTCAATACTGTGGCCTGTTTTTGTTTGAAGGCATTGACGATAAGTTAGTGGAGCTGAACTCAGTTATCAAACAAGCACACTGCATTGGTGCAATCAAACTGTTCTTGCACCCCGGTAACAGACAAACTATTGTCCCTTCCCACAATGCTCAATGACCTAATTATTGATTTCAAACCACATTCGAAGCCTTGATGGGTCACGCTAGTCCAGATCGAATTGCTTAACTGAAAGCTACAGGGTGCCCAAAATCCCGACCTCGTCAGCAATTGTATAAGAGGACAGCACAAATTTAACTCCTAACATCACTGGAGCACTGAGCATAGCAAACAGCAGCCCAATCTCAATCGTAAACACTAGTGGAGCCCTAAGATTAGCACCAGCTCAACCATGGAGTCGCAAGATGCAGACACTTGCACCACAAAGCCTGCATTGCAACATTACAGGAGCATCCTCGGCAACACAAACGAGGCAGCAACTCATAACAATAGTCTTTTGAGAGATGCTCAGCAAAATGTCTCAGGTTTTGAGCCTAACCTTGCAACATCTCTTACTGGTCAAACTACCTCAACTGCTGGTTACTTTGGTTTAGGGCAGGGGTCTTCAAACTTGGGGGGTGGGCCTCTAGTGGGGGCTCAAGTGATCCCAGGAGTCACCAGGCTCTGGCTAAAGGAAGCATTATGCAGGGCTTTGTTTTAAGCTGAAAAAATTATCAGCATTAATACGCTCCGTAATGAGCCATCACTAACATGTTTGTCATTTATATCCAAGCTTGGAGTATGTGTCAAAAGGGAAGGGACTCCAAATACTCTTTAAAACCCACACACCCACTTCTAATAATCACGCTGTAGATACTTGTACACATTAGTAAGGCCTGTCTGATCAGAATAGTATGTTTGGCATCAAGTATTTGATTGCATCTTTAAAACAGTAACATAACGTAACTGCAATGTTTAAATAAGTATAAACATATTTCAGTATTGCCAATTTAATACAATAATAGTGAACATTTTGGAGGGGGGTCCCAATGATTTTTTGACAGGGAGGGAGTACGACATTAAGAAGTTTTAAGATCTCTTGTTTAGGGGCAAACAGACCTGGTCAGAGGTCAGACAGTCACACCGTCCAGGCCCTTGAGGCCTAAAAAATCCTACCAGTGCTCAGGCAGATCTATTTAATCAATCAATCAATCATCCATTTGTAGAGTGCGCTACTCACCCATGTGGTCTCAAGGCACTCTGAGATGTCCTCAGGGTTCAGTTGAAGAGCCAGGTCTTGCGGTCCTTCCTGAACTGAGGTAGCAATGGCAACTGTCTGAGGTGGAGAGGTAAGGTGTTCCAGCCTTTTGCAGCCAGGTAGGCCTGTTGGTCAGTGTAGGAAGCTGGCTCTTTATACAAATCACTAAAATTAAGTACACCCTGCAGAGAGTCCAGTGGAACCCCAAAGGTTTGCAGAGGGAGAAATAGCTAGTTCTAATGCTTTATTAGTGGTGGTGTGAGTGAGCAGTTACGCTTATTTAGGAGTCGTGTAAAGCATTTGTATGCTTTGAACCAAAGAACTTCAATATAAGGTAAGCAGTTTTTAAATTAAGAATACTTTTTAGTTTCAAAAATTGACAGTGCAATTTTCAGAGTCTTCAATGTAATCCTATGGGAGGGAAAAAAATGTAGTTTTGGAGGTTAGTATTCGACTTACAAATCCAGTCTCCGGAGTTTTAGTTCAACACCAGGCAAGAGTCAAATCAGCGCCAAGAGTGCACCTGCAGCGGCACAGGGCGGTGGTTGGGGGCACAGGTCAAATTCAGGATTGAGTGCCCAATGTTAACCAATTTAACAGGGGGTAAACGAAGATGCGCTGTTCACAAGTGAGTAAAGCAGTGTCAGGGGTCGATATTTGGGGGTGAGGTAAATACAACAGGGGCCATAAGGCAGCACCAAACTTACATTCTCAGCGACACAGGGACGGCCGGGTGCAGAGTGCCAACACAGCATCAGGTGTCCATTGTTGACCAATGGAGACATGGGTGACCAAAGATGTGCTGCTCACAGGTGAGTAAAGTGGTGTCAGGTGTTGATCTCCTGGGGTTGAGGCAAGCATCGGGGGAGGGCCACAAGGCAGCACCAAACTTACACCCTCAGCGGCATAGGAGCGGCTGGGTGCAGAATGCCAGCACAGCGTTGGGCGCCCAGTGCAAATCAATGGAGGAGGTCGGTTTTGGAAAAAAAGGCTGCAGGCTCAGGCCAGGAGGCTGAATGAAGAAAAACTCACTGTTGCTCAGGTAAGTTCGGAAGTTGAAGGACTCAGAGATACTGTCAGTCCAGCTCCCCAAGGTCCAGAGGCACCAGATGCAAGGGTGTCCTTTGACGCCAGAAAACAGCTTACTGGGCGGTCACTGTCAATTGAGAGTCTTCGGGTTGAGGCTGCAGGCTTCGAGGCAGAGTCTGGCAGGGGTCAACCCACAGTGGACTCAAGCTCAGAACCACTGGGGAACCTTCACAGGACTGGTAGGCCACTCTGACTTGGGCTGTGGGCGTCGGGTGCAGAGGGGGGTCCAGGTGTGGTTTTGCGGTTCCTCAGAGCAGAGTTCTTTTTCTTTAAATTTGGTTTCTTCTAGACAGGTCTACTGTCCATGGGAGATCTTGGTCTTTGGCGAAGGCAGGCAGTCCCCACAGGGCTTTCGAGGTCACAGGGCTGCAGGTCGGGCCAAGTCAGTTGGTGTCTACTGTCTTCTCTGCTGGTGCGATGCTGTCGTGTCCGGCTCTTTTGAGGTTGTCAGGAATCTAAGTTTCAAGGTTCAGGGGTGCCACCTAAATACTGAATTTAGGGGAGTTACAGGGGTGCCAGTTGTTAGCCAATGGGCTACTCACCTTTAGGGTGATTACAACCTTCTTATGACCACTTCCTTTGGGAAGTAAGCACTGCCCTAACCCTATTTGCCTAATTCCTTCCAAACAATTTGGAGGAATTTAAAAAGTAGTGTCCACTTCAGCTCGTCCACCTTAGGGGTGGGACTGGCACGAAGCAGGCAAGCCTTCTAATTAACTAATTTTACCGCCAGTCCTGCCATCAAAGGTGGGGTCAGGAACTAGAGGTCTGCCTTCTCTACCATTTGGAGAGGCTTGGGTCGCATTTCAAAGGTGGCAAGGCCTTTAAATCTCCTCGCCCTGGAATGTCCATCCTGCCTGGATGAGGTTTTATCACCTCCACCGAGAGCAGGCCGTAGTTGAGCCCTCAAGAGCGTTGTCTCTCACCTTAGGGGGCCAGAACACTACCTAAGGTGGTTGCACTGGTTTGCACTAGTCAATGACCCTGCTAGAGGTTGGTAGGTTTTCAGAGGGCACCTCTAAGGTGCCCTCTGTGTGCATGTATTAATAAATCAATCACTAGATTTTATACCAAACTTCCTTATCTTCAGTGAAGCCATCATGTAGCTGGGGAACTCGTAATGACCAGTGTCCAGCACATGTACTTACAGTGGCTTTACTAGTCACTTGCTATGCATGCCCAAACATGTCAAATAATGCACCGTTCCTTAGGGCTGAAAGGCCTACAAGAGGGCTGACTTACATATTTGCAGGCAGTGTTAGGGGACATGGCACACATGCTGTGGGCCATGTCATGTTTTCATTTTATCTCTGCACCAAGTGTAAAGAAATGGCTCCCTGTTGCAGTTACCCCTCACTTTTTGCCTGATACTGATGCTGACTTGACTGAGAAGTGTGCTGGGACCCTGCTAACCAGGCCCCAGCACCAGTGTTCTTTCACCTAAAATGTACTTTTGATTCCACAATTGGCACAACCTGGCATCCAGGTAAGTCCCTTGTAACTGGTACCCCTGGTACCAAGGGCCCTGATGCCAGGGAAGGTCTCAAAGGGCTGCAGCATATCTTATGCCACCCTGGGGACCCCTCACTCAGCACAGACACACTGCTTGCCAGCTTGTGTGTGCTGATGAGAACAAAACGAGTAAGTCGACATGGCACTCCCCTCAGGGTGCCATGCCAACCTCACACTGCCTATGCAGTATAGATAAGTCACCCCTCTAGTAGGCCTTACAGACCTAAGGCAGGGTGCACTATACCATAGGTGAGGGCACCAGTGCATGAGCACTATGCCCCTACAGTGTCTAAGCAAAACCTTAGACATTGTAAGTGCAGGGTAGCCATAAGAGTATATGGTCTGGGAGTCTGTCAAAAACGAACTCCACAGCTCCATAATGGCTACACTGAATACTGGGAAGTTTAGTATCAAACTTCTCAGAATAATAAACCCACACTGATGCCAGTGTTGGATTTATTAAAAAATGCACACAGAGAGCATCTTAGAGATGCCCCCTGTATTTTACCCAATTGTTCAGTGCAGGACTGACTGGTCTGTGCCAGCCTGCCGCTGAGAGACGAGTTTCTGACCTCATGCGGTGAGAGCCTTTGTGCCCTCTGAGGACAGAAACAAAGCCTGCTCTGGGTGGAGGTGCTTCACACCTCCCCCCTGCAGGAACTGTAACACCTAGCAGTGAGCTTCAAAGGCTCAAGCTTCATGTTACAATGCCCCAGGGCACTCCAGCTAGTGGAGATGCCCGCCCCCTGGACACAGCCCCCACTTTTGGCGGCAAGTCCAGGAGAGATAATGAGAAAAACAAGGAGGGGTCACTGGCCAGTCAGGACAGACCCTAAGGTGTCCTGAGCTGAGGTGACTGACTTTTAGAAATCCTCCATCTTGTAGCAGGAGGATTCCCCCAATAGGGATAGGAATGTGACCCCCTCCCCTTGGGAGGAGGCACAAAGAGGGTGAACCCACCCTCAGGGCTAGTAGCCATTGGCTACTAACCCCCCAGACCTAAACACGCCCTTAAATTTAGTATTTAAGGGCTCCCCTGAACCTAAGAATTTAGATTCCTGAAACTACAAGAAGAAGAGGACTGCTGAGCTGAAAGGCCCCTGCAGAAGAAGAAAAGAAGACACCAACTGCTTTGGACCCAGACCTACCAGCCTGTCTCCTGCCTTCTAAAGAAACCTGCTCCAGCGACGCTTTCCCCAGGACCAGCGACCTCTGAATCCTCAGAGGACTGCCCTGCTTCAAGAAAGACAAGAAACTCCCGAGGACAGCGGACCTGCTCCAAAAAGACTGCAACTTTGTTACAGAGGAGCAGATTTAAAGACCCCTGCAATCCCCGCAAGAAGCGTGAGACTTGCAACACTGGACCCGGCGACCCCGACTCGACTGGTGGAGAAACAACGCTACAGGGAGGACCCTCCGGCGACTCCGAGACTGTGAGTAACCAAAGTTGTCCCCCCTGAGACCCCACAGCGACGCCTGCAGAGGGAATCCCCAGGCTCCCCCCTGACCGCGACTGCCTGACTCTAAAGTCCCGACGGCTGGAAAAGACCCTGCACCCGCAGCCCCCAGCACCTGAAGGAACGGAACTTCTGTGCAGGAGTGACCCCCAGGAGGCCCTCTCCCTTGCCCAGGTGGTGGCTACCCCGAGGAGCCCCCCCCTTGCCTACCTGCACCGCTGAAGAGATCCCTTGGTCTCTCATTGAAACCTACAGAGAACCCGACGCTTGTTTACACACTGCACCCGGCCACCCCCGCGCTGCTGAGGGTGTACTTTTTGTGCTGACTTGTGTCCCCCCCGGTGCCCTACAAAACCCCCCTGGTCTGCCCTCCGAAGACGCGGGTACTTACCTGCTGGCAGACTGGAACCGGGGCACCCCCTTCTCTCCATTGAAGCCTATGTGTTTTGGGCACCTCTTTGACCTCTGCACCTGACCGGCCCTGAGCTGCTGGTGTGGTAACTTTGGGGTTGCTCTGAACCCCCAACGGTGGGCTACCTTGGACCCAAAACTGTGACCTGTAAGTGATTTACTTACCTGCTAAAAATAACAATACTTTACCTCCCCCAGGAACTGTGAAAATTGCAGTGTCCACTTTTAAAACAGCTATTTGTGTTTTATGTGAAAAGTATATATGCTACTGTAATTATTCAAAGTTCCTAAAGTACTTACCTGCAATACCTTTCAAATGAGATATTACATGTAGAATTTGAACCTGTGGTTCTTAAAATAAACTAAGAAAATATATTTTTCTATAACAAAACCTATTGGCTGGATTTGTCTCTGAGTGTGTGTTCCTCATTTATTGCCTGTGTGTATGCACAACAAATGCTTAGCACTACTCCTTTGATAAGCCTACTGCTCGACCACACTACCACAAAATAGAGCATTAGTATTATCTCTTTTTGCCACTATCTTACCTCTAAGGGGAACCCTTGGACTCTGTGCATACTATTCCTTACTTTGAAATAGTGCATACAGAGCCAACTTCCTACACCAAGACATTCAGTCAGCACTGTGTGCAGTTGGTGAGAGGGTCCTAGAGGGTGGCACAGTCTGTGCTGTAGCCCTCAGGTGCCTACTTTAGTGCCCCAGGTACCAAGGGTACCATTTATTTGGGACTTAAAATAAGAAAATCAACTGTGCAGTTTTGGGAGAAAGATATTTTGCACTGGGGGCCTGTTTAGCAGGTACCTAGTGCACTTTCAGTCAAAATAGCACCAGAAACCAGTCAAGAAGTGAGGGGTAACAATGTCAAAAGCGGCACGTTCCTACAGTCAGCACTAATATACTAACCTTCATTCCAGAGTACACATGTAAAGGTAATCGATGTCCTGAACAGGGGAAATGTTCTTTGGCTATTATCATCATCAATTCCAAATTTTGCAGATCTGAAATTGAAGGACCTTACAGCGATTTCATTTATGCGGACTGATGACATCCCTGGAGGTAAAGCAACCAATGCCACCCGGAGTACAACTACAACTGCCCAAAGAGTGCTATCTGAATGCCCCCCTTTTAAGCAGTGGGGCAGAAAGCTCATCCCACATTATGGGTCAGGCTACCTTTCACCATTGCTCCCTCCTGGACCACTAAGGGAGGGGCTTGGCAACCTATCTTTTCAGGCTTAAGAAGCCATGGGAGTCCTCTCCAAAGTACAAAGCAGTCTCCAATGGCCAACTGGACCATGAATCGCACAAAATCAAATCACTGGGTGGGGATGTGAGATGGTTTTCAAGAACAAGAAACAGTTTGTCTCACGGTGTGTCACAAAATCCAGATCAGGAGGCACTCTCCAAGGCCAAATGTCATTTTTTTTGCTTGTGTTCCTGGAACATCAATGGCCTTGCTGCGTAATTATCCAATCCTGACTTCCAACAGTATGTGCAAAACTTTGAAATCATCCTCTTGCAAGAGACCTGGCTTGCTGAACTGGCCCACATACATAGGTATATTAACTTCTCTGTTCCAGTTGTAAAAGGGGCTAAATATGGTTACCGTCTGGGCGGGCCTGGCAATATGTTTCCACAAGCGAAGCTTCAGGTAAAGATCTGAACTCCAACTCTTCTGCACATTACGCAATCAAGATCCCCATTAATAACAACCGGGCAGAAACCAAGGTGGTAATCATTAACGCTTAAATCCACCCCAAAAGCAAGATAAAGGCCTCCAGGTTTCTGGGGGAGGAGCTTTTAAGGATCGGGGGAATCCTTTCTGGGGACCTTCACCTTATTAGTTCCTCAGATGACACCGTGTTCGCTCAATCTTCATACTAGGAGGTACCAGGGCAAGGCAGGAACAAACATAGCTCCCTAAATAGAATTGGCAGACAACTTAACACATTAGTTTTAGGGCCCTAATGGCAGGTTCACAGAGGACAACCCACCAGTAGCCGCATTTCACTCCACTAGAACTAGCTGGATTACACCTTTGCAACCCTCCCATTATTCCACTACATCCAACCGTACCAACTTGGTTACAAAGCAGACAACAATCATCTCCTGCAAGAAGTATCTTTCCAAATAAACTTGCCTGCACTGAGTCGTACAGTTGCGGCACTGGACACCGTGTCTACCATGAACTGCAAGCGAATTAAGTTCTCAACATCTACTATAGGGAACTTGGCTGCATCTGCAATTGATTTGATACAATGTTCAAGAACATCATCCACCAATGCTCTAAGAATGTGGGTGTGTTTTACCAAAGCACTAGGGGCCACTTTTTCAACCTCAGTTAAATTAAGGCCCGCCTAAGAACATACAGGACAATTTTGTCCTAAATCTAAGACGTAATTAGCAAAAGTCAAGCCACTTAAAAGGGTGGTGAACGAAAGTTTAAGAATTTTGCGCAACAGACCAGGTGATGCCAATGTACACGCAACTTTGAGACACAGAGAACTGCTTAAGAAACAGAAGTGGGGCATCAAAAGGATCCAGGAAGACAATATCTGGGTCAAGGTGTTCTCCGCCACAAAACACAACAGTGCCAGGTTCTGGGCTACAGTCAGTAAACTACTACACCCTGACCACGGAGGAATTACCTCCCATATTTTGGAGGCAACTTGGGCCCATTTTTTAGCAGACCATTTTAATCAGCATCCAACTCAAAGCACCTCGCAAGATCTCCTCAAAGCCAATAAGCCCATACCCGAAAGCCTTACATCAGCCTTGTCTCAGCCCTTCATAGGACAACACCCCGATCACACAGACATTATAAGGCGGCAGATAGCAAAAGGTGAAGGGAAGGCCCCCCCGGGCCCTATAGGCATTCACCCGGCCATGTTCAAGTAGGACACCACTGTTTGGGCAGAGACACTGAATCTGTCTTTTCACAAATTAGGTGTCTGGGTGGACTGCGAGCTTCATCGAGGGGCAAGAGTTGGCATAAATCTGGCAAAAAACAAAAAAATACAGTTTAGTAGCACTTATTGATAACAAGGCAAAATATTTTGCCAGGACTTTGATTGAAGAATTGACAACCTGGGCCTCCAACAATTAAGTCATTCTTCTCAATTAGACATTTTTCAAAAACGTCAGGCACAACAACCAATATCCTGGTATTATCCCTTCCAAAAGACGAGGCAAAGGCTTCCAAGATGCCACTTCATCTCTGCTTTATTGCTTGTAAGGCAGCTTTTGATCACGTGGATCAGGGTAAGTTCTGGAGCAAGCTGGTAAACTGGAATATACCTCAAGCCCTATTGGACATACTTATCGTGCTCCACACAAATACATTTGTGCAGGTCGGGCTGGGCGCGGGAATTAACCTCTCCAGGAAAATACCAACAACTCATGGGCTGAAGAAGGGGTGTGTTCTTGCCATCCACTCTTTTGATCTTTTTCGGGTCGACCTGATGGAACAGCTTAACATATGCAATGCACACATTCCAAAATTAGGGGGCATGTCAATTTCCAGGTTTTTATATGCTGACAATGCGGTCATTGTGAGCCACAGCCAGGTGGGATTGCAGTGGCTGCTCAACACCACACAAGAATATTCTACCGAAAATGCCCTAACCATCAACCTAGGGAAAACTAAGACAATGGTGATTAACAATAAAAAGAGGGCTCTGACATGGTATTGGGGAGGTTTAAAGATTGAAACAGCAGATGAATACAAATATCTAGGGACTATTATCGATAAAAACAGCTCATTTGCTGCCCAGGAAGAAGCCATTAAGAGGAAGGGCTAAACATTAGCCATAACCATCAAATGGCTGGTCCATAATTGGTGCCTCTTCAGGAATACAAGCTAAGCAGCCACCAACCCTATTGTACTGAGCGAATTATTGAGAGGATGGGATGCCAACCTTCTGGACAGCACAATGATGCGGATTTTCAGAGCAATTTTTTATATTCCATGAGTTACCTCCCAGGCACAGATGCAGCTGGAGTTCGGTCTGCTAAAGCAGACCTCGGCCAGATGGGATACCTATATAAACTGCTGGAATAAAATCAGGAAGACATAGCCTAACACACTGAACCACCTTCTATGGCAGAATCTGCAGAACAGAGACTCATCGCCGACGAGGGCCTACCTCCAGGAATCGTTGACCACCACTGGGCTCACCCAGATCTGTGACACTCCAATCAGCCACCTGGCCTTCAAGAAAATAGTCTGGAAAACAATACAAAATTATCTCACTTCTTGAAGGTAAGGCCGCCCTGGCACAGAGCCCACGCCTGGTGACAATAATCGGTTAAGGGTCCTCTTTAAACAAAGCGGTGAACGCACACAGAGGTAGGCCAGGTTTGCCAGCTTTGAGACACAGAGCTGGACTGCAGACTGGTAACATTTCTGTCAAAAGTGGAAAAAGAGGGCCCCTTTAGCAAGGCTTCTCAACAGCCGTCAGTAATGGCTTCAGCAGGAATAGAAATCAACTGCTCCCAGGCTGCTCGTTTCTAACAAGATTAACTGTCAATCAGCTACTTGTGATGCCTCTTTATTGGGAAGGTGGTGGAGGCGATCGGCCCCCTTGAACTGGTTGAGCTTCATCCTGCGAACTACACTTTTTAGGTACTTTCATGCACTGCTCTTTTACTTAGATAATATGGGCTCATGGTGATAGGCTAAAACCATTTCTTGTCAATTTGCATTTGATGACATGCTTGAATCTTGTTTGCACTCTTTCTGGCAGCTTCGAACGAACCTGCCTTGCCCTTTATTGCACGTACATATTCTGGCCAGTTGTTCTGTCTCTTGATCTTCCACTTTGGAACAGGTCTGCTCTGCAAATTGGTTGCAATACTTTTTAGCATCTCTATATCAATCTATCCAGCACTTTAAGAGGGGATGCACCTGGCTTAGTTGTCTCACTTTTTCAACTCTCACTTCTTGAAAACGTAGAGCAGGTCCAGCCTGCTTTTATGATCAATCTGTACCAAAGCTGGCGGAGTTCTTGCCATAGTCCTATTCAACCTGCATTTTACTTGTTATTTACCGTGGTGAGTACTCTCATTTCATTGTGCAGCGGTTTTACTGAAAACAAATCAAATTTTGGTATAACTACCGGCAGCTGCCAATATTATTTTTATATCATGTTCTAGTTTTTCATGATTGATTTTATAAAGCATTTTAGTGCAATGGTTTTAAGTAACTATGCAATTAACTTGAAACTGGTTTACTTTCCTTTCTCTGACTTCAAAGTGAGAGGATTTAGGTGACAATCTAGCTGGATACTGGGGGATTGAACATTTTTTTTCTGCACACGACAACATTTAAATGAACTGTGTAAGTATTTCATAATATAACAGAATTATGAACACACAAATGAAGCACATTTTTGTTATTTCTGGAGTGTGTTGGAAACATACTTTAACATGATCAAAACGAATCATTAAACTGGGTGGTGCAATTTCCACACATTTTCGTTTGTGCACTGTATAGTTTTATTGGCAAAACTGTAATGGTAATTTCAATTGGAAATGTGTTGTCTGTAGGGCAGTGGGCTACCGCACCATGTCTCAGCACCACTCCAGTCCAGTCCACTCTACACCGCTTATGCTGTTCTACTCTACCCTGTACCACTCTACTCTATGCACTCTTCATCATGTTACACCACTGCACTCATTGCCCCTACCTACACTCTAGGTTGATCCACTGTACAACACTAACCTACTCTGCATTCAACACCATTTTACTCTATGGCATTACACTCTATTCCAATCTACCCAACTGAACCCTACACTACTCCCACTCCACGCCACTCTTCTGTGCACCACTTCACTCTTCCATTGAACTCTACTCCCACTGCATTTTACTCTGCATCATTGTATTCTCTGCCCCCTATGCTGCAACACTGCACTCTCCTTTGCACTACGCCACTTCACTCTATGGCACAATACTCTACACCACACTATGGCACTCAACTCTATGTCACTGCCGTCTGCATCACGCAACTCTACGCCACACCACTCTACTCTGTGCCTCTGCATTCTATGATGCTGCATAGTAGGCCACTGAATTCAATGCCACTGTACTTTATGCCACTGTACTCTACAACACTATGCCAATGCACTCTCCTCTATTCCACTCCAATACACGCCACTCTCTGTCACTTCAATACACAACACTGTACTCCACGCGACTAACTTTTAACCATGCTGAACAGCAGCCACGCTGGTAAACATGGCCAGTACACATTGGCAAAGCCAATAGCTCTTGGATAAGCGAGACCTATTGGTTTGCCAGTGCTTGTTCTTTGTATGCACACCCGGGATATATCCTATTTTCAGAGTTCAAGTACAAAGTTATGGAGAGAAAGTAGATCAATAAACCGCAAGTCAGTCGGACACTTTATCGTCATTAAAATAACCTTTTTTCAGAGGAATAGACTGAAGGATTAACAAAAGAGCAATTCCTGGGAGTAATTCCTGGACATTGCTGAGCTATTATGGTGTATCAGAGTTGAAAAAAATATGTAATCAACCAGATGTTATAATAGATTGGAAATATACATTCAAGTTGAGAGAGGCTGTTCCTCAGATAAGAAGTTATTGCTATACAATTAGAGAGGACAGAATCCTTATTGTTATACACGATATAAATTTGACACAGTAAAGCACAGTATTAACAATAGAGTTTAGATTTAGAAATGTATTGTAGGATAAGTGTTTTGTATTTAATTATAGATTGCAAAAATCACACTAGCAAATTCATTCAGACTCTAATACAAGACTACAGAATCAAAACAACTTGGGAATGAGGTTTGACATCTCTGAGGCAGCTTCTCCTTTTCCACTCACCCTCCTGCTGTTGTGCGGTCTTACTTTTGGCGTGTGCAGTGGTGAGGGGCATTGGCAGTTATCTTCCCCTCCTGTGGAACTCACCGGCACAAGGACGGTTTCTCAGTAGGAGTGTGAACTAAATGTAATAACTAGATTCTGAATTTGGGGGTGGTGTACTGAGGCCCTGCGCTGTGTCTCCCCCTTTCAATATTAGACATAGTGGATATTAGTTTATACATATCCAGATTGTTGGACTAGAGCATCTCACATCCCAGTTTACATCTATGCCTTAGGCAGAATGCCAGGCAGGAAGAAGGAATTGGAATACAGACTCTTGATTCTTTGGATAACACTATTAATGAGGTAGGGGAATGTGAGATCCGGCCTTACAGCAATTTGCTCTACTATCTCTATCCTTGCAACAAACATATCTGCTTAACAATTTAATTGTTAAGCATTCTCCACGCAGTTATCTAAGGGGTTTTTTCATCACACAATCCTCCTGTCCATTTATTTTCCGGCATGGGAAGAAGAGAGCAGAAAAAAATGTTTACTTTTCAAAGTAAGTAGGTCCGTATTTCCTGTAATTTTGTTATCAGTGACGCTCCCTATCCATGTAAAAAACAATAATAGCTACATTTCACCTTTCCCAGATCCGGGATTATTTCCCAATACCCTTTCAAACTACCTTGAAACATCACTTTCCCTGTATGCAGTGGGGTAGCGTGGAGGGTGCCAACATCTGGGGGGGGCGCTCGCAAGTGCTAAAATCCACTGGTTAGGGGGCGCAAATTACTTGCCTTGCCCCGGGTGCTGTCAGCCCACGCTACGCCACTGCCTGTATGCGATTCTTCTACAGTATTAACACTGGTATTATTTTGGCTGAAGAAGGCCATCCTCCCTAAATGTTAAGAGCCTAGAGGAAATTACAGGGATTGGGAAGAATAATTTAAACTATACTGTTTTCTTGCATGGCATAACCCTTTGCTCAAACTGTGCAGTTAAACCACAAAAGAATTAGGTTCTCCTGAGCAGAGCCGTGTATCTTACACTGAACATGTCCTTTGGCCTGCAGGGACTGAAGGCAGGACTACATCCAATCTTAGCTCCTGGCAATGAAGACAATATATAACCGGATATCCCCGGCACTATACAACCGGTGGGACTAGACTTTGGAACCACCACTGCAGTCATGTCACAGTTTGTTAAAGGGAAGTGTCCCTCCCGTTCTTAAAAAGTGATCATACTTTACCTAAAAAAAAATAAAGCACAGCAAACTGACAACCATTTTATAGCAAGGAGATCTTTAATCAAATTAAAAAGTAAAAATTATCCGTTCTTGAGGTTGATTCTCTTAGAATTTCTGTCTTTGATTTTAAACTTTCATTAAACTGTAAGAAATATTCAGTAGTTAAAAGCTCTGATTGAAGTTGTCACACGCTGAGAGCTTTATATCAATCCCTGCTACCAGGCCTTCTGCACTTGTCCATCCCATGGGGGGAGAGAGATGACAGCTCTGAGAATTCATATTACCAGCACAGCTATGGTCCAAAACCCTTCCTCACACAAACTGCTGCTTCTTTTTGGAGGCTGCCTTGCTAGCCAGGTCCTTGGCTTTCTCTTTCGCTGCTAGTGCTGTCTCTCTGGCTTTCCCAGTTGCTTCTTTTGCTGTTTCCACCAGGGTTTTTGATGGAGATTCCCCTGCAATGCACAAGGCAATAAACTGACTTCAGTAACAACCATCACATTTCCTAACAACAGTGTAACAATACCACGTAAACGTAATCCCTTCTTCTAATGCATCATACTAAATTCAATCCTGGTTACAAATTAAATCACCCTTGTGTGCTTTATTACCCAGAGATGATTCTGCCGGACAAGATGCTGGAGGAAAAAACACCTAGAAGTAAACGCACAATCCAGGACGCAAGTGCAAACCAAACTATTGGGAATATAAAGGCTTTCAATCCAAATAAAGATGATTTGAATTATAAGCTATGTTATGAGAGCGTCTAAAGGCCTGATAGAAATATCAAATGAAAATTACAGTATGGTACCTTACATTGTGAAACTTGTCATTGGGATTAAAATCTACTTTTCCAACTGGAATCCATGAATCACCATAATCTACACTGAGGTAAAGCGGGCAACATTCCATCTCGATTCTTGCAAGTGGCCAGAGTGGATACGTCTTAGTTTGCTTTTACCTTGGCAGTCGGAGCGTTAAAAATGAGTCTAGCATCATATTGATCACACACTTCCACAGCATGAGCTCAAACTACCAATCTGCAGAGACTGGAAAATGTAGCCACATGAAGGTGATTTATCTCTTCCTATAAGCTAGCAATGACTTTTAATGATTTAGAAACCGATACTTAAGATTGATGACTGAAAACAAGAGTTGCTAGAATCTACAACTGGCCCCTGGCTGGGCCAATCAGGTAGTTTGAGGTATGGTGAAAATATTCCCTAAAAAAAAAAAAAAAAAAAAAAAAAAAAAAACTACTATTGAATTAAACATAAGCACATACATGACAGCAAGATACTCTTTGCAGTTCAAGTACGTATAACCTCGTTTTCACCTTGATTGGGGGTTCTTCAGTCAGGTATAGCTTGGTTCAAGTGGCAGAGCGAGCACGGGACCCACATCTGGGCATACTTTTGCCACTTACGGAACTACATCAAACACACAAAAGGAGATGGGAGGGATGCTTTCAATTTGTCAAACTACTGGCAATCGGGGCAAAACTGGTTTTAAGTAGCTTGCTTTTCGGGTTCTGCAAGGTACTGGAACTTCGGGATGGAGTGTTCCTTTCAGAGCAGGGTCAAGACTGATTTGCATATGTCTGGGTCCAAACCGAGGTGGTTTAGTGGGCAAAAGAACGATAGGTTGGAATGCTATTCCGAGCAATTGCCAGCAGTTAAAATATGGCCAGGCAGTTTGGCCTGGACTATCCCAATTAAAGCAGGGTCGAGACTGATCTGCTTTTGGCTGGGCTCAAACTGAGGTGCAGGGCTGGACTGGGAACCCAAAGCAGACCTGGCAAATTTTGTGGGACCAACCCTCGTAGGGTACATAGCGAGCGAGCCTTACAACTAGAATGGGGTTTGCGGCGGTGCCCCCCAATAAAATGAGGGGGAAAAAAAAGGGCAAAAACTGTGGATTGTACTACACATTTTCCAATATCTCTTTAATCGTATACGTTTTTAAATGATGAACGCACAGAGCAGCAAGATATGGTAATCTTTACTGGGTTCTTCGGCGATTCACACACCATCACCCTCTAACAGTGCCTCTCATCTCTCCATAGCCCTTCTCTCACATGGATTTCATTTGTTTTATTGTATTTCCCTTGCCAGTGTAGGGTATTGGAGTAATTTACATCACACATGCATATAGAGGTGATGAATCATACATGTGTAAATCAGTGTATAGAGAATGTTATACAAAACAATGGGTACTACATGGTATAGCATTCACGTCACCCATACCTATATGCATTTGTTAAGAGGGCTTGGTCTGGGAGCATAAATTCAGGATTCTGATGTAACATAGTGGTAAGGTTTGACTTTACTACTAACAATTTATTTCTACCGAAACAAACCATTTTTTAGCAAAATTAGGATAATCAAAGACTGCATAAAACATAACTTTCTAAGCTGTACCATGCAGTTTGTGTGCAGCTCTTTGATGGCAGTTCCTAGCTAACTGTGCTAGATTATGATAGTAACTTATGAACTGCACAGTAACAAAATGATCTATATGACAAAAGCAGTATCCCACTGAGCTATGCACAAAAAAACACTGTTTTGCAATCCACATAGTACACGTTCTTTGCTGAAGGCATATCAAGCCTCTGTGCTACCTTAGATGAGTCAAAACGGACACTATGATCTCTCTCCGACAGGTACTTTAATCACCAGAGTTATCTTGGTACTTTTATTACTGCCTGAAAACTGTTGGATATTCAAGGAACTCTGCAGTGTTTTTAAAACTGCTGCACTGCTACAAAAACACACCCATCGCAGTAAAAAAAAAAAAAAAAAAAAAAAAGCAGCCCCAACATTTCCAGCCTCCCGGGGAAACACTGGATGCCCGGTAAGGGCAGTCCGGCCTTGCAGAAGTGGCATGATACAGTATGCAAAGTAATGATGTGCTGGAATACTACCCGAGCTACTGCCAGTGGTTAAACTATTGCAAACATCAACGTTTGTGTGTTTGGTTAACTGAAAAGCCAGGTGTTTAGCTTCTTGCAGAATTCAAGAAAAGAGAAGAATGCTCCAATATGAAGTGGGAGGTTGTTTAAGACTTTAGGAGGAATTTAAGAAAACACCCGCCCACCTCATCTAGTTCTGTGTGGGATGCGTGAGAGTAGGAGTCCTGCAGAGCAGAGATGTCTCAGTGGTCGGTGGAAGGAGAGACATGATTGTTCACGTCGGAAGGGCCTAAGTTCTGTAGTGCCTTGAATGTGTGTGAACAGTCTAAAATTTGCATGTTTGTGTACTGGGAGCCAGTTAAGCTCCCTGAGGTGTTGTGTGAATTCTGTGTGGGAGGTTGAGAAGTTTAGCAGCAGAGTTCTGTTTTGAAAAGAGATGAGCAAGTTTTCAGCATTGTTGTAGTTAGTTTCTTGTAAGGAGACACACATGTTCACTGTCTCATCCAACCATGAGAGACGGATAATAGCACTGTAGCTGGACAACACCTCGTTACTGAGATTTTTTTTCTGGGTATCTGGGAAGATACCCTTTTCAAGTGATATATCTATACTTTTGCAACAAGTGTGAGCAAATATGGGAAAGTTAGCTTTGATAACATTTTATGGTAATACGCATGGACATGAACATTTCCCTAGTATTCAGCATCATTTATTTGGTGCTGTAGGTCGTGGATTGTGGTCTATTTCTGATCGTAAGACCTTGTTGCTTCAGTATTCTAGGAACTCCCTTCTTTTGTTTGTAGAGCTATTGGGAATAGATTTGCTAGTGGGAAGGATGCTAGAATAGATCAACTGAGAAAGTACTCTAGGTGGGTTTATCAACCAAGCGATTTGTGTTTGAAAAAGCTGGCTTTAGCTGCAGTGTAGTGGTTATTGCCTGTATTTTCTCCTAAAATATTCAATTTCTGTGAGCACTAATGTGGATTTGGAGAGTCCCAAGGTATTCAGAAGCTTGCAGATTTCTCTTCTCCTGGAGTTTAGTTCACTGGACACCTAAAGTTGTGAAGGTTTCGGGCGATATGGTTTCAATTTCAGAGGAGTCACATGCCATATAACTCCTTGACATGTGGGTAAAGGGGAGGCAGCAGGAGGTGTCTCTTCCAAGATAAATAAACTTTATAGTGGTTTAAAACACGATTGTGGCTTCACTCACTCCTGTTCAACCTAAAAGGATTTAGATTTCAAAGCTAGATAGAGGTCATGACAGGTCATTCCACAACAATTAGTGCACAAGCGAATGTGCTAATGGCAGAGTATATTCGATTGTACTAAAGTACAGTTACAGCAACTGTTGGATATTTTGGAAGACTATAATGAACACAACTATTTGACTGTCAATATTCCAAATTTAAAGATAATGGGTTTGCATAATAGTTCAAATATAGTAGGGTTATAACAGGATAACAAATTAAGGGAGTAAATATTAATTGTAAATTGGAAGTCACTATTTCATTTTGAATTATTTGGAAGAACCCCAGTTGAATGCTAGCCAAGTATTACCACGACCATTTAGAGTTTGAATAAATGTAAAAATCAGTTATGGTGGGTTAAGGTTAGAAGACTCATTTTATGGTAGGTAAGACCCAATGTGATAAATTTCGAGGTAAACGTATCTGGGAATGTTAAGGCATTCTATTTTGTAAAGGATTGTGATGCTCTTCGAAAGGTTTCTTGCTGTGCATCATCACAAAAGGGTATGCGCCTAATATTGAATACCTTATTGATACAAGAAATTTGAGAAAATTGAAGTCTATGTGAACATGATATAGAAACATTATGTATGCATTATATTGCCATTAGTCCTGTAAGAGTTACGTAACATTTGCCTGAAGCATGTGGAATCAGAACAATGAAGGAAGGCTATTTTAATTCCACGAAATTTGTTTTGAAATTCAAAAAGGTTTAAATTTTCCACTAAATAACCATTAGTGAGTGGTTTTCCTTAAAAGAAAAAAAAAAAGAAAGAAAGAAAAAGTGCATGTTAATTTACATGTGTTTGTAATACATGTTATGTTTAACAGTGGATTCTCTTCAAATCAAACTGCCAGGTACTTAAAGCTATATTTAACCTACAACTTTCTGTGATGTAGATTCAGTTGGTACCAACCAAACTGCCTGCTGAGGTCACTAAAGAAAAATCTGTTAGTCATCCCTAAACTGAAGGATACGTCGCTGGAGGTAGGACTTTCTCTGGTGCAGCGACTTCCCACTGGAATGTTCTACCCACTAACTCCATGCAGAATAGAACTTATTAGGTTTATGGAAATTGCTGAAAACCTGGTGGCTTCCTTGCAATACATCAATGTTTTCTTTTCGGTCTCTGCTCTTTTTCAGTGTCTTTTTGAGGATTTATCATTAGCTTCAAGATAGCAAGTATGGGTGGATAGTGGGTTTAAAAAACCCAAAACTACACTTTGGGCCACATGTACGTAGCCTTTTTCCTGTTGCAAACAGCCTGATTCGTAGAAGCAGGCAGTTTGTGACAAGAAAAAAGCATCTTGGCATGTACAGCCCCTATTTTGCGATTCGGTAACCTATTTACTGAATCGTAAAATAGGTCTGCGAGTCGCAATTAGACAGCGGCGCTCTCTTCCTAACTGCGAGTCACAGTGGTATGATTGTTTTGTAACCCGTGAATGCAATCGCGGTTAGTACCAATTTCAAAGGGACCCCCTCCCCTTGTGAATGGTAGCAAAAATATTTTTTCTGAGAAGGCAGTGGTCCGTGGGACCGCTCTGAAATTTTTTGTTTGTTTTTGAAATGCATCCTGTTTTCCTTTAAGGAAAACAGGATACATTCACAAAAAAAAAAAAAAAACAGATTACTTTAAAAGCAGTCACAGACACGGTGGTCTGCTGTTCCCAGCAGGCCACCATCCCTGTGAGTGCAGCCATTTTCAATGGGGTCGCAAGTTGCGGCGTACCTCTTGAATATTAATGAGGTAGGTCATTTGCGACCCCACTGAGAATCGCAAACAGTGTGAAGTACACTGTTGTACATATGGTTCTGTGACTCCCAAATGAGTCGCAAATTGCAAGTTGCAAAACTCTGGGTCGCACAGCTGGCCCTAAATAACTTAATATGCAAATAAAGAATTTAATTCATTTTTGCACTACATGTACACCAATAAAGTAACCACAGAAAAGGTGAACAGCAATCCAAGAATAATGAGATGCCATGTAATAAGCTGCTATTTTAACCACCGTCGTGCTTAAAGAAACAGTTTACTACATTATTAAAAGATACATTTAACAACCCCTATCAGTGGTAAGAATTGACCCTCTGTCCGACTCCAATAAGCTATAAATAGGAGCGAACTTTTAACATACCTTGCATTTTTGCCAAAATGTATTCATATCCTTTCATAGCCTTGTGAACGTTGCTCTTGAATCTTGCAAGACCAAATTCCTGCAAACAGTGAAACAAAAGAATTCAGCATAGATTACCTATTCAGCATTTAGAGCAGTGAATTACATGCTACTGTTAACTGTTTCCCTCCTCGTTTTCTTAACGCTCAGTCTGGCAGCTGATCTATTCAGGCACTCATTGCAAGTATTACAACCTTCCTACATTAACTATTAAGTAATATTTTCATCTTCTGGCAGGTAGGTTTAAGCAGTCCCAAATAGATTCTCAGCTCACTAGGCATTCCATCTGGTTTCTGAATAAAGGTAAGAATGTTTGACAAATGTTTTGAGTGCTGAGTAGTATTTCTGCTTATCTCCTACAAGGTGCTTTTGCATCTAAGGTACGGAGTGTCCTTCTTATCAGCGTTAGCGGGGAAAAGGTTTCCACCCAAGTCAAAAGTCTAGGCTGGTGGTGTAACATTTTCTTTATGTGGCTGCGCTAAAGGAAATCTGTTTTAATGGAATGCTAGTGTGTGCGTTTGAGGAAGTATGCAGGCGATTGATTACTAGGGCCAAGCAGTCATGGCCCACTCCATTAAGTGGAAATACAACATAATAAGAAAAATTCATTAAAATGGAGTGTCGACCTGTGATATATCTTGCGACAAGAGAATAGGAGTTTTATTTGAGAAGTTTTTAAACAGATAGGTAAAACCAACATATAGACAAGGTCCTATAACTTTGGAGGACAAAGATACAATGCCAAATACTTTTGTATTAGGTGAAGGTCTTAAAGAGCTTTTTTTTATTTTTTAGATACAGGTAGTGATCCAAAAGCAGTGGCCCTGGAAATGCAATGCAAAGGAGAACAACCACACAATCACTTTGTGGTAGTTCCACCTGTGAGGTAATGTGCATCATGAGAACCCTTTATTTTTGTTACAGTTTTCTGGTTATTTCCTAATTCACTCCCATCTGCCGACCCAACTGGAGACAGGGGTTGTCCTGACTGCCTTGAAGGGCCATGTGACAAGGCTCCGCTGGTCTCCTCACCTCTCACCTAGGGTGCATGCTCTTCCCTGCGCTACCACTTTTTAAATCTTTATTTGGATGGTTTCAGGTTAACAACCACAATCAACAGAGCAAGTCTTATAACTTCAGTTACAGTACACAGTGAGCAGTTGGGGCGTATCTCCATAGAGGAACAATAAATGCACAGGAGTCAGATGACCAGCGACACAACAGTGGAACATCCAAGGCATTTTGACTTTCTCCGTCAATCACACCAGGTGCATAGGATCTCAATCATTCAAGTCTGTACTCTCCTCACTTAATGACGTGTCCACAGTGGCCACAAATCTATCTCCTAGGGGCCACCAGGTCATCCCCCAAATTTGTCATTTATCTTGTTGTGTTTCATATGAAGTTCTTCAGCTAAAGACCACCATCCCATCACATACCTCATTCAGTACTCTTCGGAAGGAGTGAGTCTCCCCATCCATGAGTTTGTCACTCTTCTCCGGGCCAACACCAGTGCCAGTTGCAAATATTTATACACCATCCTACTGCTAACATCCCCCAGCAAACAGTACTCTGGGAGGGGAGGGAGGGCGAAGAGCACCCTGCAGCAGTCCGTGTTATGTGTAAGCTATCAACCACCCAAACCCATAAGTCCTGCACTTGGAGGCAACCTCAGGCCAAATGCAGGAAATCGGACCCCAGAAACCCACATCGTGGCGATGCAGCTGATCGGGTCAGTAACACCCAGTGTAAAGCTGTAAAGCTAGGGTTGGCACGTCGGCACAATGAAGGAAGTTAAAGTGGATCAATTTGAAGCAGACAAAGCTAGATAAAGTCGTCGTAAGGGCACATACTTGAGCCCAATCAGCATCCATCAGGGGGGCGTCCAAGCCTTTCTCCCAATGCAGCAGGGTGCGTAAATGACACCGGCAACATCCCTCACCATAGCTCTGCACAGCTCGGATACCAAATGGCACCCGGACCCACAAGTCAACAATGTTCCCAATGTGTCTGACAGCATGGGCACTGCAGAGAACATCACCCAAGTCTGCCTGGCAAAGTCAGCCAGCCCAGCGTAGTGTAGAAAGTGACCGGGCCCCATCTCAAATTCTGCCTGTGCATCATCAAAGGAGCTAAAATATATGTTGGGGTATAGCCCCCCCCACCCCAGCAATCTACAGCCTCCATCCTGCCAGGCCTGCAAGGACTTGCTGGCCTCCATGCGCTGGGCCTGGGTGAGAACGCAACACCTGATGGAAGGACACCTTCCAGAGTACCACCTTTGCCAGCTGCGACCACACACAAGCAGTCTATCTGATCACATACGGTAAAGTGATTGCTATGTTTGCCCCCTTCATCAACAACGCCGGCAGTTCGGCACCATCTACCAAACCCGCCAGCAGTCATTTCTCCCAGTTGTTCCCCTCCACCATCCACTGGGCCGCATGCTGCATCATATCTGGGAAATCTTAAGTGTGACACCTTCAAGCCACCATCCTCCTACCTACCCATGAAGGGGGCCCAGGTCACCGTAGGGTGCCCGCCAGCCCAGACAAGCGATGCGAGTATGGTGTCTAGTTGTCTGAAAACTCTTGAGGGCAAAGGGCACAATGAGTTCTGAAGGGGGTACAGATATCACAGCAGGAGGACCATCCTAGAAATAGCTATTCTAACATAATTGACAATGGTAACGCATTCCAAAAGGACACCAACAAGCACTGCGAACCGATCACCCCAGACTTTAAGCCATTACTGTTTCTCCCTTGTGTGCACGACCATCACTCCCAGATATCGGAAGTGGTCCAACTCCCACCTCAGCCCCAGTGCAGGCAGGTGCTCTACCGGATTCCTGACCAGCGCTGCCAGGTGGGAAAAGTAGAGATTTCTTATGATTAACCCACAGACCAGACATGGCTCTGAAGTAGTCTAGCAGACACAGCAGAATCCGGAGGGATTCTCTGGGCACTGCAAGAGAAAATCTCCTCGTATAGCAATAGAATGTGCTGTGTCGATCGCAACTCTATGCCCCATCCATACAATTCATGACAATCCCAAACTGCAAAAGACAATTGCCAGGGCAAAGGACAGCTCAGCCGGGTCTCTCTGCCTAACTGCCAGATTGAGACACTCCCACCAGAACCCTGGCACTAGGGCCAGTGTAAAACAGCCAGATCCAAACCCTAAACTTTGGCCCTAACCCCATGACCTGCAGGACTTCACGTAGGTACCCCCACACTACCACCATCTTCACACGAATACTGTGGAGGACACTATGTGCCCCTTATGCCACTGGGATCACTGGTGTGTGAAGCACTTTGTCTGTTAGGAACTCGCTCCATTAGATATTTAGCAGCATCATATTGTACTAAATAAAAGTAATGTAGTAAATAAAAATTTGAGTGTGCATATAATGCGATGGACCCTGCTTTTGCTCCCACAAACCTAGTATTAAGCTCATTGGTACATACAATTACAATTGGTGCTCCACTGCACCGCAATGGCCTTTGTTTATTTGCTGTTTTGCTACTGTTGCCTAATCTTCTCCTGCCTCCAGCTGCTTAGGGATAGTCCTGAGTAGCCCAAGGACCATGCAATAGTCTTTGATCATTACTAAACCCTCCCTCCCCTGTAGGCATCTAGGAAAAGGGTGGAAATGTGAAGGACATCTTTGCACAACACCTTCCTTGTTGGGGAAAGTTAGGACAATAATGCACCTTGTGAAAGAGCCCCTGGCATTTTTCCCTAATCCTACCATACTTCACCTTAGATTCACAACTGCAGTGGCTTTAGATTCTCCAGTGGCTGTGGCATTCCACTTCTCACTGTGGCACCTTAAACAAATCTTGGATGGGCCATCTTCACATCTATGTGGTGGCAATAAACCACTGGGTAGAGTCATTAATAGGACAACTTCTGTGGTGCATCTAAGCTTGCATTTGGTTGCACCACCAAGTGTTCAAGGTGGATCCCACAGGTCCACTACGGTGGCATGTGTGACTCATTTTGGGTTACCCCAACCTCACATTTCTGTAGACTGATTACAATCTATAGTGTGGTGTCTTATTTCACCTTGGGCTACATCATCTCTGGTGTGCCATTTCCACCTAAAGTTGGAGAGCTTTTATCTGCCATAGTTTCAAGTCATCACCTCTCTTGGCTGGCTGCACAGTATGAGGTTTGTAGATTCTCCAAGGGTTGCGATATGCCACTGCGGGGTGGATCTCACTCACCTCCTTGGAGACTACCTCAGGGACTTGCCAAGTTAAAACAATGGAATGGACTACAAACAACTAATTATTCATACACCTATTAACAGGGGTACTGGTGCTCCAGACCCATCACCACAGGTTTCTTATCAAAAGCGCTAAACATGACCACAAACTACCATGTAAAGAACAACTTTGAAAACTGAGCATCTGCTTCTCCACAGACCTAAAGATTATACCCTAACTCAATATGAACAGACCTATAATTAAGAGATTAAGTGCTTTAAAGACTGATAGCTAAGCGTTCAATTATTCACATTAAAGCTATTAAGCACCCATGCAACCAGGATAAATGCGATTTTGCCACTAAAACACCCCTGAACTACAGACCTAGACACCACTCTGAAAAAGGGATAAACGATACAGAACCATAACAAAGAATTAAAGAGTTCCAATGTCTAGCAGCTGAGCTTTCAACATTTAGATCGAATAACCACGTTCAAAGTGAATAATCAAATAACTGCATAGCAAATGGGCTACAGACGTTTACATGCCCATGGTACTCAGACACCTGCTCTTCCTCTCCTACTTAAATAAAAACACTACATTTCAACTGGAATAAATGAAACAGCCCAAGAACAATTAACTAAAGTGCTCCAGAGAACGGGGAAGCAAAGTTTCTGTAACTACTCTGCTATGCACAACACTCCCAAGAGGAATAAATAGAACAAACCCATAATTAAAACATATGAGGGAACCAAAGTCAAGTTAGACTCCAAAATCAACTAAAGCCAATGTAGAAAATAATTGAAAAGGGAGCTAGACAGATATGCTTGGTGTTGAGGAAAGAAGCACGAGTCAGAAGGGCATATGGAAAAAAATTGTGCGTGGGAGACACTAGGGTAATACCAGAACACTTACCTTCATTTAGACACGCCAAAGGTACTTTGTCGGCTGATGGAGAACATCAGCCAGCATACTCCTCAGACTGAATACATAGACACTATATATACAAATCACCACAGTCAAAGGTCACCTAATTCTACGTACGAGGATAGAGGAGGCCTATAGAAATATAGGGCCAGATGTACAAAGGGTTTTTTCCCATTCTGTGTCAATGGGAAAATGTGTTCGTACATATGGCCCATAGTGTTTTACGGCTTAGCAGATATGCGACATAATTTAAGGAAGACATTCTGCAATTAGAAACAATCCCAACTTCACGAAACACCATAGTAAGTGAAATACTTATTAGTTCAGCATTGTACAGTTATATTTGTAAAGCAATGTACAGGACATCAAATGTCTCAAGGCAGAAACTGCTAGTTTGCATTCTACAGGGGCAAGACAGAATGAAAAGTGGGCACCAGTGAGGAGGTCATAGAACACAAGTTTAGATCTGTGCACACGCACATTTTTTTCATGGGCATGGTTATGTTTTTCATTTATCTTTCAGAATTCCCTTAATGTTTCCTCAAGCACAACGGAAAGCATTGTTGATGGCAGTTGGATCTCTAGTTCTTTTTTATACAACTTTTTTGACCTTCCACTACAACACCTGGAGTGCAGGTCGCTCTTACTGCATGTCTTGTTAAGCAAAGATAAGATAAACCTTTAACAGATTGCTAAAATTTCCCTCCTTCTGCCATTCCACAGTCCCAGGAGTAATTTCCAGAGACACTGTACAGCACTGCAACAAGCACCCATTCGATCTTTTGGGCAATGATATATGGATGAAACATGTAGGATTACAGATGGTGGAACCCATAAAAACTCTGCAAACATAAAACCCTTTGCTTTTAATTCTGCCATGGGATCTGGGAATAAATATAATAGTATATGGGATATCTGCAGGATATTTTACTTTTGAGATCCCACCCACTGAATAACCAAGTGCTCAGCTGATAATCATCGCAGAGCCTGCCCAGGTACACCAGGTATCCTTGGCGAGGACCAAAGTATGAAGCATGCCCTTAGCGACTCAAGTGAGGGTCCTCTGAAACAAAAAGGGATGACCCATCTTCTCCATATAGAGACTTCACCATGAAATTAGTGAGTTATTTCTCTGTTTATAACTATCTACGAAGAACCATTACACATGTCAACCAGAAGGTTCCCACTTGTTCCAAAAGACAGCCCTACTTGTGTTACATTCTCAAACTACAACTCTTGCTTTCACAAACCCTCCTCTTTAAATATCATCCTCCTCTATACAATACTTCCCCTTAACCTCACCATCAAGTTACTCTGCTTGCCTCAGTAGAGACGCTTTTAACAGTTAACCTCTTCCTACACTCCAACAGTAAAATAAAATATAAAACAAAAAACCTAAACTAGACTCAACAACATAACATGTTTCACCCCCAACCTGATTTCTGTCTGCTGCTTATCCCATCTGACAGTCACTCCTTTGCCGGACCTCTGTCACACCTTTTAAATAATCATCAACTGTAACTCAGTCACCCTCTTGCCTATCACTCTAGAAGTACCCATGTATCCCAGCCTTACACTGCCCAGTTTAACCCAAAGAAAAAAAACGACACTGCATGCAGCTAGTATAACTTACTGGCCAAGTAGGCTAATTCAACATCTGCTTCTTCATCTACTTGCTCGCCAGTCAGACCAGTCACCTGACAAACAGACCAGGAGGATGTCAATTTTAGCTCCACAACTACACTGATACTGATGCCTTTCATGTATCAAATGAACAGTCAGATAACCCATCAACTGGGAAATAGCCAAGATTCTGAAACAACAGCCCAATAGTCTTTAGAAATGAACAATCTACAATCCCAGCCCTGCTACCATACCTGCGGGGGAAGCAAAAGCATGATCATCAGATTTTGAGTGGATCATCCAATTAGCAGGTATAGTGAAGTAAAAGCAGACACCATTACATAATCAACCAGAGGACACAACCTCTACGGAAAAATCGAATGCCTACTGAAACTTCCAATCCAATTAATGCAAAGCAAAAACAGTCAGCAGACCTCACAGCAGACCCTATCTTCACTACCAAAACCTGCCTGAAATATACTGCTGCACCTATACTACGCAAGGCATCATCTGATGGGCACCAAATCCTGTTTAGAAAGTGGCCAAATAAGAAAAGAAGCAGAGGGCTAGCAGTGGCATACAATTAAATACTCCAAACCCAAAGAACTATCCAAAGCTATATAGGCTGTAGGCTCACAAGTAGAACCTTGTAATCCAAACTTGTTCAGAACATTTTTCTAGAACCCTCTCACGCTAAATAAGTGAAAGCAATCACTAGTTGTTCTCTATTAACTGTAAAGTTCCAAAGACACCTATAAAAACTCTTACTGGTATCAAGGAAGAAAAGAACTGATCCAGCAAACTACAGGCTACCAATGGACTGCTTCTAGGTAGACTCACCAAGACAGGTTTCCCTGAACTCTATTGTCAAACAAACCAAACTCCTCCCAGAGAGACAGGTTTCAGACCTGGAAGAAGCACTGAATCAGCATTAATCTCAGTTTAGGATGCACTCAAGCACTCACGTGGATTTCAAGGGAGGCACTACACTACTCCTGCTCAACCAACCGTTTGCATTAGTCTTAGTAGACAACCAACTTCAGCCTGTAAGACTAAATGACAAGAATTATGGGCACATTCTTCTAATGGACAAACACTCTACCACAAAGACCGAGCCCTAACTGTTCTATTTCCTCATTTCTGGTCTTTGTCATTGACCTACCTGGTTTGTGTCTCCTGGGGCTCAACAATCGCCGCCACCTCAATTCCTTAAAGCTTACCTTCAGCACCTATTGTGATGATACCCAGATAATCTTAAAACTGGGGGGAAAAACATTGTACCTCAAATTCTCTTGATTGGGCGATTGTCTCTTGGGCGGTGAACAATGGATGCTAAAAAAAAATATAGTAATACTTACAGTATTGTGATAAAATAACGACCCTTCTCCGAATGGCCACCCAGAGATCGGTCAACCACCAGAAATATTCAGAAAGGTGAAAAAACATTTTTCTAAAAGTAACATTGACACAATTTTCAAATGCAAGATTGTTGGCAGACAGCAGGACTCTCCATTAAAATTATAACAAAAGAATCCTTGAACACAAACTGCACCATAGCAAAGTACATCCCTGGTTTATTCTCAATGTAATATTTATCAATAGTGTTATTTTCAAGAAACAACTTTCATCTTCTACCCAGTACATCTCTCATCCCATGTTTATGGGATTTGTCACACAGCATTTAGTTTTTACTGTCCTAGGTGTCCCTCATGAAGTTTTTTTTTCCTCTCCCCTATTTTACTCATAAAAGACATCTCCTTCGGAGGGTGGTCTTATATCTGGCAGATGGGTCAGCCTGTGAATCACTGCTGTCAATCTATTGGCTTTTTGCGAGTTTCTCAAATGTTTGCTTTATCTGTCACTCTTCAGCAACTGCCCCACTGTCACATCTTTCACCCTTGCCTGTAATCGTCGTCCTGGGGGCCTTAACAAAAAGTATGGTTCATAAAGCTGGAAATATATACACCATTTCGTACCCTCTATGCAGAGACCACTTACAACAAACAATGATTGCGCATGTCGCTTCTGTTAGAGGAGGCAATTTGCCTTTACCTCCGTCCAGAATCTACAATGAACAAGACCAAGTCACATGCAGAAAGTGTGCTCTTGCCACTCACATCTTGGGCATACCATGTAGGAGATGGGGAACCTTGGCAAGATCACAAATTCCAAGGTTTCATCCGAATCCCAAGGCCACAAAGTGACCAGAGAAGTTTACTACAGGAAGAGAACACTGACTTTTCATCCATTTGATTAGCCTTTCTCATAGAATCCAGAATGACTCCACTTATTTTAAAAAACTTGCGATGGTAGAAGTTTTTTTTCTTCTGTAGAGATAAGTAAACACTGGCACACACTCAAGCAGAATAAGGGCCAGCATGTTATAATGAATTCACAATAAAGCAGTAAAGTCCAGAATCTTCCGAAAATCAACTATCAAAATGCAAGGACAAAATGTTTTGTATAGGTAACCGTACAATATATCCCTCACTCTTCACTGTACACCCCCCTTCATGTGCGCAACAATGCTATACGCATCTGTGACAAGTCTGGAGTACATTCTCCAGACCACAGACATGACACCACAACAACGGAAAAAGCAATCGGAAGATGGAGCCAAATAAAAGTGAAATGACCTGTTCCAGTCAATGTAACAGATGAGTTAAATGTACAGAAATGCCACAATGTCTATGCCCACTAAACTTACCTACACCAATCTATATCACAGTCATGCCTAATACAACGGACATAGTGCCCTCCACACCAGTTTTAGCCCTTTATACTGCATCTGTACATTGATGGACGGGAGACCCAACACATTATGTACCTGAATGGCCCTGCTGAAGCCAATCATCCGGGATGACACCCAGGCTTCCCGTCGAATTTCAGTCCAGCCACTGTTCCCTGGATTTACATGATAAACACAGCGTTCCTCTACCACCTGTGATAGAAATAAAAGCGATCAGTTTTAAGATAGCAGAGCAAGACACAAGAAGAACCCTCACTGGAAATATAGTCTACGGGGAAAGAGATCCTCGAAGGGTGGGATAGAGGAATCACTGATCTGAACGGAAGAGAGACTGCTTCCCCAGTGTTCTATCAAAGACACTCGATGATGCAAGAGCATCAATCTCCTTGCCACTCACCATAAAGCGTGCATGGTTGATATTCCATGTATAAGTGGTCAGTGTTTGGTTATGAGGATCCACAATTGAATCTTCCAGGATATAAACAGAGCCGGCAACATTGGCAGGGACAAATTTTTCAGCCCAGCGTGGTAGTCGATTGGTCTTGGTGAGCAACCGACGGGAGAGCAGCTTGTGGTCTGGAGTGACTTCCCGATGTATAATGTCTTCTGTTAGGACATGCTTGCTTGATTTAAAAAAAAAAAAAAATTATAAATGAAGAGATTGTTTTTCATACCATCACTGTGCAAAGTAGCAATAACTGAAGCAGAAAAATACTTAGACCCCAAAACATAGATGCTCCTGTTTCATGCATTCAAATGAGGATCTGCCCAATGGTTGTATCTGTTGTGGGGGCGGGGAACTTGATTATTGTAGTGGTTCATGCTACTAAAGTATTTACTGTTGGTGCTTAGAAAACAGGTAACCACTTGGCCTATACATAACTATTGTAGAGGATATGTAATACACCAAAAGGAACCATTTGGTATGGCCAGTTGAAGTAATCAGATATTCTTGGTGTATCACAAATCACGAGCCTGAATTCAGAGTAGTTTATATAGTCTATCATGGCCTTAGAGGTACAGACACATATAGGTCCTGATTTCAACCTTTCCGGATGGGTTACTCTGTCACAAAAGTGATGGATATCCCATCTGCCGTATTACAAGTTCTATTATATCCAATGGAACTTGTAAAACGGCAGACGGAATATCTGTCGCTTTTGTGGCAGAGTAGCCCACCTGCCAAGGCAATAATCAGGCCCATAGTCTGTCATGGCATTAGGGGTATAGAAACAGTCACAGTCTTATCCATTGTTTGTTTTTAATTGCACATTTTTCACTACGTTGCCGTAGTATATTGAATGCGCTGCCACAGGACAGTCATGAACTTGTGCTACCCTGGCGGCAGCGCATTTAAGAGAAATACGGAGCAGCTGTTTAAAGGCTGCTCCATGTTTCTCTGATGCAGGGGACACCCGGTCTACACATTTAAGGGGGATTAGAGATTCCCTTGCAGAAGGGTGCATTGAGTGATTGTACCCACCTACAAGGGGATAACTGAGGGGGTCCATAAGACTCCCCTCCCGGGGGCTGTCTTAAGATGGCGCACTGCCATGTTTGCCTCTGCACCCACCTTGGTAATACGGCGTGAGTGCAGAGGCAAAGTGATTCCCTCATCAGCATGGGGCCAAACTGGGGCTATATGTGCGCCAGCGCTATCTCTATTACAGAATGGGCTGCACAAGCGTCTGAGGCCCCTTCTGTAATGCCAGTGCCCCGGGTGCATGCGAACACCTGTTGCACCCTTGGGACACTTCTATAATATGACAGATGCAGTCTAAAAGGGAGCGTAAACCTGCAGGAGAACGCCTACAAAAATAAAGGTACAAAAGGCAGAGGGGAAAATAGTGTAAATACTTGCCTGAAGTTGGGCGACGAAGCAGCGTTCAAGTGATAATCTCGGGGGAGGAACAAAAGTACACCGTATGAGCTATCCAGTGGCTGCTATGTGTTTGTAGCACACTCTATTCTCATGGACATCAAAGTTTGTTCCTTCCAACTTCCTACAGATACGGGGTGCCCAAGTTTGATGCATTTCTACAGAATTAAACACTTGTCTACAGCAGACTGGGGCATAGAATTCCTATCATCCGACACCCAAGACATATTGTTTCATTGTTTGGAGTCACCAACAAGTTTTCAAACCATTGGGCTTCATATTTGCAGTACCACTACTGTGTCTGTGAAAGAAGACCGTCTGTTCCCAAAGCAATATTTTCCTCTTTAAGTTTAAGTTGTTCAGACCGGTCTATGTGATTTATTAATGCAATCCATTACCATTACGGGAATCACTCTATGGAAATGCAGGGAGCTCAACTTGCATCACTGACAGTGGTTTCAGTATAAACAGGTTTACATATTTGCAATAGGAAACCTATTGAGGCTATTTATTTGGCTCTTATAATGCTGCCTGGTTATATGCAAGTACAGCCATAAGCATTAAAATAAGATTAGTGACTACTGGCTTAAAAAAATATATATATACACATTTACAAAAAAAAAGCTGCTGAATTATTTGGAACTATAAATACCTTTACTCTTGGGCTTTATGTAGTAAAACAAGTTTGTAGTGCATTACTTTACAACATTTTCCTGTGTGAGAAGACAGTTGTTGAATACCATTAAACAAATTTGTTTACAGAGCAGAAGAGAATCACAAGGTATTCCACACCAGTACCTATTGTGTCCTCTTTTTTAAATATCAGAGCCTTGCTAAAATCCAAAACCTGATATGATGTGAATCCCGACTTCATCAAGGAGGCTATCATCAGAGTTCTGGAGTAATTGGAAAGTTGCCATAATGTGACACCTCAATGCATGGCACCAAAATGGACAAGTGTTTTTTTTTTGTTTAAGGACCAGTGGAATTCTGAAGCATTCTGTCCCTTGGACAAGTAGATATTTAAAAAAAATGCCATACCTTTAGGAGGCCACCACTAATACAGGGAGTGCAGAATTATTAGGCAAATGAGTATTTTGACCACATCATCCTCTTTATGCATGTTGTCTTACTCCAAGCTGTATAGGCTCGAAAGCCTACTACCAATTAAGCATATTAGGTGATGTGCATCTCTGTAATGAGAAGGGGTGTGGTCTAATGACATCAACACCCTATATCAGGTGTGCATAATTATTAGGCAACTTCCTTTCCTTTGGCAAAATGGGTCAAAAGGACTTGACAGGCTCCGAAAAGTCAAAAATAGTGAGATATCTTGCAGAGGGATGCAGCACTCTTAAAATTGCAAAGCTTCTGAAGCGTGATCATCGAACAATCAAGCGTTTCATTCAAAATAGTCAACAGGGTCGCAAGAAGCGTGTGGAAAAACCAAGGCGCAAAATAACTGCCCATGAACTGAGAAAAGTCAAGCGTGTAGCTGCCACGATGTCACTTGCCACCAGTTTGGCCATATTTCAGAGCTGCAACATCACTGGAGTGCCCAAAAGCACAAGGTGTGCAATACTCAGAGACATGGCCAAGGTAAGAAAGGCTGAAAGACGACCACCACTGAACAAGACACACAAGCTGAAACGTCAAGACTGGGCCAATAAATATCTCAAGACTGATTTTTCTAAGGTTTTATGGACTGATGAAATGAGAGTGAGTCTTGATGGGCCAGATGGATGGGCCCGTGGCTGGATTGGTAAAGGGCAGAGAGCTCCAGTCCGACTCAGACGCCAGCAAGGTGGAGGTGGAGTACTGGTTTGGGCTGGTATCATCAAAGATGAGCTTGTGGGGCCTTTTCGGGTTGAGGATGGAGTCAAGCTCAACTCCCAGTCCTACTGCCAGTTCCTGGAAGACACCTTCTTCAAGCAGTGGTACAGGAAGAAGTCTGCATCCTTCAAGAAAAACATGATTTTCATGCAGGACAATGCTCCATCACACGCGTCCAAGTACTCCACAGCGTGGCTGGCAAGAAAGGGTATAAAAGAAGGAAATCTAATGACATGGCCTCCTTGTTCACCTGATCTGAACCCCATTGAGAACCTGTGGTCCATCATCAAATGTGAGATTTACAAGGAGGGAAAACAGTACACCTCTCTGAACAGTGTCTGGGAGGCTGTGGTTGCTGCTGCACGCAATGTTGATGGTGAACAGATCAAAACACTGACAGAATCCATGGATGGCAGGCTTTTGAGTGTCCTTGCAAAGAAAGGTGGCTATATTGGTCACTGATTTGTTTTTGTTTTGTTTTTGAATGTCAGAAATGTATATTGGTTCACAAATCACTTGTGCAAGTCTGTCATGTGCTTGATACGATACAGCAGCATCTCCTTGGTTCAGTAATACTACTTTAACATCTCCTCTAAAATCTGGGTCTATGACTCCCCCTAGCACCGACACTCCCTTGATAGCTAGGTTGGATCGAGGGGCAATTCTACCATATGTTCCAGGTGGTACTCTACTCTTATTCCTAAGGGAACCGTTTTCACCTGTCCTATGGGTATTTCTCCATCCTCTGGAGCAAACCGGTCCAGTCCTATACTGCCAGAAGTATCCTGTAAAGGTAATCAAGCTCGAGGGTCTGTTTTCCAGACAATCATTGTGTGGGTGATTTCTTTATCATGCCCTGTCATCCAAATGAAAGGAGTCTGCTGCTCAACTGGTCTATCATTCAATTCGAACAAGGCTTTGTCTAAATTACTACTCCATCCTTTTAGAGTCTGATGTGTTGATAACTTTTTTAGCTGTTCATTCAGCAATCCGTTATATCGCTCAATCATGCTTGTGGATTATAACTAGGGTGTAAAATCCACCGAGTTCCCTGTTCCTGTGCCCAGCCCGGCACTGTTTTCCCTGAAGAGTGTGTGCCCCTATCTGTTTGCATCTCAACAGGTGCCCCATAATGTTTTATCAGGTAGTTTAGCCCTGGCAAATTGGACTTTTGGTCTGCAGACTTGGGGCATACCCAACATAAGGCCAGAGTAGGTGTCCACCATGGTCAATACGTAGCTTTTTCCCCCTTCCTTTGGTAGCGGCCCGATATAGTCCAATTGCCACACTGTAGCAGCTGCAGTTCCTCTTCTGATATGGCCGCCAGGCTTCTTTTGCAGGGTCATTTGTCTTATCTGGTTGCATGTGGGGTACTTTTTACTGCTTGTTGCACCTGTTCTTTAGTAACTGGAATCTGTCGTTGCTGTGCCCATGCATAAGTGCCATTCTCTCCCAGATGTCCAGGTGTTCAGATGTTGCATGGGCCCAGTTTGCTAGAGCAGCTCCATCCTCCTCATTGATGACCACTGTTCGTGTTTTGGCCATCTGATCTGCGGTGTTGTCGAATAGAGATGCAAGTGAGGTGTCCGATGGGCAATGGGCATCCACATATCCCACATAGATTTGACATTTTTGCCCTTTCTCCCACATCTCTTCCCATAGCTGCTCGCCTCCCCAAATGGGGGTGCCTTAGATTTTCCATCCATCCATCCTTGCGCCAAGTCGGGGCCCAGCTTGTTAGTCCTTGGTAAGTGGCCCGACTTTCAGTGTACACAAATGTTTTCTCTCTGATGGGGGCTTGTTCGATCACTGCTGCTACCCCCTGCAGTTCTCTACAACGTCGTCTTCCACACTCCATAATGAGACAGACCTTGGAGATGATGATGTGTTTACAGTAAGTTAGATGGTGCTACTGTTACTTAAACTGCATTTGTGTATTTATTTTGAAAGAAAGAACTGATGAAGCACTCAGCGGGTTACCATTATGGGCTCTTTTTGACCCTTGCATGTATTTGAATTCTTTTTACTTGGGTAAGGTAGGAGGCCTGCACAGTCGCTGGTCAAACTTCTTATCCTTGGCAAACAAAGTTGGAAGTATAAGGTGTTGTTAGTGAGACAGGAAAGTAGGTTATATGGTATGGGCAGTTAGTCCACCCAAGATACAAGATTGATCCCCATGGATTCAAAGTGACACAAATCATTTGCCAAATGCTTGATTGTTCAAAAAGGGTTTGAGTTGTTTTTACTGCACACTGATAGTCTAGGCTGTGTCAAATTGGGCTCTTGTTGCAGAAGATCGGTTGCATGGTACCGATACCTTGAACATTGGTGCTGGTATGCATTGGTAGCTAAAGTAATACTTTTTAAGGCTGGTCATCTGTGTGTTTTTGCAAAATATATCCATATCTGGCAAAGCCGCAAGGATTATGGAGCTCCAACTGTCATTATTACAATAATTGGCCTTGGAAAACATTGGAAGGAGTGGTTCTTTTATCACATCATAAAAGGAGAGGTCTGTGAATGTGGCCTTGGGCAAAGGGGAAATAATTATCATTGTGTCTTAATTGGAATTGAGTTGTCCTTTCCCTATTGTAACATAGTTTTGTGACGTTAAATAATTCATAGGAACAAGTAGGTATTTCAGGATCTTCTGTTTATTCGATATACACCTCAGCCAGTCTGCCATGCTTTACCTGCTCTGCTTTCCTCAACAGTCTCTCACGGTTTCCCCACATTCCAGAATCCACAGCTCAAATCCCCAGCTCAGTCTATCTTGTGACATGCCGCACACATGTACACGAGAACACCACACTTTTCCCTTCTCTACAAATTATTCAAACTTATATTTGTATAAGCATGAATGATATTTAAAATTTTCTTTTGAGAGATTGAATTGAGCTCATAGGTAAACAAACCTGTTTTTAAATCAACCGACATTACATAAATTAAACTTCAAAAAGAAGCCTGAAAAAAACTGACACTTCACTTCCCTGCTACACAGTCTTGAGGATATGGAGTCGTGTTCTCTCACTCATCCTCCTACTGTTCTCTTTCATGAACTTAGGATGAGAATTATCCTTTGCTTTTTCATCATCCACATTCGGCATCTCCTTCACCATCTCAATCTTTACCACAAGATCCCTTGCTTTGTTGTGACCCTCTCACCTTTACAACTCTGTTCAAGTTTCCATATCATCCCATCACTAGTTTTGATTGCATTCTTAAGATGTCACTAGTCTCTTTTCATATGTAAACTTTGACCAGGGTGTTCATTCGACTGGTGATCTTATTTTTACCATATCACCAATCTGAATCACATTTTCCTTACCCCTTTTCTCTCAAAATATAAATAACAATTTCCATGTGTCCTTCATGTGCTAGAAAAGCTAGTCTGTTCTTTAAACTTTCAGGTGGCACTAATCATCTTCCTCTCAGTAGCACCCCTTTGTCCACTAACAGCTCATTTTTTAACAAAGACCAGTGCTTACCAATAGGTCCCTGTTTATGAACTTTGATAGCATCAATAACCTCCATTAAAGTGCTCTTCTTTCTACTTCACTCAGCCATTCAATCTCTGAAATGGTTCCTGCATTGATTTCACAAACAGTGATTTACTCTTCCCGTACATTATCATCACCCTATTCATCATAAACACGTGTTTTGATTAAGCGAGAAAGATAGTCTGCTGAGCAATTCTTTGACCCCGGTATATATTCTACTGTAAAGTTAAAATCTTGTAAAGAAATAATTCACCTCCTTATCCCTGCAGAAACTGCATCCGAGCCCTTTAAGACAACGTCTTCTAGTGTTTTGTGGCCTGATCTTACTTTATAGTTTGTGCCCCTTACAAAATTATTTGTTCAATGCCCAATAAATACATAGAGCCTCACGCTCAATGTCTGAAAAGATTTTCTCAGCCTCTTTCAAGCCTCTCGAAGCACAAGCAATTAATTCTTCCACCGCATTTCTTTTCTGCATCAAGACTGCCCTAAACCTTTTTGACTCACATCAGTACTTATTATGGTGTCATTTCCTGGGATAAATGCTTTCAAACAAGGTGCCTTCATTAAATCATTCTTTACCAATTCAAATTATTTTTTGCATCTCATTCCAGATAAAATCTCCCTTCTTTCCCAACAGAGCTCTTAATTGGACTGTCTTTCTTGCGTAATTTGGGAGACATTTGTTATAAAACTCTGTCATGCTTAAAAAAGACACCAACTCATCTCTATTTCTTGGCTTTTCTAATTTCGTAATCGTCTGCACTCAATCTTTTTTTCGGTAAGATTCCTGACCCTGTGATCAGATGTCCCAGATACTTCACTTCATGCAATCAAAATGTACATTTTCCATCCCTCAGGGTTAATCGAGCTCTCATTAATCTTTCCAAAACCATCCTTACTCTTAAGTTATGCTCTTGCTCATCACTTATGTTCTCACTCACCACTTTCATATATAAGTAGATCATCCTGATAATATCTGTCTCCTTGCTGGTCTTTAGAAATTTCTGACCTTACTCTCTGAAACACTGATAATCTAGACACAAGTCTAAAAGGTGATCTCTTGAACCTGTAACCCTCCATCAGTGTTATAAAGGTAATAAGAGTAAGATCTTGTGAGACTAAGTCTAACTTGATCTGGTGATATGCTGATGTCATATCTACTGTAGTAAAAATACTTGCTCCTGCAAGTGTGGACATTAGCTCTTCAATGTTTGGAAGTGGGAATTTATCGACCACAACCTCCCAATTCAGTGCTCTTAAAGCTACACAAAGTTGATCGTCCCCATTCTACTTTTTGTCCACAACCACAGACGCTAACCATTCTGTGGCCTCTATTGACTTTATCACATCCAGATCGACTACTTTCTGCAACTCACAGCTCACTTTTTCTTGTATGCTCAAAGGAATTCCTCTCAACTTGGCCACCACAGGTACAGCATCTCTCTTCAATCGAATATGATGCTCTCATAACCTTTTAAGCAGCTAAGTTTTTCTTGAAATAATTGAAGAAATTCCTCAACAAACTTTGCCAGTTGACTCTGAATCACTTGAGGTACTGCATTTGAATCCAACTTGACCCCTACCTGTTTCTGATGAAACCAACCAATAAAAGTATCCCCCTTGTTTGCAACATAAATCTTTTCTTCTCACTTATGTCTTTTGAATATCAGCCTTGAATCACCCTACGATTTCAGTCTGTGTGCCTCCATAACCACTTGGTCGGACATCTAACTCTGCAAGTAGTTCTTGTTTTATGAAACACTCATCAAATACCCTTTTTCAGATTATAGTAGGATGAGAGCACAAGTCAAATTTCATTATAAGCGGAACATTATTCTTAACCAACGCAGAGGGGTGTCCCTGATCTGTATTTTCACAGTTCTGGTTCAGATCTATGGTATTGTTTATTTGAAGCATGTTTTGTACTTGTACTGCTTTCTCTTTGTCATTATTTTTCACCTTGCTCGTACAACATTCCAAAATGTCCTTTCTTCCCACATATGTGACAGGTTACCTTTATTGTTTGACACTCCAGATCATTAACTCTACAATCCTTGTCTACCACACCTGAAACACTCACCCTTGAAATTACTCTTCTCACTTTTTTTCTGTTTCACCCCTTTTTATCACACATACAGATTCTTCTTTTGTTTTTACAGCACTCATCTTTTATATTGTCTAATTCTTTTACACAATTCAACATGTGTTCAACATGTTTCGCTATAAGTATAACTTCTTCTAATGGAGCTTCATCTTTGATCCATAGTTCTTCTCTAATTTTGTTACCGCTACACCCCTGGACCAACTGGCCCCTAATCCTCTCATCTGTTGCATCACTAAACGTAAACTGCTTGCATACTCCCCAATGGTCTCTGTGTCACCTTGCACTCTCATACCGAAATAATAATGCTCCATTACTGTACTGATGCGAGGAAGATAGTGTCTAACCTTTCTATACATATTTCATATTCATTCATGTTCCCTTCTTCTTCCACACTCCACATTTATTTTGAGCTGCTAAATAATGTCTTTTCATCACGAGAGCTGCATAAATTCTCTTGACTACTTTGCGAGTATTTGTAATAGCCATGTTCGATGGCATCTGTCGCTGTGGATGCGCATGTTTTGCGGTGGCTCGCCGTCTGGTGTTGGGCCGGAGTGTTGCAGGTTGTTTTTCTTCGGGGAGGTCTTTCGGGTCGCGGGACCGGGTGGCTCCTCCTTTTGTCTCCATTGCGCATGGGCGTCGACTCCATCTTCGATTGTTTTTTTTCCGCCATCGGGTTCGGACGTGTTCCTGTCGCTCCGAGTTTCGGAACGGAAAATTAGCTAATTTCGGAAGATTTTCGTCGGTATTGTTGCGTTCGGGATCGGCGTACTTAGATTCCACACCGCATCGAAGAGCTCCGGTGCCCTTCGGGGTAGTTTTTCGATCCCCCGTCGGGGCCTGGTCGGCCCGACCGCGTGCTGAAGAACGCCGATGGAACGGACCCCGTTCCGTTTCTGCCCCAAATGCCACAATAAATACCCCTATACAGACCAACACTTGGTCTGTAACCTGTGCCTGTCACCTGAGCACAGTGAAGACACCTGCGAGGCCTGTCGTGCGTTCCGGTCCCGAAAAACACTCCGAGACCGTCGAGCCAGAAGACTTCAGATGGCGTCCGCGCCGACAGCCCACCGAGAGTTCGAGGAGCAGGAAGAGGAAGGTACCTTCTCGATCCAAGAATCGGACTCCGAAGGATTCGACGATACACAAACCGTGAGTAAGACGTCGAAAACCACACAGAGAAAGATTTACAAGGCCCAGGGGACGCCACTGCCATCCGGCCATGGCTCCACCCATAAATTCGGTGACCGACCGTCGGCACCGAAAAAGGCCCAAACAGTGCCGAGGTCGTCCGACTCCGGTCGAGACACCGGCACGCAGCCTTCTCGGGACCGAGAAAGTGCTGGAGACAAGCCTCGACACCGAGATGCCGGTGTGGACACGGCTCGACGCCGAGACAGCGGCACCGAAGAAGATCGACACCGAGAGGTTTCGGCCCCGAAAAAGAAAAAAGTCACCTCGGAGCCAAAAAAACACGCAGACAGGGTTTCGGTGCCGAAACAAACTGCAAGCGACCCAGCTTCAGGCTCTTATACAGAAGAGCACTCGCTAACCTCCCAAATGCAAAAGCATAGGTTTGAGGAAGAGCTACAAGCAACTGATGTGGACCATACGCAAAAGCGTATCTTCATACAGCAGGGGACAGGAAAAATAAGCACCCTTCCCCCCATTAGGAGAAAGAGAAGGTTGGAGTTCCAGACTGAACAGACACCACAACCAAAAGTGGTGAAAAGAGTTACCCCACCACCCTCTCCTCCGCCCGTGATTAACGTCTCACCAGCACGAACTCCATCACACTCCCCAGCTCACACCACCATAAGCCAGGGTGACCAAGATCAAGACGCATGGGACCTATACGACGCCCCAGTGTCAGATAACAGTCCAGAGGCATACCCTACGAAGCCATCTCCACCAGAAGACTGCACCGCGTATTCTCAAGTGGTGGCTAGAGCAGCACAATTTCACAACGTAAGCCTCCACTCAGAACAGGTCTAGGATGATTTTTTATTCAACACACTCTCCTCCACCCACAGCTCATACCAAAGCCTGCCTATGCTCCCTGGTATGCTTCGGCACGCGAAAGAAATCTTTAAGGAGCCGGTCAAAAGTAGGCCAATCACACCAAGGGAGGAAAAAAAGTATAAGGCGCCTCCTACAGACCCGGTTTTCATCACTACACAGCTGCCACCAGACTCTGTCGTTGTAGGAGCAGCTAGGAAAAGGGCCAACTCTCACACATCTGGAGATGCACCACCCCCAGATAAAGAAAGCCGCAAGTTCGATGCAGCTGGTAAGAGTCGCAGCACAAGCTGCAAACCAGTGGCGCATCGCGAACTCCCAGGCACTACTTGCGCGCTATGACAGAGCCCACTGGGACGAGATGCAACATCTCATTGAACATCTGCCCAAGGACTTACAAAATAGGGCAAAACAAGTGGTTGAGGAGGGACAGACCATTTCCAACAACCAGACCCGCTCCTCCATGGACGCTGCAGATACAGCTGCACGGACAATTAATACATCTGTAACTATCAGAAGGCATGCATGGCTCCGAACATCTGGATTTAAACCAGAGATTCAACAAGCAGTTCTCAATATGCCTTTTAATGAAAAAGAACTGTTCGGTCCAGAAGTGGACACAGCGATTGAGAAACTCAAAAAAGATACGGACACTGCCAAAGCCATGGGCGCACTCTACTCCCCGCAGAGCAGAGGGAATTACAGCACATTCCGTAAAACGCCCTTTCGAGGGGGGTTTCGGGGTCAGAGCACACAAGCCAGCACCTCACAAGCAACACCGTCCAGTTACCAGGGACAGTATAGAGGAGGTTTTCGGGGACAATATAGAGGAGGGCAATTCCCTAGAAATAGAGGAAGATTTCAGAGCCCCAAAACCCCTACTACTAAACAGTGACTCACATGTCACTCACCCCCTCCACACAACACCAGTGGGGGGAAGAATAAGTCATTATTACAGAGCATGGGAGGAAATCACTACAGACACTTGGGTCCTAGCAATTATCCAACATGGTTATTTCATAGAATTTCTACAATTCCCTCCAAACATACCACCAAAAGCACAAAATTTGACAACACACCATTCCAATCTCCTGGAGATAGAAGTGCAGGCACTATTGCAAAAGAATGCAATCGAATTAGTGCCAAACACACAAATAAACACAGGAGTTTACTCACTGTACTTTCTGATACCAAAGAAGGACAAAACGCTGAGACCAATCCTAGACCTCAGAGTAGTGAACACTTTCATCAAATCAGACCACTTTCACATGGTCACACTACAAGAAGTATTGCCATTGCTAAAACTACACGACTACATGGCAACTTTAGACCTCAAGGATGCTTATTTCCATATACCAATACACCCATCGCACAGGAAATACCTAAGGTTTGTATTCAAAGGAATACATTACCAATTCAAGGTACTGCCTTTCGGATTAACAACCGCACCAAGAGTCTTTACCAAATGCCTAGCGGTAGTCGCTGCACACATAAGAAGGCAGCAAATACATGTGTTCCCATATCTAGACGACTGGCTAATCAAGGCCCATTCGTTAATACAGTGCTCAGATCACACAAATCATATCATACAAACCCTCTTCAAACTAGGGTTCACCGTCAATTTCACAAAATCCAAAATTCTGCCGCGCAAGGTACAACAATACCTGGGAGCCATAATAGACACATCAAAAGGAGTAGCCACTCCAAGTCCACAAAGAATTCGAAATTTCAACACCATCATACAACGCATGTATCCAACACAAAGGATACACGCAAAGATGGTACTACAACTCCTAGGCATGATGTCTTCATGCATAGCCATTGTCCCAAACGCAAGACTGCACATGAGGCCCTTACAACAGTGCCTAGCATCACAATGGTCACAAGCACAGGGTCACCTTCTAGATCTGGTGTTAATAGACCGCCAAACTTACCTCTCGCTTCTATGGTGGAACAACATAAATTTAAACAAAGGGCGGCCTTTCCAAGACCCAGTGCCACAATACGTAATAACGACAGACGCTTCCATGACAGGGTGGGGAGCACACCTCGATCAACACAGCATACAAGGACAATGGAACGTACATCAAACAAAACTGCATATAAATCACCTAGAACTTCTAGCAGTTTTTCAAGCACTAAAAGCTTTCCAACCAATAATAGATCACAAATACATTCTCGTCAAAACAGACAACATGACAACTATGTATTATCTAAACAAGCAGGGGGGGACGCACTCCACGCAGTTAAGCCTGCTAGCACAAAAGATTTGGCGTTGGGCAATTCACAACCAAATTCGCCTAATAGCACAATTTATACCAGGGATCCAAAATCAACTCGCAGACAATCTCTCTCGAGATCACCAACAGGTCCACGAATGGGAAATTCACCCCCAAATTCTGAACACAGCACAACCAAAAGATCAGACACCCAGATCCAGCATCGCTGAATCTAGCAATCTGGCTCCTGAAATCCTAGAATTCGGGCACTTACAACTTACCCAAGAATGTATGGAAGTCATAAAACAAGCCAGAAGGCCATCCACCAGGCACTGCTATGCAAGTAAATGGAAGAGGTTTGTTTGCTACTGCCATGTTAATCAAATACAACCATTACACACAACTCCAGAACATGTAGTGGGTTACTTGCTTCACTTACAAAAATCTAACCTGGCTTTCTCTTCCATTTAAAATACACCTTGCAGCAATATCTGCATACCTGCAGACTACCTATTCAACTTCCCTATATAAGATACCAGTCATTAAAGCATTCATGGAGGGCCTTAGGAGAATTATACCACCAAGAACACCACCTGTTCCTTCATGGAACCTAAATGTTGTCCTAACTAGACTTATGGGTCCACCTTTTGAACCCATGCACTCCTGCGACATACAGTTCCTAACCTGGAAGGTGGCATTTCTCATCGCCATTACTTCCCTAAGAAGAGTAAGCGAGATTCAGGCGTTTACAATACAGGCACCTTTTATACAACTACACAAGAATAAGGTCGTCCTAAGGACCAATCCTAAATTTTTGCCAAAGGTTATTTCACCGTTCCATCTAAATCAAACAGTGGAACTTCCAGTGTTCTTTCCACAGCCAGATACTGTAGCTGAAAGGGCACTACATACATTAGATGTCAAAAGAGCATTGATGTATTACATTGACAGAACAAAAAACATCAGAAAGACTAAACAACTATTTATTGCATTTCAAAAACCTCATGCAGGAAACCCAATATCAAAACAAGGTATAGCCAGATGGATAGTTAAATGCATCCAAATCTGCTACCTTAAAGCTAAACGACAGCTGCCCATTACACCAAGGGCACACTCAACCAGAAAGAAAGGTGCTACCATGGCCTTTCTAGGAAACATCCCAATGCAAGAAATATGTAAGGCAGCCACATGGTCTACGCCTCACACATTCACCAAGCACTACTGTGTAGACGTGTTATCCGCACAACAAGCCACAGTAGGTCAAGCCGTATTAAGAACATTATTTCAGTCTACTTCCACTCCTACAGGCTGATCCACCGCTTTTGGGGAGATAACTGCTTACTAGTCTATGCAAAACATGCGTATCTACAGCGACAGATGCCATCGAACTGAAAATGTCACTTACCCAGTGTACATCTGTTCGTGGCATCAGTCGCAGTAGATTCGCATGTGCCCACCCGCCTCCCCGGGAGCCTGTAGCAGTTTGGAAGTTACCTTCAATTATTTATATATGTTTCATCTCAACCTTAAATAGGTGCATACTTAGTCACTCCATTGCATGGGCACTATTACTACAATTCAACTCCTACCTCACCCTCTGCGAGGAAGAACAATCGAGGATGGAGTCGACGCCCATGCGCAATGGAGACGAGGGGAGGAGTCACTCGGTCCCGTGGCTCGGGGGACTTCTTCGAGGAGGGGCGGCTTGTGGCACTCCGGCCCAGCGCCAGGTGGCGGGCTGTTGCGGGACATGCGAATCTACTGCGACTGATGCCACGAACAGATGTACACTGGGTAAGTGACATTTTCATTTTCAATTGAATTTGGAATGGTTTAGTCCTGATGTACACAATATTTAAATTTTGGATAGAATTTACTTGTATGTTTGCCATAGATATATCTTTTTTTTATATATCTTTTTGTTTTAATTCAGCAATGATATTAATTGTAGAGAAAATCAGTTAATTATTTAAGTGATTATATTGTTAGAATTATAGTTATTATAGTGAGGTTGGGAATGGTATATGAAGTGAATCCGATATAGGTCTGTTTTCCCACAAAGTATTTGAATTTTGATTATTTCGATATTTTTGATATTGTTTTGTTTAACCTCATGAGAATCTCTCTATAAATTAATTACATTGATTAGTATTGTTTCAACATTTCATATTTATATTTGAACCACAACTCCCAGCATGCATTGATATGGCAATAAATTTTCACTATAAATAAGATTCGAAGTGTTAACAGGATGTATGAACTCGAAAAAGACCTTGACGGTTCTGCAACGTTGGATCATATGACTTTGAGGTGCAGTCTTCCTCACTTGGGGCTAGTGTGCTTATCACTGTATAGTAGATCCAGAATAAGCCCCAGTATTACCACAGTCATCAAACCCTGTTGTATAAATATGCGTGCACCGTTAGGTACTGTATTTTTTTTCCTTGTATGGTATCAGGTCTCAATGTTTATCATTTTAAGTAAAAAACTAAAAATCAGTGAAGGCAAATATGCTGTGTTTCAATTTTTTTCCCTCATTGTTCTAAAGTTGTTGACTAAATATGTGAACTATTATAATGTAAACTGACAGTTCACTTGCTCTTCACCTGAAATGGCCGTCTCCGCCTTTGGCTTGTACCTGTTAGCATTCCAACCCCTCTGTGCTTTTCCTCAGTACTCCTAAAATGGCCGCCGCTTCATAAATGAAACACACCAGACTCCTGCACTTATCTTACTTATTCAGTGTTTCACTTCCTAGTTAAATACTATGCAGCCATCATTTCACTTACTTCTCCTCGTGACCAGATGAAGCTGCTACTGCACCGCCACAAAGTAAGTTTCTTCCTTGTTAAACAGTAGCAGATGTTGAGGTGAGTGGGTTATAGATTTGCTCTTCCCCAAATGTGACGTTGGATAACTCACAGGAGCAAGTAGGTATTTCGGGATGTCCTGTTTATTTGATATACACCCCCACCATGACCGCCTTGCTTCACTCGTTCCGCCTTTCTCAACTGTCTCTCACGGTTTCCCACATTCCAGAATACCCCAGCTCCATCTATCTTGTGACATACGAGACGCATGTACACGAGAACACCACAGATTTCGTTGTAGGAAACAAGGATGTTTGCTCAACTCTACTGAGGCACAGTTACCTCCTTTTCTTGTCTGAGGTACTACTACCTTTGAGGTGAACATTAAGATGCTAATCTCGAATAGAAGTGAGATCTGCAGTAGTGCATTAGGTGTACTTCATACAGTCTCCTTCTAACAATGGTGTGATATTCAAAACAGCCTTGCTTCAGAAGTCTGTCAGTCCTTGACACTAAATATTATAAACATGTGACCTAGATCTGTGCTGGGGGGTTAAGGTTTTTCCTAAAACCTATACTGCATTTACAGTGCTGTGCGAAACCTGTTTGCCTCTGTACCAGAAAAGATTGAGATTTCTTTTCACCAGTTTAGGATTTTGGCCTAAGCAGTGATCGCAGGGGACAGAAATGACCAACTTTCCCAGTTGTCAGTAGCATTCAGCTGCACTTCTATCATACATTATCCAAGGTTGATATGGAGTATAGAAGAACTAATGAGCTGCATGTATATTGTGCTGGCAGTTTGTGTATCTTATTGTACACAGTTTTGGTGTGTAGAGTAGTAGTGTTTTTATATTTAGCCTGTGATAGTATTGGACTGGTTTCTCTCTTTGATAAAATATGTTGCTGTTGGAAGGGATATTCAGCTGCTATGTATAGCACTTGCCAACACAGAGCCTTGGAGAAGTTCTTCTCTCTGCTTGTTCCAGCTGCTTCCAAATAATTGTTGAGATGCCCATCCATTACGGCGCAGACTGCTACTGCTGAACTAAAGCCAGTGTGCATGGAGGTGCAGAGATGTAAGGACAGGAAATTATGCCTGAGCACTTAAGTCTCCTGTAGGTTGCATTATACTGATATCTAAACACAGTAGTTACTCTCTTTGTAATTTAAAGGGCATGATTTTGTAGTTCTTTTCATGAAATGTCAACTGACATCATTCCTTTAGCCTCTAGTCTTGCCATTCTGTAGTCGTAAAACCTGGAACCAAGGCGTAACCGATTCATCAGTATTGCCTAGTAAGCCCATGCATTAGTGTTTCCTTGGGGAATTTATATGAATATCTTGTAACGTTCAGTTTTTGTGTTCTTGGTGTAGAATCTTTCTTACTCAAGGGTTGACAGTGCGGCATTAACTTGACGCCTATTGTGTTCTCTGATAAACCGCAAAAAAGATGCTTCAGAAATGAGACCGCAAGCACTGTGTACCTACAGTGGTCAGAAATTATTTTGATGCAATTTGTACAACACCCCTGTACTGACTGATGCAAGTCATCCATTTGACCCCCAGATATTGCATGGTAGCACTCTGCAGTTTGGGGACTCCAGCTTACCCCGCCAACATCACTTTGCAGTGCCAACAGCTTCTGGAAAGGACAAGCCACCCTAACTCTTGGGCTTGGCAAAGATAAAGCAAGGCTGTGCGCTCAGAGATCCCATAGCAGAAAAGATCTAGAATCCATCCTGGAGGTGAACTGATGATGTACTGGAGTGTAATCTGTATCTGACTGTGACGCGCGGGTTCTATCTTCCTCTGTTGGAGACACAGAGTAGAAGGTTCTCCCTTTATAAAGCACCTGTAAGCTCTGCCCGCTGAGCCACGCCCCGTCCACCCTCGAAGTAGGTAAAGGAATTCCCGCCTTTTACCAGGATGATGGACAGCTTTCCAAAACGACCCCAATGCGTTTACCGCCGATTCCGGTGGTGCGTTGTTGATGCTCAGAAGCACGAGGACATCTCCACAAAGACGCACTAGTAACAATAACATTGCCAAAGGCACACAAGGTTGCTGGAGACGTTTACCCCGTGGCCCATCACGTACCCCTAGTGTACAATATAAACAGGGCGTATAAAACATGATAGGTAACGATTACTGACATACTCGTAGAAAATACTCCGGTTGGGTAGACCACGATGCTCATTTTACAGAAACTAAACCGCAACAGGAAGCACTTAGAAATATAAACGTAGCAGGTGCCGCAGTTGAAGATCAGCCTCTGGAAAGGACAAGTCACACTAACTCTTGGGCTTGGCAAAGATAAAGCAAGGCTGTACGCTCAGAGATCCCATAGCAGAAAAGATCTAGAATCCTTCCTGGAGGTGAACTGATGATGTACTGGAGCGTAATCTGTATCTGACTGTGACGCTCGGGTTCTATCTTCCTCTGCTGGAGACACAGAGTAGAAGGTTCTCCCTTTATAAAGCACCTGTAAGCTCCGCCCGCTGAGCCACGCCCCGTCCACCCTCGAAGTAGGTAAAGGAATTCCCGCCTTTTACCAGGATGATGGACAGCTTTCCAAAACGACCCCAATGCGTTTACCGCCGATTCCGGTGGTGCGTTGTTGATGCTCAGAAGCACAAGGACATCTCCACAAAGACGCACTAGTAACAATCACATTGCCAAAGGCACACAAGGTTGCTGGAGACGCTTACCCCGTGGCCCATCACGTACCCTTAGTGTACAATATAAACGGGGCATATAAAACATGATAGGTAACGCTTACTGACATACTCGTAGAAAATACTCCGGTTGGGTAGGCCACGATGCTCATTTTACAGAAACTAAACCAATAACAATAAAATACACACACACTCTTTTAAACCTGTCTGACTAAGTATTTTTTACCCATGATTCTAATTATGTATTGTATGTGCATGTGTGTGTGTGTATAAATATATATATATATATATGTGTATGTATGTGTATATGTTGTTTCTGTGTCTGGCATGTTTGTGGATCATTGCATGGGTTGTTATACTAGATATCTATGAATTTCTGCTCTCTTTTTATCACACTTATCTACTCATCACTCTTATGTCATGTCTCTATCAAACTATCCTCCATTCTCACTCGGACTCATCCCAAATCCCTTCGACCACTTTCATCTCCTAAATATCTCTGCCTAAGCTCTTCCCTCCACCTCCACATCTAACTCACCAAACGTCACTCTACCTCTGTGACCTCCCACACAACCCTACTAAATTCTCCTGCATTCATCTCACCCTGCTACTATGCTCTCCCTAACCCTTCCACATCCTCTTTCTCCTCCGCTCCCCTTTTATTCATCTCAAGCCTTTGGATTGAGTAAATGAAGGATAAACTCCCAACTAACACTTCTGGATTTCTTTCCTCCTCCACCCCTCCATTACTCCAGTCAATCTAACTAACAAACTCTCATATCCGCAACTCAAATTAACTCATAATAATACTAAAACTGTACTCCTTATTTAAATTATACTAATCCATCACTAATTCTTGTTGGGTACCGGAGTAGCGTGCTACTCATCGAAAAGCGCTTCGACGCCTCGTCAGGGGTAGTAAGCGCTATATAATGAAAATGTCACTTACCCAGTGTACATCTGTTCGTGGCATCAGTCGCAGTAGATTCGCATGTTCTGCAATAGCTCGCCATCTGGTGTTGGGCCGGAGTGTTACAAGTTGTTTTTCTTCGAAGAAGTCTTTCGAGTCACGGGACCGAGTGACTCCTCCTTTTGTCTCCATTGCGCATGGGCGTCGACTCCATCTTCGATTGTTTTTCCCCGCAGAGGGTGAGGTAGGAGTTGAATTGTAGTAATAGTGCCCATGCAATGGAGTGACTAAGTATGCACCTATTTAAGGTTGAGATGATACATATATAAATAATTGAAGGTAACTTCCAAACTGCTACAGGCTCCCGGGGAGGCGGGTGGGCACATGCGAATCTACTGCGACTGATGCCACGAACAGATGTACACTGGGTAAGTGACATTTTCAGTTCGATGGCATCTGTCGCTGTAGATACGCATGTTCTGCATAGACTAGTAAGCAGTTATTTCCCCAAAAGCGGTGGATCAGCCTGTAGGAGTGGAAGTAGTCTGAAATAATGTTCTTAATACGGCTTGACCTACTGTGGCTTGTTGTGCGGATAACACGTCTACACAGTAGTGCTTGGTGAATGTGTGAGGCGTAGACCATGTGGCTGCCTTACATATTTCTTGCATTGGGATGTTTCCTAGAAAGGCCATGGTAGCACCTTTCTTTCTGGTTGAGTGTGCCCTTGGTGTAATGGGCAGCTGTCGTTTAGCTTTAAGGTAGCAGATTTGGATGCATTTAACTATCCATCTGGCTATACCTTGTTTTGAAATTGGGTTTCCTGCATGAGGTTTTTGAAATGCAATAAAGAGTTGTTTAGTCTTTCTGATGTTCTTTGTTCTGTCAATGTAATACATCAATGCTCTTTTGACATCTAATGTATGTAGTGCCCTTTCAGCTACGGTATCTGGCTGTGGAAAGAACACTGGAAGTTCCACTGTTTGATTTAGATGGAACGGTGAAATAACCTTTGGCAAAAATTTAGGATTGGTCCTTAGGACGACTTTATTTTTGTGTAGTTGTATAAAAGGTTCCTGTATAGTAAACGCCTGAATCTCGCTTACTCTTCTCAGGGAAGTAATGGCGATGAGAAATGCCACCTTCCAGGTTAGGAACTGTATGTCGCAGGAGTGCATGGGTTCAAAAGGTGGACCCATAAGTCTAGTTAGGACAACATTTAGGTTCCATGAAGGAACAGGTGGTGTTCTTGGTGGTATAATTCTCCTAAGGCCCTCCATGAATGCTTTAATGACTGGTATTTTATATAGGGAAGTTGAATAGGTAGTCTGCAGGTATGCAGATATTGCTGCAAGGTGAATCTTAATGGAAGAGAAAGCTAGGTTAGATTTTTGTAAGTGAAGCAAGTAACCCACTACATGTTCTGGAGTTGTGTGTAATGGTTGTATTTGATTAATATGGCAGTAGCAAACAAACCTCTTCCATTTACTTGCATAGCAGTGCCTGGTGGATGGCCTTCTTGCTTGTTTTATGACTTCCATACATTCTTGGGTAAGTTGTAAGTGCCCGAATTCTAGGATTTCAGGAGCCAGATTGCTAGATTGAGCGATGCTGGATCTGGGTGTCTGATCTTTTGGTTGTGCTGTGTCAACAGATCTGGCCTGTTGGGCAATTTGATGCAGGGTACCACTGATAGGTCTAGCAGCGTTGTGTACCAGGGTTGCCTTGCCCAAGTTGGTGCTATCAATATGAGTTTGAGTTTGCTTTGACTGAGTTTGTTTACCAGGTAAGGAAGGAGAGGGAGAGGAGGAAAAGCGTAAGCAAATATCCCTGACCAGTTCATCCATAGGGCATTGCCTTGGGATTGTTTGTGTGGGTACCTGGATGCGAAGTTTTGGCATTTTGCGTTCTCCCTTGTCGCAAACAAGTCTATCTGAGGTGTTCCCCAGAGTTGGAAATAAGTGTTCAGAATTTGGGGGTGAATTTCCCATTCGTGGACCTGTTGGTGATCTCGAGAGAGATTGTTTGCGAGTTGATTTTGTATCCCTGGTATAAACTGTGCAATTAGGCGAATTTGGTTGTGAATTGCCCAATGCCAAATTTTTTGTGCTAGCAGGCTTAACTGCGTGGAGTGCGTCCCTCCCTGCTTGTTTAGATAATACATTGTTGTCATGTTGTCTGTTTTGACGAGAATGTATTTGTGAGCTATTATTGGTTGGAAAGCTTTTAGTGCTTGAAAAACTGCTAGAAGTTCTAGGTGATTGATATGCAGTTTTGTTTGATGTACGTTCCATTGTCCTTGTATGCTGTGTTGACCGAGGTGTGCTCCCCACCCTGTCATGGAAGCATCTGTTGTTATTACGTATTGTGGCACTGGGTCTTGGAAAGGCCGCCCTTTGTTTAAATTTATGTTGTTCCACCACAGAAGCGAGAGGTAAGTTTGGCGGTCTATTAACACCAGATCTAGAAGGTGACCCTGTGCTTGAGACCACTGTGATGCTAGGCATTGTTGTAAGGGCCTCATGTGCAGTTTTGCGTTTGGGACAATGGCTATGCATGATGACATCATGCCTAGGAGTTGTAATACCATCTTTGCCTGTATCTTTTGTGTTGGATACATGCGTTGTATGATGGTGTTGAAATTTTGAATTCTTTGTGGACTTGGAGTGGCTACTCCCTTTGATGTGTCTATTATGGCTCCCAGGTATTGTTGTACCTTGCGTGGCAGAATTTTGGATTTTGTGAAATTGACGGTGAACCCGAGTTTGAAGAGGGTTTGTATGATCTGATTTGTGTGATTTGAGCACTGTATGAACGAATGGGCCTTGATTAGCCAGTCGTCCAAATATGGGAACACATGTATTTGCTGCCTTCTTATGTGTGCAGCGACTACCGCTAGACATTTGGTAAAGACTCTTGGTGCGGTTGTTAATCCGAAAGGCAGTACCTTGAATTGGTAATGTATTCCTTTGAATACAAACCTTAGGTATTTCCTGTGCGATGGGTGTATTGGTATATGGAAATAAGCATCCTTGAGGTCTAAAGTTGCCATGTAGTCGTGTAGTTTTAGCAATGGCAATACTTCTTGTAGTGTGACCATGTGGAAGTGGTCTGATTTGATGAAAGTGTTCACTACTCTGAGGTCTAGGATTGGTCTGAGCGTTTCGTCCTTCTTTGGTATCAGAAAGTACAGTGAGTAAACTCCTGTGTTTATTTGTGTGTTTGGCACTAATTCGATTGCATTCTTTTGCAATAGTGCCTGCACTTCTATCTCCAGGAGATTGGAATGGTGTGTTGTTAAATTTTGTGCTTTTGGTGGTATGTTTGGAGGGAATTGTAGAAATTCTATGCAATAACCATGTTGGATAATTGCTAGAACCCAAGTGTCTGTAGTGATTTCCTCCCATGCTTTGTAATAATGACATATTCTTCCCCCCACTGGTGTTGTGTGGAGGGGGTGAGTGACATGTGAGTCATTGTTTAGTAGTAGGGGTTTTGGGGCTTTGAAATCTTCCTCTATTTCTAGGGAATTGCCCTCCTCTATATTGGCCCCGAAAACCTCCTCTATACTGTCCCTGGTAAGTGGACGGTGTTGCTTGTGAGGTGCTGGCTTGTGTGCTTTGACCCCGAAACCCCCCTCGAAAGGGCGTTTTACGGAATGTGCTGTAATTCCCTCTGCTGTGCGGGGAGTAGAGTGCGCCCATGGCTTTGGCAGTGTCCGTATCTTTTTTGAGTTTCTCAATCGCTGTGTCCACTTCTGGACCGAACAGTTCTTTTTCATTAAAAGGCATATTGAGAACTGCTTGTTGAATCTCTGGTTTAAATCCAGACGTTCGGAGCCATGCATGCCGTCTGATAGTTACAGATGTATTAATTGTCCGTGCAGCTGTATCTGCAGCGTCCATGGAGGAACGTATCTGGTTGTTGGAGATGGTCTGTCCCTCCTCAACCACTTGTTTCGCCCTATTTTGGAAGTCCTTGGGCAGATGTTGAATGAGATGTTGCATCTCGTCCCAGTGGGCTCTGTCATAGCGCGCAAGTAGTGCCTGGGAGTTCGCGATGCGCCACTGGTTTGCAGCTTGTGCTGCGACTCTTTTACCAGCTGCATCAAACTTGCGGCTTTCTTTATCTGGGGGTGGTGCATCTCCAGATGTGTGAGAGTTGGCCCTTTTCCTAGCTGCTCCTACAACAACAGAGTCTGGTGGCAGCTGTGTAGTGATGAAAACCGGGTCCTTAGGAGGCGGCTTATACTTCTTTTCCACCCTTGGTGTGATTGCCCTACTTTTGACCGGCTCCTTAAATATGTCTTTTGCGTGCCGGAGCATACCAGGGAGCATAGGCAGGCTTTGGTAGGAGCTGTGGGTGGAGGAGAGTGTGTTGAACAAGAAATCATCCTCGACCTGTTCTGAGTGGAGGCTTACGTTATGAAATTGTGCTGCTCTAGCCACCACCTGAGAGTACGCGGTGCTGTCTTCTGGTGGAGATGGCTTTGTAGGGTAGGCCTCCGGGCTGTTATCTGACACTGGGGCGTCGTATAGGTCCCATGCGTCCTGATCTTGGTCACCCTGGCTCATGGTGGTGTGAGCTGGGGAGTGAGATGGAGTTTGTGCTGGTGAAACGTTAATCACGGGCGGAGGAGAGGGTGGTGGTGTAATTCTTTTAACCACTTTTGGTTGTGGTGCTTGTTCCGTCTGGAACTCCAACCTTCTCTTTCTCCTAATGGGGGGAAGGGTGCTTATTTTTCCTGTCCCCTGCTGAATGAAGATACGCTTTTGCGTATGGTCCACATCAGTTGCTTGTAGCTCTTCCTCAAACCTATGCTTTTGCATTTGAGAGGTTAGCGAGTGCTCTTCTGTATAAGAGCCTGAAGCTGGGTCGCTTGCAGTTTGTTTCGGCGTCGAAACTTTGTCTGCGTGTTTTTTCGGCTCCGAGGTGACTTTTTTCCTTTTCGGGGCCGAAACCTCTCGGCGTCGATCTGTTTCGGTGCCGCTGTCTCGGCGTCGAGCCGTGTCCACACCGGCATCTCGGTGTCGAGGCTTGTCTCCAGCACTTTCTCGGTCCCGAGAAGGCTGCGTGCCGGTGTCTCGACCGGAGTCGGACGATCTCGGCACTGTTTTGGCCTTTTTCGGTGCCGACGGTCGGTCACCGAATTTATGGGTGGAGCCATGGCCTGGTGGCAGTGGCGTCCCCTGGGCCTTGTAAATGTTTCTTTGTGTGGTTTTCGACGTCTTACTCACGGTTTGTGTGTCGTCGAATCCTTCGGAGTCTGAGTCTTGGATCGAGAAGGTACCTTCTTCTTCCTGTTCCTCGAACTCCCGTTGGGCTGTCGGTGCGGACGCCATTTGAAGTCTTCTGGCTCGACGGTCTCGGAGTGTTTTTCGGGACCGGAACGCACGACAGGCCTCGCAGGTGTCTTCGCTGTGCTCAGGTGACAGGCACAGGTTGCAGACCAAGTGTTGGTCTGTGTAGGGGTATTTATTGTGGCATTTGGGGCAGAAACGAAACGGGGTCCGTTCCATCGGCGTTCTTCAGCACGCGGTCGGGCCGACCAGGCCCCGACGGAGGATCGAAAAACTACCCCGAAGGGCACCGGAGCTCTTCGATCTTCGATGCGGTGTGGAATCTAAGTACGCCGATCCCGAACGCAACAATACCGACGAAAATCTTCCGAAATTAGCTAATTTTCCGTTCCGAAACTCGGAGCGACAGGAACACGTCCGAACCCGATGGCGGAAAAAAAACAATCGAAGATGGAGTCGACGCCCATGCGCAATGGAGACAAAAGGAGGAGTCACTCGGTCCCGTGACTCGAAAGACTTCTTCGAAGAAAAACAACTTGTAACACTCCGGCCCAACACCAGATGGCGAGCTATTGCAGAACATGCGTATCTACAGCGACAGATGCCATCGAACATACGAGTACAATTACAATTACAATATTTGTGAATGTTGAGATGTTATATTGGTTTCACTGGTAATAATAAATAATTGAAATGGGTATATATTTTTTTTTTGTTAAGTTGCCTAATAATTATGCACAGTAATAGTCACCTGCACACACAGATATCCCCCTAACATAGCTAAAACTAAAAACAAACTAAAAACTACTTCCAAAAATATCCAGCTTTGATATTAATGAGTTTTTTGGGTTCATTGAGAACATGGTTGTTGTTCAATAATAAAATTAATCCTCAAAAATACAACTTGCCTAATAATTCTGCACTCCCTGTAAGAATTGGCCAGCTCGTAGTAGAAGAAAATCTGCTAAGACCAGCAACTACAAAACGAGCCAGAACATCACAACATTAAAATAAAAAACCTTTTTGGAGTATCTTTGCAGGAACGCACATAGCCTTTGAAAATCTGGTGGCAATATTGACAAGGAAGGCACATCAACTTCAATTCTGACAAAAAAAAAGAAACAGATCAGTCCTACTATCATGCTACAATTTAAAGTGTTTTGAGTTTTAAAAAAAAGTGAATTAGATGGATAACATAGTGATCAGGAAGGAGCTAGTTAATGTGTTGATGAAATGTATGTAGAAAAACTGCATTCCCCCTCGTACACCAGCTGCTTTAATGTCAAGAAGCGCTTTAAAAGACTGAATAATTATTTTCAAAATCACATAATCGAGAGAAAATAACAGTTTCAGATTATCATCACCTTATACTTGCAATAAGAGCACACCAATGGTTCCATCAGAAGTATCAGTCCCAAATTCTAAGCATAACGGAGTGGACAAAGAACCAAAGCCATCAAAAAGGCTTTTTACAACTCCTTGTGCAAACAGTGATGTGCTCATGTCTCCAGGCTAGGTATGCATGTATGTAGTATTTGTAAAGTTAAGTACTATTTGTCAAGCATAAAACTAGCTGATACTGCAGAGTATAGATAAGCATTAAAAACAATGATGCAGTCAAAAGGTTCTGGGAGAGTTAGCTTACTTCTGACTGCAGAAGTAGACTACATCACAATATAGTGTGCTTCAAAGAGGTGTCTCTTCAGCTCTTTCCTAAACTGCAGAGTGTCGGGCAGTCTTGACAGATGCATGGATTTTGTTCCATATGCTAGATGCATGGATGCAGAAGGCATGTTACCTTGTTTTTTTAAACCATAAATTTTCACTTCTCAGTCTCCAGACTGTACAGAGCGCCATAGAGATGGTGCACATATCAGGCCTATGCGAAGGTGCTGACTGAGATGACTTTGTAAATGATGCAGTTGGTTTTGAAGACAGCATAAATGGGCAGGAGGAGCTTTTGAACATAAACAGGTGTGATGTGCTCACATGTCTCCAGACTCTGAATGAGATGTGCTGTGGCATGTAGAGTGTATTTATGGCAGTCCAGTGAGAATTGTGGGAGGGAATGGACCAGGATGTCACACCACCCAAATGCAAGAGTACAAGAGCTTGAACAGTCGGCTGAAGTAGCTTTGTGTGAGAAAGTATTTCACTTTCTTTGGAAGAAAGAGCTGGTGCAAGGCAGTCTTTGTTTTGTTAGCAATGATTTCCTTGAGGGGGAGGTTGATTTCCAGAGTGCATCCTAGTCATCTGGTTTTGAGCGGAAGTGTACGTTTGAATCAGACCATGTCACTGAGCCACGTTTGGACTACTTGTTGCTTGGCAAATAACAGAAATTCTGTCTTGATGGTATGGAGCTTCAGGAAGATACTAGACATCAGCTGCTACCATATTGCAGTCCAATGCCAGTGTTCATGGAAATCTACTTAGGGGATTTAAGGATCTGTCTGTGAATAGAGGCCACCATTTCCCAAGGCAGAAAACCACACACAAAAAAACAGTTCTGGAATAGGATACATCTCCCTTCCAAAACAGCAATAGGCTCTGATCCATATCTTCGAATTGTCCCTTGCCTTATCTTTATTTCCTGGTCTACACAAAAAGGATTAAGTGGCCACTTTCAATGCCTTTATACATAAAACAAGAGGCCTGATAGTCAATGGTTTTGTGCAAAACCACAATTTAGATGCAGCAGACTGCTGGAATGGGTATATTGTTGATAACATTTAGGGGGAGGGAGGGCCAAAGAACTCTTCGTTTTCTGAGTCTAGGAAACTGAACGAGGGGCACTGAATGTTACTACTGCCTGCATATCACTCAAGCTGATGCATTCCATTTTCCGCACCTACTTTTTTGTCTCTTCCCCAATTAGCTGGTGTTATAAATATATTGGCTGTGTGACTGTCCACCTTCTGCTCCTTCTCAATGGCAGACAGACCACTACAACCAGGCTAGTTGTGTCATGGCAACAAGGGCACCTGGCTGTCATTGCACGACAGTTCGGAGAGGAGTATAAGCTGCATTGTTTAAACCAGTTCCATATACTGCATCTGAAACACCGACTTTTACCTAACCCTCAACCATGAATCGTGCTTAGTGCTCGAGTTAAGCGGTCTCTTCTGAGCCTCGAGACCAGTGTTCTGCTTTTCTTAAATCTCTCTTCAGTACTTCAATGTGACTGTCTTCCAAAGTTCCAGTGCCCTTGCTCATCGTGCAGTCTCCATCTCGGTCTTCCCAGTGTACTTTTTTCGATTTACAGCTTTTAGTTATTGGATGGCTGGGGGGCGCCTTTGTCTTGTGGGAATATATAAATGTTGGTCATCATGTAGCGAGACATCCAGGGACACCTCACAAAGCTACCTTTGTGAGAACGCTATGTGAACACAACGTATTAAATCAACTCAGAAACGCTACGAGAGTCTTTGAGTAGGATTCGTCGTGGGTGCCAGAACGACAGTAACTTGTTTATTTTCCATTCTGTCTCTCAAACAAGGGCTTCAGTTTTATACTCACCTGTAGGGGTTAGGGTACCGCTGCCAAAAAGCAACAAATACTTGGTCCCAGGAACTCTTCAGCTCGCTCAGGCCTAGGAAGTACTTCATGGCTCCCACTTAGTTGTCTGGCGTAGCATGAGATGGACAGATACTGGATGGTTCCCTTGGAGATCTTATGATTACAGTACCTAATGAGAAAGACAAAATATTATGCGAGACCAACTCTGTCGAGCCCTGGAGTTCTGCTTGCTCCTTGCTATACAAACACAAAAGTCTGGATTGGTCTCCCTTGCTGACCTTCATTACTCATGATTACTGTTTCCCTGTGTGTGGCTTGATCTCTTTGAATTTGTTTAGTCTTTTTCGCTTGCCCCGCTTGTCCTAGGTCTACATCGCTCCTTTTAGGGATACAATATTTTTCTCTTCTACCCTAAAGTCTGCAATAAAACGTATCAATTTCATACTGCACTCTCCCCCGCTGATTTAAAAAGTTATTGGTTTATGTTGCTGAAACTCTCCTAGGAGGAGCTACAGAGGATGCAAATGACAAGAGTTAATCTTGAAGAGACATGCACTGTACTGTAGTCAGGAGCACTGGCAAGTGATTAACTAGTTCAACTGATCCCTAAGAACGAGGCAAGACAAAATGCCAAGCTTAAGGTAATAGTCTATTTACCCCAAGAGTGGTAAAGTGACTGAAGTGCCGCAGCAAAGTGGCGTAGAACTGGCTTGCTTGCATTGCATACAGATCAGCACGTCTAGGTAAATTAATCCTATTTTCTATATGTAAATTCCAAGTTCTTATCCTTCCCTTGTGGGGCACTGACAGCTACAACATGACAGGAGGTGCACTGTGGGACAGAGCTGCAATAAATGAACCTGAAGGTTACCTAGAATGTCTCTCGTGTAGTAAATAGACATTACAATTTGGTGACCAGCTGGGCCAGCCCGTACGTAGCCTTGGATGATACCCAAGTGAGACTGACAATCACTTCAATTAAAGTTTCGCTAGAATACAATCTTTACTATTGGCACAGGAAAATTCACTCTGTAAAAAGATGATTTTTTTTCTTTTTTTTTCACATTGTGAACTGCACGAGGAGTGTAAGCGTTTGGAGCTCAGCTAAGACTGTTTAACTGGAAAGTAGTGTAAATCACCACTTTAAAATCTGATGCATCTGAAGGGCAGCATTGAACGATAAGACTTTAGATTTGTCACAAAAAGCATATGGTATCAGTAAGACCAAAAGATATATTAAAAACATGTACTGGAGGCTTAGGTGAATAAGGACGTGGAGAAGTTAAGAGAGTGAAACATCAGATAATACACAGGAAACGTGAAGACAATTACTATGTGCCATGAATTAGTCTAGTATGCTATGGAAGAGTGATAATTGATGCCATGGGTTCCACACAAGAGGAAGATGTTGAAGTGAAATACATAATAGATTATTTCTCGAAATAGCTCAAGCTACAGGTGGGGGGGAAGAGAGAATGGCGAGTAAGTTACAAAGACAAATCCTTAATAAAAGTCTTGGGTAAAGGTTTACCCATCTATATTGTACAATACAATGGTCCGCAGTTCATGTCAGAGTGTGTGAGAAGTTTTTTTTGCTTGTTTTTGTTTTAAGAGATGGTTTGGTCCATAACACTATCTCGGTTTACTACGTTGAGTATAACGAAGGATTGGAAATGTATAATTAATGGGAGTCAAACAGTTGGAAGGAGCAGCAAACTGAATTGGAAAACTGATGCGCAAACAAAAACGGCGTGGGCATAGAGAATTACTCCTATTTGAGGTTACATGATTTAGTATGCTTGTAATCATTAAACGAAGCATACTGTTTGCCAATTATAATATACAGCGGATGCCCAGTTCTAGGCAAGTGAAATGGCCATGAAAAGGAGGTCAGAAGGAAAACTGCAAAGGCGAAGTTAATGTATATGTAAGGAAATGCCTCCTTGGCATGGTTACCCCCTGACTTTTTGCCTTTGCTGATGCTATGTTTTGAATTGAAAGTGTGCTGGGGCCTGCTAACCAGGCCCCAGCACCAGTGTTCTTTCCCTAACCTGTACTTTTGATTCCACAATTGGCACACCCTGGCATCCAGGTAAGTCCCTTGTAACTGGTACCCCTGGTACCAAGGGCCCTGATGCCAGGGAAGGTCTCTAAGGGCTGCAGCATATCTTATGCCACCCTGGGGACCCCTCACTCAGCACAGACACACTGCTTGCCAGCTTGGGTGTGCTGGTGAGAACAAAACGAGTAAGTCGACATGGCACTCCCCTCAGGGTGCCATGCCAACCTCACACTGCCTATGCAGTATAGATAAGTCACCTCTCTAGTAGGCCTTACAGCCCTAAGGCAGGGTGCACTATACCATAGGTGAGGGCACCAGTGCATGAGTACTGTGCCCCTACAGTGTCTAAGCCAAACCTTAGACATTGTAAGTGCAGGGTAGCCATAAGAGTATATGGTCTGGGAGTCTGTCAAACACGGACTCCACAGCACCATAATGGCTACACTGAAAACTGGGAAGTTTGGTATCAAACTTCTCAGCACAAAAAATGCACACTGATGCCAGTGTACATTTTATTGTGAAATACACCCCAGAGGGCACCTTAGAGGTGCCCCCTGAAACCTTAACCGACTATCTGTGTAGGCTGACTGGTTCCAGCAGCCACCACAACCGAGACATGTTGCTGGCCCCATGGGGAGAGTGCCTTTGTCATTCTGAGGCCAGTAACAAAGCCTGCACTGGGTGGAGATGCTAACACCTCCCCCAGGCAGGAGCTGTAACACCTGGCGGTGAGCCTCAAAGGCTCACCCCTTTGTTCCAGCACCGCAGGACACTCCAGCTAGTGGAGTTGCCCGCCCCCTCCGGCCACGGCCCCCACTTTTGGCGGCAAGGTCGGAGGAAATAATGAGAATAACAAGGAGGAGTCACTGGCCAGTCAGGACAGCCCCTAAGGTGTCCTGAGCTGAAGTGACTAACTTTTAGAAATCCTCCATCTTGCAGATGGAGGATTCCCCAATAGGATTAGGGATGTGACCCCCTCCCCTTGGGAGGAGGCACAAAGAGGGTGTACCCACCCTCAGGGCTAGTAGCCATTGGCTACTAACCCCCCAGACCTAAACACGCCCTTAAATTTAGTATTTAAGGGCTTCCCTGAACCTAAAGATTTAGATTCCTGCAACTTACAAGAAGAGGACTGCTGAGCTGAAAGACCCCTGCAGAGGAAGAAAAGAAGACACCAACTGCTTTGGCCCCAGACCTACCGGCCTGTCTCCTGCCTTCCAAAGAAACCTGCTCCAGCGACGCTTTCCCAAGAAACCAGCGACCTCTGAATCCTCAGAGGACTGCCCTGCTTCAAGAAAGACAAGAAACTCCAGAGGACAGCGGCACTGCTCCAAAAGAACTGCAACTTTGTTACAGAGGAGCAGATTTAAAGACCCCTGCAAATCCCCGCAAGAAGCGTGAGACTTGCAACACTGCACCCGGCGACCCCGACTCGACTGGTGGAGAACCAACACCTCAGGGAGGACCCTCCGGCGACTCCGAGACCGTGAGTAACCTAAGTTGTCCCCCCTGAGCCCCCACAGCGACGCCTGCAGAGGGAATCCCGAGGCTCCCCCTGACTTCGACTGCCTGAACCTAAAGTCCCGACGGCTGGAAAATACCCTGCATCCGCAGCCCCCAGCACCTGAAGGAACGGAACTTCTGTGCAGGAGTGACCCCCAGGAGGCCCTCTCCCTTGCCCAGGTGGTGGCTACCCCGATGAGCCCCCCCCTTGCCTGCCTGCACTGCTGAAGAGACCCCTTGGTCTCCCATTGAAACCTACAGAGAACCCGACGCTTGTTTACACACTGCACCCGACCGCCCCCGCGCTGCTGAGGGTGTACTTTTTGTGCTGACTTGTGTGTCCCCCGGTGCCCTACAAAACCCCCCTGGTCTGCCCTCCGAAGACGCGGGTACTTACCTGCTGGCAGACCGGAACCGGGGCACCCCCTTCTCTCCATTGAAGCCTATGTGTTTTGGGCACCTCTTTGACCTCTGCACCTGACCGGCCCTGAGCTGCTGGTGTGGTAACTTTGGGGTTGCTCTGAACCACCAACGGTGGGCTACCTTGGACCCAAACCTGAGACTTGTAAGTGATTTACTTACCTGCTAAAACTAACAATAACTTACCTCCCCCAGGAACTGTGAAAATTGCACTGTGTCCACTTTTAAAACAGCTATTTGTGTTTTATGTGAAAAGTAGATATGCTACTGTAATTATTCAAAGTTCCAAAAGTACTTACCTGCAATACCTTTCAAATGAGATATTACATGTAGAAATTGAACCTGTGGTTCTTAAAATAAACTAAGAAAATATATTTTTCTATAACAAAACCTATTGGCTGGATTTGTCTCTGAGTGTGTGTTCCTCATTTATTGCCTGTGTGTATGTACAACAAATGCTTAACACTACTCCTTTGATAAGCCTACTGCTCGACCACACTACCACAAAATAGAGCATTAGTATTATCTCTTTTTGCCACTATCTTACCTCTATGGGGAACCCTTGGACTCTGTGCATACTATTCCTTACTTTGAAATAGTGCATATAGAGCCAACTTCCTACAGTATATAAGACAATATGATTGTAAACATGATGTTGAGTAAGTTGATTTAGAAGTTGAGCAATGTGTTAGATTAATGACGAATTGAATAGTGAAGAGTAAGGCTTTTTGTTTCTGAACATGTAGGGTGGAGAATGGCATAAGAAGGAATAGCAACTGGTATTTTCTGCACTAATAATGCTGAGAAAGTTAGACGTGGACCGGTGCCCCTTTTGCGAGCGACCTGAAAAACTTCCGCCCCATCTCGCTCCTCCCCTTCCCCGCCAAGGTAATAGAGAAGGCCGTCAACAAATAGCTGACCACCTTCCTGGAAGACAACAACCTGCTCGACCCTTCACAAACCGGATTCCGAACCAACCACAGCACTGAAACCGCCCTCATCTCAGTCACAGACGACATCAGAACCCTGATGGACAACGGTGAAACAGTCGCCCTCATCCTCCTCGACCTCTCGGCTGCCTTCGACACCGTCTGTCACCGCACCCTAATCACCCGCCTCCGCTCCACTGGGATCCAAGGCCAGGCCCTGGACTGGATCGCCTCCTTCCTCTCAAACCGATCCCAAAGAGTCTACCTCCCTCCGTTTCGCTCAGACCCCACCGAGATCATCTGCGGCGTACCTCAAGGCTCATCACTCAGCCCGACACTCTTCAATGTCTACATGAGCCCCCTCGCCGACATCGTACGCAAGCACGACATCATCATCACCTCCTACGCCGACGACACCCAACTTATACTCTCCCTCACCAAGGACCCCGCCAGCGCCTAGACCAACCTACAAGAGGGCATGAAGGACGTCGCAGATTGGATGAGGCTCAGCCGCCTAAAGCTGAACTCTGACAAAATGGAAGTCCTCATCCTCGGCAACACCCCGTCCGCTTGGGACGACTCCTGGTGGCCCACGGCCCTCGGCACCGCACCGACCCCCGAAACCACGCCCGCAACCTCGGCTTCATCTTGGACCCTCTTCTCACCATGACCAAGCAAGTCAACGCTGTGTCCTCTGCCTGCTTCCTCACCCTCCGCATGCTCCGCAAGATCTTCCGCTGGATCCCCGCCGACACTAGAAAAACTGTGATCCACGCCCTCGTCACGAGCCGCCTGGACTACGGCAACACCCTCTATGCTGGGACCACCGCCAAGCTCCAAAAACGCCTGCAACGTATTCAAAACGCCTCGGCCCGCCTCATCCTCGACGTACCCCGCAACAGCCACATCTCCGCACACCTGAGACACCTGCATTGGCTCCCAGTCAGCAAAAGGATCACCTTCCGACTTCTCACCCATGCACACAAAGCCCTCCACAACAAGGGACCGGATTACCTCAACTGTCGCCTCAGCTTCTACGCCCCCACCTGTCTCCTCTGTTCCTCGGGCCTCGCGCTCGCTGCCGTCCCTCGCATCTGCCGCTCCACGGCGGGTGGGAGGTCCTTCTCCTTCCTGACAGCCAAGACTTGGAACTCCCTCCCCACCAGCCTCAGGACCACTCCGCATTCCGGAGACTCCTAAAAACCTGGCTCTTCGAGCAGCAGTAACCCCCCCCCCTTTTTCCCCCCCCCCCTAGCGCCTTGAGACCCGCACAGGTGAGTAGCGCGCTTTATAAATATTAATGCTTTGATTTGACTATTAAATCCAAGATACTGGATGGTTACGTCAGCAAATCTTTACACCACTTTGGGCAAGGACAACTTTTTAATAGTGCTGTGCATACAATAATATTCGATTCACGAATCGATCTGCAAAATGAGCTCTAGATATTGTATTATTCTAGCATCGTTGTTAAACCGTCTAGTTGTAATCTCCTTTAGATTTATTCGGTGTTAAGGCGAAGGAGTGCGCAGCATTGGCTTACACAAGCCGAACAGGTGGAATTAAGTGAATGTCTATGTTCCAAGTTTTATGCACTGTATCAAAGTTCCAAGTAGTTCTTAGCCTTCCTTGTCAGTGACAGCTGGGGCAAGAGGTGCGATGCAGTCCAGGCCTGCAAGAAAGGGAACTTCAAGGCAACGATGAACGTGTCTTGTGTAGTAAATAGATTCTGGATACTATTCCGAAACGGTTAATAACATTGCGCCCATGTACGATTATTTTTTAGCTCTATGCTGCCACCGTCGCTCCAGTAATGTCACTGTTCAGCTCATGTCCCATTTCACCATTCTGAGCAGATGCAACTCTCTAGCAGGGATCAGCTATCAATAGTGCAGATAGCCCAGTGGCTGAAGTGCCATATGGTTCCCTCTGCCCATAGTTTTTATACCAAACCAGAAAATAAGAGTCCAATCATTCTTGCATTAGGCCCCATTGTGCCCACGCTATAACATTATTTCATATACTTTAAATTGCAAATATGTGCAAAGTAAAAGTGTGCCATATATGGAATGCGGAATCCATGTAATTTCCCATTCATCTCCAACCAATTTCACCTTACAACTATTCTGCCAATCGACATAATGTACTATTTTGATACAAAATAACACTTTTTCTAGAACAAGCGCTTAATTCATATATAATATAGTTTTAGAATCGCCTCTAGTTCTACACTTAGCGTGCTCTCATACCGCTCCCCCAGACATTCTTTCATACTCATCACCTTGAGCCCACTTCCTCTCCCCGAACCCTCTCGCATGAACCCCACGTCCTGCCCCCGTCTTAGCTCTCCGCTGTACTTCGGCCCCTTCTCACCTCTCATGCTCCCTTACGTTCCCTCCTTCTTCATCCTCTGGAGCGCATCTCGCCTCAGCCACTTCAGTGGGAAAGGCCGTGGTCTCCCTCCTGTTCCGGAATAACCTCGCGCACACTTCCGGGGCATGCACCGTACTTCCGGGAGATCGACCGGAAACGTTTCTCGTCCTCAGTGAAGTATACTAAGTGCGAGCATGCGCAGAGAGCTGATTTAGTGGCAGCAGGGCCAGCTTCCGTGTTGTTTCTGGGGAGAAAAAGCTTCGTTAAGAGGAGGTGAGGCTAAGGAACAGAGAGACGGAAGTAGAAGAGGGAAAGCAGCGTTGTGTGGGAGACTTAATGATGTGGAATGGAATGTGTAGGCAGAAGGAGTGTGAGGTGTGGAAAAAATGGTGTGAACGAAAGAGTTAGGGGGAGGCGTTTGAAGAAGGTGACAGTTAAGCAAAGTGACGGAACAGGCAGAAAGCATGAGGAGATTGGAGGATAGATTAGGGGATAAGCTTTCTGCTGGAGGAGCCGTCGCTGGAGTGGAGTACCGCCTGGTGTTGGTGGGGCGGCTTGCAGTTTACATAATGGAGAAGGGTGGGGACAGAATGGATTTAGAGGGAAGTGAAGCACTGTATGTCCAGGGTAGACAAGTCTAATCTGGTTGCAGTTGTCGAAGGCCGTGTTTTGGAGGTGGGAATCTTCTTATGCTGCATAAGTGGTGGCTCCTAATCAGGCTGCGTTTTCTAGATATTAGGGGTCACCTGGCCTGAAGGTAAATTCTAGACAGTAACAGTACAAATTCAGGACAAATTATAAATTTTTCTGACACATCCAAGAAGGTCAAGCAGTAAGTAGGTTGATTGAAGGCCCATACAGATACAAGTCGACACAGGTTTGTGTAATTCATAACAGTACTGAGCATTCAGATGAACCAGTACAGTGCTGAGCTGTCTCTTTATAACGTACATTGAGCAGAGTTTGATATAAAACATAATTGGTAGTTGTCACACAATTCTGGCCTCTTACAATGAGTGATACTAACAGAAACAGTGCTCTGTTGATGAACACTGGCTTCCAGTACATAAGCTGTAGTGCTACCACTAGAAACAAGACCTTCATAACAGGGCAGCAACAGGGGCCATTTGACCCAGGCCTTGCCTTTTCAGGGTCCTACGCTGGCAAAGCTAAATCTCTTCTATAGATAACAAAATCAGGCTTTGCCTGCATTTATGATACATTTTCGATAAGGCAAGTATTTTTGACTACTATAAGATGTCACTATAAAACTAAAGAAGGGCCTGCATCTTATTGGTGACCTGAGCTTCACAGAAGTTTCTCACAGTTGTGACTAGGTAGGGAGAGAAATTTAGAGCAAGTGATTGCAGCACATTTTTTTAAGGTAGTGCATTTGTATATGTGCAGGCCTCAAAAAATCATTAAAATGTTACTAGACCTGCAGGTTGAGTAACTTGAATAATGTACTCGACCTAACTGTAATGTATTTGACCCGTTAACGGGTCTCTAATTGTGTGATCCCTGGCAAATAATTTACAGAGTTGACTTTTTTTTATTTTCACCTATGATTGTACCTTCAAATATGTGAACTCAGCATTTCTGCAGTAAAACACACTTTTGTTTGATTAAGTAGACTTAACTTTGCTGCATGTATTACAAGAATCTAGCCCACATATAAGGGACACATGACCCATGACTTTCTTTTAGTTTACTTACAGGATTGCCATCAGGGCAGGAGTGTTTCTCAGTTTGTTTAAACACTCACTTTTAATAAAAAATATTACTAAACCATGATGTGGTAGCATATTGGCATCTACACAGTGAATTTCCAAGGAATGTCCAAAAACCTTCACTAACTTGCAGCTTTACTGATAAAAATGTATAGTGTATTAACAATCTGTGAAATGTGGGTTTCAGAAAAGTATCCTTTTCACACCAACATGTAAAGTATTCTGATTAGTTTTCATCCTATTAAAATATTTTTTCATTACACACAGAACAAAAAATTGGCTTTCACAACTACTGAAATATATTTTGAAATGTTTGTATAGTTGACTTACTCATTTAAATGTTGCATGTTAGGAAAAACCTGACACACTATATCCTTTTATTTTACACTCTAAACAGCAAGTCACACAGTTCAGATTATAAAGTCCTGGAACTCTGCAGTTAAAAGGAAAATTAATTGTAAAATAAACTGACTTTTGACCTCTGTCTTTGAACATAGAGCAAATGTGGCATACAAGAACAAGGTTTTAAGGAGACTTTCACTGCTCCTCCACTTTCTGACTGAACAGAACACCTGTTCTTTGTCAACTTGCCAGAATGGGAAAGTAAGTCATAAAAGTAGCTTAACCTGATCGAATATGACTCGCCATAGCAAGTGGTTGAGTAGATTTTTCGAGCCATGACATGTATGCAGATTTTGCTTTGATTCTTTCTGACAAATATGGTGAATTTTTCAGTCAGCTCCTTCTTAGTGATATTTACTGTACTTATGCGTCCACCAACCTAGAGGAAACTCAGTACAAGCCTTGTCTTTCACTGACCGGTAGCTGAAGGTAAAAATTGTGGCTGCAGAAAGATGCACAGTGTGTGTACTTCACATAATCCGACTGTCTCTTTTCTCTTGGTCCCTGGTCACACACATGGCATGATAGTCTGTATCGCCAGCTTACTTGGCATTGCCCCGACATTGCAGTGTGACAGTATCACAGACACACAAGTCTGGCCAGACTAGACTGCTGCACACACCTGCTGTTTATCATCGCATTACTCACAATAGAAAATGGTGTAGTGCTGAAATTACAGACAAATACTGCATGTCGTCAAGTAAGTAGCGAAAATTAGAGACAATTTAGGGTCAGTCTCTTTAATTAATGGACATGCAGTCGCCCTATAAGTTATAAATACAAATATATGTAGTATCTCACTTTACTGCTCACACTTTTGATAATGATGTGACTGACAACTACACTATAAGATGTTCATTTTAAATTTCACAGTTCCCATTTGTTAGTGCTAAATCCTCCTCTAGCTATGAGTATACAAGACTATTGCTGTTTTTTGAGGTAAGAATTAGTAGACACTTCCCAGGGTCAAGAAGGACTGTAGCTAGTCTCAAGAAAGACATTAAGCCACAGGATTTGAATGAAGATCTCAAGGTTCATATCTTATGGGACAAAGTCTACATTCCAGTCTTTGCTGTAGCACAAGATCATGACTCATTGTACAGGGACGGACACACTTACAAACAACATACCTTATGGTGCATAGAAGATACCACCATGAGGTATGTCTTCTAACGTGGGGTTGAATTACATTAATATGTGCTGTGTGCTGTCATCAGAATTATTCTGGGTCATTTAATTCTGTTCCTCTTTTATTTCTACAGGTGAAATTGGCTAGGTTGGTCCATCCACACCCTTATCAGGAACAAATCTTTGAACCGTGTTTTCTAAAGTACCACTCTCTGACTGTGCAACACTCTCCATTGCTGCTGTGGAGGAGCAGGGGAGTGTGAAGCACTAGCCCCACCAGGCAGTGCTGCAGAAATGAGTGGACAGCGTGTGGATGCTAAGGTGGTGATGCTGGGGAAGGAATGTGTGGGCAAAACCAGCCTTGTTGAGCGATACGTCCATCACCGTTTTCTCATGGGGCCTTATCAGAATGTAAGTGTTTCTATCATTTCCTATTTCTGGGTTGAGTGCCACTTTCTGAATATGACCTCTATTACTACTTTGTCTCTTCTCACTTAGTTGTAGATGCAAGAGATCTCACTAATTTGTGCTACCAGTGCTTTAAGTCATCAGTGCTTTCACCATGACTGAAAAAAAACAGTTGACTCACTGATATTATCTTGTCTCAGTTTGCTTTATTCTCTGAATCTTGGATATATTGTGTGAAGACATATTATAATCCCTTTCTAGCGAGGCTTAACTCTGTCATCGCCTAACCCTCTCCAGGTGGGGTCCCCCTATGATTTCATTGCTAACACAGCTACATTATCAGGTATCCGATTAAAATTTCACGATTCCCATTTTGTTTAGTGTTAAGTCTTCCTCTAGTTATGTGCAAACTAGACTATTGTAACAGCCTGCTAGAAGAACTTTCAACTTACGCTTTCTTGTCCATAGACCAGGTTACCTCATTAGCTACATGGGTACTTTTCTTCCTGTCTGCCTGCAGTACCCACCCCTTTACCGTAGAGGGTCCAGCTAGCTATCTTATGGCAGTAGTGCTAAGCTGAAACTCTACTATTTACCCACCTACCCTAGATGATTGAGATTGTGTCCAGACGCACACACCTACACAAGTCACAAGTACTGCTCACCATCACCTTTTCACAATCAGTAAAACCACCCTATGCATAATTTTACTCCTGCTTCATTTGGTTACTTGGTTCTCATTACATCAGTGTCTTTAGACTGGATTTCGCAATGTGCTCTCTGTAACGGAATTCAAAGCTGCCTTGAAGACCCACCTACATCAGCTTGCTGAGATCACATGAATTCGACTTAGACAGTTAATATAACTATCAACTAGAATGTAAACCAGTTACTCCTGTACCAAAAAGTATGGAATAAAATCTGTTCGCCAAATCTAAACTTCTCTTAACCATATTGTTTGGCTACAATTGTCCACACCAAAACAAAAGTCTTTTTTCACTTTGTGTGAAGTTCCATAACAAAGTGGTTGACTGACCTTCTTTGCCCTTTATGGGTGAAATTTCTGCCTCCATCATGTTGGCTGCTGCATGTCTGAGTCATCCATCTATGACAGCTTGTATCAGAAGTACCATTACCAACTCAGCCTGTGTAACTGCTCAGGACGCAATGCAAGTCCCCGTACTGCGATGATAAGAAAATTAGGTCATGTTACTGCACTTTCTGTATTTGTATAGCAGCGATATAAAGAGATCTGAGTTCTTTTGGTGTGCCCATTACAATCAGCGCCATAGTTCTAGGCACTGAATAGTCTGGAAAAATCCACCCATTTGCATGTATGTGATGTTTTTATGGCCATGTAGTTGGAGGCTTTGATCCTGTGTTTTTGTGCATGTCCCTTTCTAATTGTGTGTGATCTGAGTTAAGTGTTTCTGTTGAATTTTTTTCAGGGTGGGTTGGTTTGTTCTTTTGGGTTTGAGTGCTGAAGTTTACAGACTGTAACCCTTTCTTTTTGCTGATGTTTCGTTTTAGACTATCGGTGCTGCTTTTGTTGCCAAAACGGTTTCAGTTAATGGAAAAATGATAACGCTGGGAATCTGGGTACGTACTTGCTTCTTGCCACGGCTGTGGTAGCTGGAATGGTGTCACATGCTTGTATTTGCTCATTGCTGTGATGGAGAATAACTCACGTTCTCTGTCAATAGGAAAAATAATTGACACAATTATAACTTTCTCCAAATCATGTTTCTTTGTCCATGCCAGTTTCTCTGTATCTCAAGATTTTATGCTGGGTAGGGTATTGCAACGCATACATCCTAGAAGGCAGCCTTGGTCCAGAGGTTTTAGGCGTTAGTGTAATGTCTCCAAGATGTAACCACTTGTCCATTCCTTTCTGTGTGATTGACTGACCTTGCATGTTTAAGGAAAATGTTTCCTCAATTTTCTGATTTTTATACATTTCCTGAATCTGGGTCAAATTGGTTCCATTGTTAGCACATTTTGGAGGACTTGGATCTGTTGTGACTTTCCTGTGCGTGCTTTCTGGGTTCCTGAAATTATGAGGAGTGACATTCTAATAAGTCTGGCAAAATGGTGCTTTTTGTGGAAAGTTGGGCAACAATAGTACTGTTTACAGGCATATATATAGCAATGTCTTTCCTCAGTTTGATTTCTGACGGGAAATGACATTCTGGAGAAGCAAATAAACTATTAAGCAGCTGTTACTGTATGCAAATTAATTTCCTGTCTTCCCTCATGTGACTTTGACTTTTGCCCGAACAAAAGTGAAGAGTGATCAGAGTTTGTCACCTTTTTCGTTAGAAGTTTTGCTATTCAAATAAGTAATTGTTCATGCTAGAATGACTAGATTATTTTTTTCTCCCTCCGCATCACTGCCAATGATCATTACCTCTGCTTACGAGAGCAAGCGTTAAATGTTCCAAGAGGCATATCACTTGGAGTGCATGGGGGATTATTGAAGTTCTGTTACGTTTTGTACAACCATGGCTATTGTAGGACAATGCTAGTGAAATATGGTTCGACTCAGCCAGCCAGCAGAAAACTTGTTCAACAGCATGCAGCACAACCAATTAGATGACATCTTTCGATAGTGATACCCACCGAAAGGGCAGGATCAAAATATTATCCTGGAGTGTGCAAGTGATAGGTAGCAATATTAAAAGGGGTATAGTAAACCACTTCCTCAAAAATAAATAGTCTCGATCTGGCACTCCTTCAGGACACCCTCCTAAAGATACAAACTGCCAAGTGACAAGTGGGAGCTACAGAATTTGGCTCATGCAGTCTATGCTCTAGAATCAAGGAGTGGGAGTAGTCTTCTTAATGAAGAAATCTACTAATAATAGGATCAGTCTATCTGGGAGCACTTTTACCACAGCTGCAGGATGAGCTGTTACCGATAGGCTGAGACTTTAACCAAGCAGTGATAGAAGGCATGATGGAAAGCATCACAGTGGTATTGGAGGGGGTAACACAGGTTTCGGGCAGTTTATTAAAGCACTTGGGTTAGGGATATTTGGAGACGCTAAGGATCTCACGTAAGGAGGATATACATATAAGAAAATACTCTTTAGCGCACATGACATCCTTGGTGAACTAAGGTTTAAGTGGACGAGCGGTCTAGTTGAGCTGACGGATGAGGACTGGGACAAGATTCTGCAGGAGCCCAGAGAGGTTGCAATCCAGAAAGAATTCCAGCTAGTTTATTTGAATAAATCCCATAAAACCTACCTTTACTAGGTCATTGCTACCCAGGGTAGGTCGAGCTGACACTAGGAATGGTCTCTGCAGATGGACTGTAAAATTTCTGCACCCCATCTGAGAATGCCCAGAAAAGACTACATTCTGGGGGAAAATAATGAATTCTCACTGGGACCCAACTAAACTCAAACAAAACTCTGCTTTATCTGGGGGTGAGGGTAATGTACCTGGGGACCAAAAGTTATTCTGTCATTTAGGAATGATAGTTGTCCAATGCAATGGCCAGTTACAGGTGGCCTCTGCAACCCAGAGTTCAAACAATGGGACTTAGACATCGATTGATGTATTTGGGTGGGAAAGTTTGTCTACAAAGGTCAAGGATGTCCTCATAAATTTAAAACAGCCGGGGAACCCTGTATAAAATACAGAGACCATCTCTAAACCACATGGGAAGTGATGCTAAGGGGTCCAAAATGGATACAGGTCAATCTAGGCACTTCTGTAAGTAGAAGCAAAGGCCCTCGCACATCCAAATAGGTGTCCTGCTTCATCCTTGGTGTTACATCCAAAGAGAAAGGAGGGTCCAAACGGGTTAACTTCCTGTGTGGAATGCCTATTTACCTGAGCTCTGGGAGCTTAGACCGGAGGACATGGGCCCTAGTCCGCCCATGACAAGGAACACTACTAACTAATTGGTAAGATCCCACAATTAAGATATCATTTTGTTGGTTGTAATATTTCAAAGGAAGGAAATATACAAGCTACGTGTCTCTTAGGTCCAATTCAGTGCGCTTTTATTTAAGGAGAAGTGGTATATTCCAGTATTTAGGTTTCAAAGTTCAACGGAGTTTCAGCCTCCAATTTGACACGCTTTGATTTGAGGAAGAGTGGTATATTCCAGAATTGAATTTCAAAGTTCAACGGAATTTCAGCCAACACGTGTTTCGCCCCACACTGCGAATGCGCCATGGCTTTCTCAAGGCTGTAAAACAAAATTCTATAGTACAAGGCTCAAGATAAGTCTCAGACTGGATAGAGGTGACACCGAGTGGGTGAATACCCTGGGTGCATGAGAAAAGAGCATGCAACATTTTTGCTGTGCTCTCTTAAAAAAGGGTTGAAGGACTGTGGTGAGTGTCCCCTCCATAGGGGTCACTAGAAGAAAATATTAACACCCTCAATACGTGAAATATAGATCCGTGCATTATAATGTGAAGAGCATGCATCATTTTTGCTGAGCTCTCTTAAAAAAGGAAAAAAGGTTAAAGGACAGTGGTGAGTATCCCCTCCATTGGGGTCACTGGAAGGAGATGTTAACACCCTCAGTACGTGAGATATAGATCCATGCGTGATAGTATGAGGAGATGCAATACAAATCCCAAAATAGTGAAAAGAAGTATAAATAAAGGAAAAATTATATCAATATTCAATAAATTACTAGGGAATTATCATTCATATGATCTCATGCTGGCACTAGACTACGTAGTATTAGTAATTGGTTATTATGCCAAAAAGAAAATAAGTTAGAAGAGGAAAATAACAAGATGTGATTTATAGAGTTTGAAGCTCAACCAATATCAGTTACATACCATATCGAATTAGAGAGCAAAATACTTCAGGCATAAATGCCACAGTAAATATAAAAGATCTGTACATGAGAGATACATGACATTTACTATGTAAGCGATCCAAGAAATGTAATGTTATCCAAATAGTAGCTAATGTATGCTCAATATATCACATCAAAATCCAGAATGGTCAGTATATTCCAAACTAATTTGTGTGAAATTTAATTCATATTCAAAAAACAATATTCAAAAATCAATAATAAGAGTCAGTATCTCAGTAAATGAGACAAGTAGCCCCTAACTTTAAGGAGGACTATGAATTAGATATGCCAGGTGAAGAACAGCATTGTCGAGCGGTAACTGGTGAAAATTATGAGCAATGTGAGGTCTTGAAATGTATAAGAAACTGATCAGTGCATAGCTGGGTCCTTACCTAATTCTGGATTCTGTGTTTTTTTGTTTTTTTATAAAGATTTTTTTTTTTATTATTTTGAAGAAAAACCAAAGGAAAAAAACACAACAATGATATATTGTAACAATAATAATTGAAATATACAGATATCAATACCATAACACCCTCTTCACGATGTAGCCTCTGCCACTTCCGTCTTACTCGTCCTGTGGGTCGAGGGGTCCTGATAGGCCCCGTAGCCTCATTATAGGCTGGAGTAAAATTTGGTTTTTTTGAGTATTTTAGTTTTGGCCTCGCCATTGTAGAACTAGAGTAAAGTGGTGACCCTTGTTGATGCCACTTCTGAGGGAGATCGGCCTGCTCTTCACCTCGTGTGGCCTTGGTTCGGCCCCTGTAAGGAAATGCCTCCTTGGCATGGTTACCCCCTGACTTTTTGCCTTTGCTGATGCTATGTTTTGAATTGAAAGTGTGCTGAGGCCTGCTAACCAGGCCCCAGCACCAGTGTTCTTTCCCTAACCTGTACTTTTGATTCCACAATTGGCACACCCTGGCATCCAGATAAGTCCCTTGTAAATGGTACCCCTGGTACCAAGGGCCCTGATGCCAAGGAAGGTCTCTAAGGGCTGCAGCATGTCTTATGCCACCCTGGGGACCCCTCACTCAGCACAGACACACTGCTTGCCAGCTTGTGTGTGCTGGTGGGAACAAAACGAGTAAGTCGACATGGCACTCCCCTCAGGGTGCCATGCCAGCCTCTCACTGCCTATGCAGGTGTAGATAAGTCACCCCTCTAGTAGGCCTTACAGCCCTAAGACAGGGTGCACTATACCATAGGTGAGGGCACCAGTGCATGAGCACTGTGCCCCTACAGTGTCTAAGCAATACCTTAGACATTGTAAGTGCAGGGTAGCCATAAGAGTATATGGTCTGGGAGTCTGTTACACACAAACTCCACAGCACCATAATGGCTACACTGAAAACTGGGAAGTTCAAACTTCTCAGCACAATAAATGCACACTGATGCCAGTGTACATTTTATTGTAAAATACACCCCAGAGGGCACCTTAAAGGTGCCCCCTGAAACCTTAACCGACTATCTGTGTAGGTTGACTGGTTCCAGCAGCCTGCCACAACCGAGACATGTTGCTGGCCCCATGGGGAGAGTGCCTTTGTCACTCTGAGGCCAGTAACAAAGCCTGCACTGGGTGGGGATGCTAACACCTCCCCCAGACAGGAGCTGTCACACCTGGCGGTGAGCCTCAAAGGCTCACCCCTTTGTGCCAGCACCGCAGGACACTCCAGCTAGTGGAGTTGCCCGCCCCCTCCGGCCACGGCCCCCACTTTTGGCGGCAAGGCCGGAGAAAATAATGAGAATAACAAGGAGGAGTCACTGGCCAGTCAGGACAGCCCCTAAGGTGTCCTGAGCTGAAGTGACTTTAACTTTTAGAAATCCTCCATCTTGCAGATGGAGGATTCCCCAATAGGATTAGGGATGTGACCCCCTCCCCTTGGGAGGAGGCACAAAGAGGGTGTACCCACCCTCAGGGCTAGTAGCCATTGGCTACTAACCCCCCAGACCTAAACACGCCCTTAAATTTAGTATTTAAGGGCTCCCCTGAACCTAAGAATTTAGATTCCTGCAACTTACAGAAGAAGAAGACTGCTGAGCTGAAAACCCCTGCAGAAGAAGAAAGAAGACACCAACTGCATTGGCCCCAGTCCTACCGGCCTGTCTCCTGCCTTCTAAAGAACCCTGCTCCAGCGACGCTTTCTCCAGGACCAGCGACCTCGGAATCCTCAGAGGACTGCCCTGCTTCCAAGAGACCAAGAAACTCCCGAGGACAGCGGCACTGCTCCAAAAGAACTGCAACTTTGTTTCAAGGAGCAGATTTAAAGACCCCTGCAACTCCCCGCAAGAAGCGTGAGACTTGCAACACTGCACCCGGCGACCCCGACTCGACTGGTGGAGAACCAACACCCCAGGGAGGACCCTCCGGCGACTCCGAGACCGTGAGTAACCAAAGTTGTCCCCCCTGAGCCCCCACAGCGACGCCTGCAGAGGGAATCCTGAGGCTCCCCCTGACCGCGACTGCCTGAACCTAAAGTCCCGACGGCTGGAAAAGACCCTGCACCCGCAGCCCCCAGCACCTGAAGGAACGGAACTTCTGTGCAGGAGTGACCCCCAGGAGGCCCTCTCCCTTGTCCAGGTGGTGGCTACCCCGAGGAGCCCCCCCCCCCCTTTGCCTGCCTGCTACGCTGAAGAGATCCCTTGATCTCTCATTGAAAACCATTGTAAACCCGACGCGTGTTTGCACACTGCACCCGGCCGCCCCCGCGCTGCTGAGGGTGTACTTTTTGTGCTGACTTGTGTCCCCCCCCCCCCGGTGCCCTACAAAACCCTCCTGGTCTGCCCTCCGAAGACGGGGGAACTTACCTGCTGGCAGACCGGAACCAGGGCACCCCCTTCTCTCCATTGAAGCCTATGTGTTTTGGGCACCTCTTTGACCTCTGCACCTGACCGGCCCTGAGCTGCTGTTGTGGTAACTTTGGGGTCGCTCTGAACCCCCAACGGTGGGCTACCTTGGACCCAAACCTGAGACTTGTAAGTGATTTACTTACCTGACAAAACTAACAAAAACTTACCTCCCCCAGGAACTGTGAAAATTGCACTGTGTCCACTTTTAAAACCGCTTATTGTGTTTTATGTAAAAAGTATACATGCTAATGTAATGATTCAAAGTTCCTAAAGTACTTACCTGCAATACCTTTCAAATGAGATATTACATGTAGAATTTGAACCTGTGGTTCTTAAAATAAACTAAGAAAAGATATTTTTCTATAACAAAACCTATTGACTGGATTTGTCTCTGAGTGTGTGTTCCTCATTTATTGCCTGTGTGTATGTACAACAAATGCTTAACACTACTCCTTTGATAAGCCTACTGCTCGACCACACTACCACAAAATAGAGCATTAGTATTATCTCTTTTTGCCACTATCTTACCTTTAAGGGGAACCCTTGGACTCTGTGCATGCTATTCCTTACTTTGAAATAGCACATACAGAGCCAACTTCCTACAGCCCCTCTCACACACAGAGCGGGGGTTACCGTTGTTGTTGCCCCATATTCCCTGGGTGACTTTTGTTTTGGGGGGACCGCATGAAAATTTCTATTATCCTAGGTAGATCAATCGGCCAGCAGACCCACCCAACTCCCCCATATTCTATTATATTTCTCAGGGCAACCTCTCGCCTCGTATACCATTTTTTCACATCCTGCACACCATTCCTCTCCCCGTCTCCATTTGTTAAGGGACGGCGCTTTTACGGCCTTCCATTCCGACATAATGTCTCTTTTTGCCACTAGGCAGGCCACTCCCAGGAATGTACGACTCGATCTATTTAGCCCTGTCTCGCCCATTGCCCCCAGTAAAAGTGATGTCGGGGATATCTCCACTGTTGACTGCAATACTTCGGAGACCTCCCCCATGACTGACCTCCAATATGACTCTATAACCGGACAGGCCCAGACCATGTGGAAGAAGTCTGCCCTCGTTTGAGAGCACCGGGGGCAATCGTCTGTGGGCCGAAGACCCGCTCGGTGGAGTCTCTTAGGGGTAAGGTAGGCTGCATGTAGGTAGAGGGTCTGTAGCAACTGAAACCGTGTGGATATGGCCAATGTTCGGGGAGCCATTAGAGCCTCTCTCCAGTCTAAGTCCTCCATGGGGCCCACCCAGCCCTCCCATTTCTGGCGAAGTTCCTCGAGGGGAGGGGATGTGTTGGTAAGGATGGAGCGGTATATTCGGGAAACTCCCCCTTTGTTTAGGTGCCCCATCATAATTTTCGCTTCTAGCGGACTATATTCTGGGATGTTGTCCCCAGGCCGTACGTGTACCAGTAGAGCATGCCTAAGCTGTAGATATTTGTGAAACTGGGTGTTGTTTAGAGAGTATGTTTTCTGAAGCTCCTCAAAGGGCCGAATGTGTGTGTCGTCCCAGATGTCACCAAGCGTAGTTATCCCGATAATGTCCCATTTCCGAAAGCCCTTTAGCGTGGAGACTTCCTTTAGCCATTTCCCCTGCCAGAGAGGTGTCTGATGAGTTAGACAAGACCACCACCCCGTGGCGCTCTGCGCTGCTCTCCATCCCGTAAAAACCAGTCTGGTCACCTCCGGGATGGACTGCGGGATCACGCCTCCATACAGGGCATTGAAAACCCCGTTGTAGCCCATCTCCTGAAGTTCCAGTCTGTACGCGGGGTCGGTCCATGCTCCCGATAGCCAGTCGTTGATCACCAGTTGGCGCATGGCTAGGTAGTAAAAATAAATGTTGGACATTCCCAGACCCCCTTCGTAAATGTCTCTTTGACATGTGACAAGGGCTAGCTTGGGGCGGGAACCGTGCCACATAAATTGGCGTGCCATAGTCTCTACCTCGTTAAACCATTTCCGGGGGATGAGGTGAGGAAAGTTTTGTAGTTGGTATAGAAATCCGGGGAGCACCATCATTTTGTATAGGGCTATTCTCCCCGGTGTGTTGAGTGGCAGATTCCTCCAGCGTTGAAGGTCTTTTCTGTAGTTTTTAAGGAGCGGTGTAATATTTAGTTCCCACGCAAGCTCGGGGAGTAGAGTTATGTGAACCCCCAGATATTCAAAACTATTGCGGCGGATTGGGATGTTTTTCTGCCAGCTTACACAGTCTCTCGAGGGATGTGGTGGGATCAGTAGGGATTTGCTAGAGTTCAGGGTAAGCCCTGAGGCTTGTGAGAAGAGCTCCAGGAGTTCTAGGACTCGCGGGCCACTCATTGCCGGGTTAGAGAGGTAAAGGAGGAGGTCGTCAGCATACAGTGCTACCCGATCCTCCGGTCCCACGGGCCATGCCCAGCCTGTTATTAGTGGGTCTTCTCTCAGCAGCTTTGCCAGTGGCTCAATTGCCAAGGCAAAGAGTAACGTCGAAATTGGGCATCCCTGTCGGGTCACGCGACGGATGGGAAATGGATCGGATGTCACCCCGTTTACCTGAATACGAGCTGTCGGATTGGAGTAGAGCAGTTTTATTAGGCTTCTGAATTTGGGTCCGAATCCGCTCTTCCTTAGAACTTGCTCTAGGTATGACCAATCCACAGTATCAAAGGCTTTTTCAAAGTCTATTAGAAGGAGGGCAAGAGGGGACCCGGTCAAGGTGCTGCGGCGAGCCAGAGCATTATGCAGTCTCCTAATGCAGTGTCTGGTGCTACGTGAGGGCATGAAGCCGCATTGATCTGGGTCCCCCAAGCGAGGGAAGCACTGCCTGCAGCCTGGCAGCAAGTAGTGTTGAGAGCACTTTAATCTCAGCGTTCAACAGGGAGATGGGTCTGTAGGCCGAGCGGTCACGCGATGGCGGACTGGTCTTCGGAATCACCACTATTGTGGCTTGATCTATTCCGGTGGGTAAGCGGCCTATCTTCATTGCTTCGTTAAACATATTGAGCAGGTGGGGGCTTAGAATGTCCCCACATCTGCCGTAGAGCTCAGATGGGAAGCTGTCCGGTCCAGGTGTTTTGCCTGATGCTAGCCCGGATATGGCCGTTGTTATTTCGGCCAGGGTTATGGTTTCCTCCAGGGTCTCTCTGGTCGCCTGAGGGATTTTAGGAAGGATTATGTCGCCTAGAAGGGGGGATTCCCTTTCAATTCGTGGGTGGGGGCGCATAGCATATAGCTGGGCGTAGTATGATGCAAAACTCGCAGCAATTTCACTTGGGGTTTGTGCGACTGAGCCCGCTTCGTCCGCGACCTCTGGGATAACTCTGTCGGCTAGGGGGCGCGAGGCCAACCAATGCAGGAGTTTGCCATTTTTAGCACCCCATCCATACACACGGGCCGCCGACGCTCTCCATGTGTGCTTTGCAGCCTCAAACACCAACTGTCTTATTTCCTCTCTAATCACTGTTAGGCGCCTCAAAGCAGATGCTGATGCCGCAGGAGTCTCAGACTGCTCCAGGACCAGAGCTTTGGCTTCAAGGGTTGTCACCTGTAAGTCTCGTGCCCGTTCACGGGTGCGCACACGGTACCTGGCATAGCCTCTGAGTGTGGCTTTACATGCCGCCCAGAGTATGCCCGGGGACTGTACGGATCCCAGATTTTGATCAAAGTACTGGGTAAGGTGGTCCCTTATATCAAGAGTGAAATCGTTATTTTGTAGGTACCATGCGTTCATGCGCCACACGGGACGTTGATTTGGGGCTATGTCTCCTACCCGGATACGCACCGGGGAATGGTCCGAGACTCCTCTAGGTAGTATCTCCGCACCAGTGACTCTAGGGATGTCTAAGGCGGGCATGAGCACAAGGCCAATTCTTGCTTGGGAGTTATGGGCCGCTGAGGTGTGTGGGTATTTCTGCGTTCTGGGGTGCCATGTCCTCCATACCTCGCACAGGCCTAGGCTTGCTGTCCAATCGTTTAATTTGGTTGCTCTCCCAACTCGGGTGGATGAAATAGGTCCAGATACATCTATTTTAGGGTCTAGGACCGAGTTAAAGTCACCTCCAATAATTGTGAGTCCCTGCGGGAGGCCTATAATCATCCGGCGGAGAGTTAGTAAGAAGGTATCAAAGCCAGCTGGGGGAGCGTACGCACATACAAAATTAATCGGCGACCCGTGCAGTATGCCGGTCACCATAACAAATCTACCTTGTGGGTCTGACTGTGTGGCTGTAACCACTATGGGCAGTGAGCGATGAAACAAGATGGCCACCCCCCTGGAGCCCCTCGAGAAGCCCGCATGGAAAGCTTTGTCAAAGCCTCCCCGTGCTAGGATAGGGCAATTGGTTCCAAGTAGGTAGGTATCCTGCAGGAGGACCACCGAGGGGGCGTACCTACGCAGGGTGTTAAACACTGCGGTTCTTTTAATTTTATCTAGGAGGCCGTTGACATTCCATGAGAGAATCTGTGTCAGTGCGGGGGCTGTATGTGCCATGATTGTGTTACGGGAACTCGGGGACCTGACCAGGGGCTCAAAGACAGGCCTATTGATTAGAAGGGATCTGTACGGCGGGTGTAGGTATTGTTATGATAACTCTTCACAAACACTTCACTAAGCCCTAACGTGAGCTTTGAACTCCCCAACTTCCCCCCACCCCATACTTCTACCTCTGAAGCATCTGTCGCCCTAATGCCCAACGGGGGCAGTACAGCCGTGTAGACTGCCATTGAGTGGAGTGGTTGACCCCTCCTGTGTGTCGGATCAGTTGCAGTTAATTAACGAAAAACCCACTGCCCATAATAAGGTCTTTGGGTTGCTCGGCGTGGTGCCGTCGTGGGTGCGCCTTTCCACCAGTCACTTGAAATGCCATTTGGTTCCGCCGGTGCGGCCCAGTATACAGGAGCTCAGTACATGTAGGACCAGTGTCAACTAAGTTCGGGGGATTGGCTGAAACGGTCCATTCCTCGCTCTTCTTTCGAGGTCCGGTCTCTGGAGTGAGTCACTGGCACCTCCCCCGACGGGGAGACCAGGATCGAATGGGCGTCCTCGTCTGCTTGGGCATTGGAGTTCCTCGGCCTTCCCCTTCTGGATCTGGTGCGTTTTCGACCTCTCCTCATGGTTGCATCTCTGCCTGGGCGTGATTCCCGGGGTCCCCCAGACGGATCGGCTGGTCCCTTACGGTTTCCGATACCTTCCTCCGTCAGCCAATCCCACGCCTCCTCGGGTGATTCAAAGAAGTGCGCCTTGCCAGCAAGGATTACCTTCAGGCGCGCTGGGAAGAGGAGCATGTATGAAAGTTGCATCACTCTGAGCTTCTGTTTCACCTGTTCGTACGATCGGCGCTTGGTTTGGACTTCTCGAGTGTAGTCTGGGAAAACCAAAATCTTCTGATTGTCCCAAAGGAGGTCAGGGGAGCGCCTGGCTTCTCTGAGGATCGCGTCACGGTCTTTGAAATTGAAGAAGCACGCTATCGTGGGTCTTCGGGGGCCGCCCGGGGGGGGGGGCGCGGGGCTAGGGCTCTATGCGCTCGTTCAATCGCGAACCATGGCGAAAGAGAGTTCTCCGGCATCCAGGATTTAATCCAGTTTTCTAGGAATTCGGTAGCTTTGCCATCTTCCGCTCCCTCCGGGACGCTAACGAATCGTAGGTTGTTGCATCTGGAGCGGTTCTCCGCGTCTTCCACTCTGCGGTGGAGTTCGCCGGTCCGAGTTTGTAGCTGAGCCACCTTGGCTCTGAGGTCGGTCAAGTCGTCCTTTGTCTGTGAGACACGGTTCTCCACCTCCGTAATGCGGCCCACTGCATTTCTGAGATCCTGTCTTACGAGGCCCATCTCTTCTCTCACCTCTCCAATCTTTGTTTCCACTGCCCGTTGCGAGGTTTGGATTGCCAGAAGGATAGTATTGACCCCGTCTGCAGCCTGTTCATTAGGCGGAGCGTCTCCTCTGGTTCGGGGGGCCGTTGGCGTGGTAAATTGGTCAATCTTCTGCTGGGATGGCTGCGCCTGTCTGGAGGCTCTGTCTTTACCCATGTTGTCCGATGGGTCAAGTAATTGCAGGGTTGGTCTATTGGGAACAGTGCATATCCATGACGGGGGGTCCTGTGTCTCTTGCCCAGGTGGGCCTGATTCAGGGTATTCACCCCGGGTGGGGAGCTCCAGTCAAGGGATGATCGGAGGTTGTGCAACGCCCGGAGGCGAGGGCACCAGGTCTGTCACCAGATCCGTAGGGGGGGGGGGGGGGGGCACCCCTCCTCTTCACGATATGCCCCAGGATTAGGTCAGCCGAGAAAGGGACTCACTCCTCGACGGGTCCGGGGCATTTGAAGTGTTTGGCTGTCGGGTTCCTCCGGGGCGGTGGTCTTCCATCGGGCAAACCGACTGTTGCCCTGACGTCCCCCCGGCGTGCCCGTTAGGCAGAGCTGCTGTGCCAGTTAGGTGCCACCCCTCAGTGGGCCGATTTCCCCCTCCGGGCACCGATTTTGGGATTTCAGTACGGGGGTCCACCTGGGCCAGGGCCCTCGTCGCTCCTCCTCGTCACCCCTGCCTCGCTCTTCTGTTCTCGCTCCCCGCGCCAGAGCCGGTGTGATTTCGGCGCTTCCCAGCCTGGGGGCGCAGTCGCCAGACGGTCTTCCGAGGGGGCGGGTGGGGGGAGGGGGATCCGCCCCTGGTCCGCGGTCAAGGCTCAACAGGGCACCGGGGCCCGGATCTCAGGCCCAATAGCCCGCTACGTGGCGGCGCATAGTGCTGTCTCCTGGGGCTTCAGAGGGTGCAGATTTCCAGCGCGCGACCCTCTGTACCTCCTACCTTCTGAGGTCGCGCTGCCTCTTGCCGGCGAACCGATAGTCGGGCTCCCGGTGTCCAGTCCGGCGGGACAAGGGGCCTCAATCAGTTTTGGAGCTCGTCGGCTCTGGAGCTGCGCACTCTCGGCCCCGCCGTCCTCTCATGCGGCCATCCGCCAGGCCTCCTCCCGGGCGCAGCAGAAGGCGCAACACCCCCGGGTGCGGTCCCGGGGGATTGGTTCGCTGTGTGCTTGCTCGACGGCCCCGGCTGCAGGGCGGTCCCCGCCTCGGGTGCGGCCTGGTCTTCGGGTCGGCACCGCCCCTAGACGGTCACAGGCACCCCGAGCTCCAGATTTCGAGCTCCCGGCGTCAGAGGGCACCAAGGCACCCCTCAAGTCCCGGTTGGGACAGAAGCAGGATCATATGCGGTAGTGGATTTGGGCGGATGACGGAGGGGTCCGGAGCACTCTTAGAGTGCGACCGCCATCTTGACGCCCGTGGCCACGCCCTCCCTAACCCCGTATTTATTAGCGGTAGTCCTTCCTCTGATCTGATGGCACCGACACAGAGGAAGGACTAGAGGAAACTAAAGTAAATTTAAGTAGTGGCGTCGCCGTTGGATGACGGCGCCATTTTTGGAAAGGGGAAACTAATTGAATACTAAACGACGAACAAATAATTAGGTACAAGAAATAATATGCAGAAACGAAAAAACGGAGAAAAGAAACTGAGAAAGGAGTATAATAATGAGTAGCTGGGCTATACATTGGAAAAGATAATGCTAACTCCTATGTGTAATAAAAAAGAAAAGGGAGAAAGAAAATAAAAAATTGAAAGTCGAGCAGCAAATGATAAAGAGCATTATAGTCTGGGTGACATGACAACTGAGAGGCAGATGTTACTATGTCATGATGTTACTATATCATATGGAGGAGGTAGCTATACTGGTACCTCATATGTTATTCCATATGCTGGTAACATGAGTGGCATGAAAAATAAGAGACCGGTATCACTATATCTCATATTTCGGGGTAACTAAATTGGTGCCACTGAGCTAATCCCAAGGGGTAATTCCTCCCTATATAAAAGCAAGTTAAAGGAAAAGAAAAAACAAGTGGAATATAAGCCAAGACTAAAAAGGAACAAAAGTAAGGAGCTCATCGGGCTCGTTACATCAACCAATAATGCCACTCATGGTCCTTATTTAGGCCATTATTAACAGTATCATAGTGAATAATCATCTGGATTTCCTCTTGACATAGACGCAAGGGTAGATTGCCCCCCCTTGGGGACAATGTGATGCGTCGAAGACCACAGAAGGTGAAGTTACGCTCATAGGGATGACCTTCATTATAGTGTTCCACAAGGGGTGCCTTGACTTCCAATTTTTGAAAGTGTTCTTGAATTCGAATTTTAAGAGGGCGAATGGTACTTCCAATGTAGGCTTGTTGACAGGGACACCATATTATGTAATCAATGTTGGTACTTTCACAGTTGATAAAGTCTTTGATCACAAAGTCCTCGCCTTTAATGGTTATTGTAGTGGATTTGGTAAGACCTAGTTTGCAAATGGAGCATTTAGTGCAGGTATAAAAACCCTTTGGTTTTGGAAAGAAGGGTCCAGATGGTTTTGTTTTGAAGAAAGAAGGGCAAAGTTTGTCCCTAATATTGGGGGCTCGACGGAAGCCTATTTGTGGGTGATTGGTGATATATTTATTAATGGAGGGATTGTTTTGTAATAGATACCAGTGTCATGCTTCATCCTTGGGCCTGCTCCTCGTTCAACCCTCCTCTTTGGACCGGCGCTGCAATGTCCAATGGGCCTCGCAAGGGGGCTCTTTGCCAGAGATCTTTAGAATTATGCTGTTTGATTGAGTACAGGGATGTACTGGCCCTGTGGATAAGGGAAGTGAGGGACTGGAAAAAGAATGTTAAAATTGACTATAGAACCCCTAACCCTATATATTTATTTTAAAAATATGCATCACCATGAGGCAAGGGCACATCTGCTTCATCTCCCTCCTATCAGCATCAGATCGCCAGAACACAGAATCAATCATGGACAGAGATCAGTTATCCTCACGGGAAGGATGGCACACCTCCGCGTCCTGAGCATGTCTGAGATCTGAATCACTCACCCCTTTCCATCTGGTATCGGCCCTTTATACTTTGAGCAAACAAGAGAGGACAATTCTAGAAACTCCCTCTCACAGCAGAAGTTTTTTATTAAAGAAATGCTGATTACTTTAGGCCAGCTCTGAAAAGAACACGTCAGGACTTGGCCAAAATCCCAAAGTAAATGTAGTACTGGTGCAAATGTAAAAAATGAGCTTGTCCTCCAAACGCTGGTTACAGAAGATGAGGTTTATAATTTTCTTTAAGTATAGCAAAATAACAAGAGCCACAGCTACAGTAGTCACCTGATGAGAGGTTCAGGCTAACTGCCCCTCACCAGGAAAACAAAAGCAAACATTCCAACAGAATTGGAACAGGACTGCATCAGGAAGAAAGAACACCCACATTCCATACTACAAAAAAGACATACACTACATAATCTCCCTTTCTTTAACAAAACTAACTAAGGTCATAGTCTAACAATTTTACAGGCAGTTTGGAGACCCTTTTCGTAGCAACAGAATCCTGTGAAAGAGGAAAAGAAGAGTTGTCAACATTTACATCTTTGATATTAGAAATGTTCTCCGGTACTACAGATGATCCAGAACCCGGTACATCAGGAAACTTATTTGACATGGGAACTGTACACTGTTCAGTACTCCCTTGCTTTTCTGTTTAGAAAATTATAGAATCATCCTTAGATATAACACATGTTTTATTGTAAATCTCCTTCTGTGCATCGGAAATGTGTACCAACCTACTCTTATTCCACCAACCCTTACCTGTCAACAGAACTGCACTATTGGAGACCGCTCAATCCTAAAAGGAGAGGAGAACTGAGACATCCCTTTGCTAACCTTGTAAGGTTTTTTGATGAGTACCTATTGCCCTACATCGTTTCTCATGTACATGTTTATGGAAATCAAAATATTGTTTATGTTGAGCCTGTTTTATCTGCACCCTTTCCTAAACAGACGGCTGAAAATGTTCAGGACATTTATGTGCACATTCTAGCCAATTGGGAAAAACCCTTGACACACATTTCCTTCCCCTCAATAACTCAAAAGGAGACACACCCATAGTAGAATGAGGAGTAGAGCGATAGGCATTAACCTTTTCTCAAAAAAACTCAACACATCTGTGCCAGAAGAAAGAGCAGATTGACTGCCTTCTTTGAGAAAGCGGTTTACTCTTTCAACTAAACCATTTGCTGAAGGACTGTACAAGGCTACTTGCAGATGTCTAATATCATATTTAGGGAGAAAAGATCTAATTTCACCGGAAACAAAGTGAGTACCATTATCCGTAACTATTTCTTTAGGGACCCCTTCAATAGAAAAAACATTTTCAAGAAATTGAATAACAGATTAAGTATTTGGTGACTCTACAAAAGAATAGTACATTCATTTTGAAAAGTAATCAACAAGAACAATTAAGAACTTATTATTAGAAGTGAGTAGGCTGAATGGACCCATGAAGTCCAAAGTCACTTTCTTCCACGGTTGATCGGGAATGGTACAGGAAAAAGGGGTTTCTCAGCTGTTTTCCAGTGTTTTATCAGAAACAATGCACTGTGGGCACAAATTAATGAAAGAGGAAACTTGGCTGTTAAAGCCAGGCCACCAATAGTGTTCTCTGATTTTCCTGCATGTAGCAGTAATCCTTAAGTGACCCTCGTGCGCCAAAGAAATCAGTGTTTTTCTAAACCAGTAGGTGGAATAAAACATCCCCCCTCTAATGCAGATGCCATTTTCACACAATAGCTCTGCTGAAATCTGAGCAAAAGGTTTCAATACTACGAATAGGTGGCCAACCTTTTTGCATGACCGCCATAACTTTCAATAACACGTCATCATGAGATGTGGCTTCTAGCCATTCTTTTTCAGAAATAGCACCATGGAGCTCTGACACTGGTAGCAACAACATATTTATTATCTTCATCAATATCAGTAACATCTGGTAGTGGTAACCGCGAAAGGCAATCTGCGCTGAAGTTCCTCGCACCTTGTATGTAATGGATGGAAAAATGATACTCCTGTAGCTTAGAAAGTAAACGTACAAGTCGAGCAGACGCTTTGCCTAAACCATCCCCCTGAAGTAAATAGACTATGGGTTTATGATCTGTACATAGTTCAAACGAATTACCCCATAAATAGGTCTTGAATTTCTGAACTGCCCAGACACAGGCTAGCGCCTCCCTTTCTATTGTGCTGTAATTCCTGTCAGAATCAGTAAGACTCCTGAATGGAAAAGCAGTAGTGGTTTGCCTGCTATTAACAAACTGACCAAAAACAGCTCCCAGACCTTTCAAGCTGGCATCCACATTGATGAAACACTTCTGGCCCTGAACAAAGGGGCTTAAGGCAAGAGCCTTGAGCACTAAATTCTTGGTGGTAATTAAAGCCTCATCAACATCCGTGGACCATGTAAATTTTGCACCCTTTTTGAGTACATTTCTCATGGGTTGAACAATGGAAGCATAGTTGGGAACAAACCGAGCATTGTATACACACAAACCCAAAAATGACTTTAGGGAATCTTTGTCGGTGGGTGCTGGAGCTTTGAATATGGCTTCTACATTGCAAAATTTTGGTTTGATACCTTCAGGGGACATGGAATGGTCAAGATAATCAAGTTGTTGCACAAAAATTTTGCATTTCTCTGGCCTGATGGTGACTCCCCTATCATTGAGGATACTGAGCACTCTCTCCAAAACAACGAGATGTTCATTCCTATTTTTTGTGAAAACAAGATTGTCATCCTAGAACGCTTGTACATTTTGTAAATCTCTAAACAGGTAATCCATAAGTCTCTGAAAAACACTAGCTTCTGAGGCAAGACCAAAAGGCAACCTCAGATACTTGTATGCTCCAAAAGGTGTGATAAAGGTAGTAAGATCTTGCGACTCAGCATTCAAATTGATCTGATGGTAAGCAGCATGTAGATCAATAACAGAAAAATATTTTGATTCTCCTATATTGGCTAACATTTCATGTATCCGGGGCAGAGGATGACAATCAACAAGAATGTTATTGTTAAGAGACCTGAGGTCTACACTCAAACGAAGCTCTCCTGTTTTTTTTTTTTTTCCTAGCTAGAACAATGGGAGAGACCCATTCTGATGACTCATTGGGAGTTATAATACCTTCTCGCTCCAAATTTCCAAGCAGTGTCTTCAAATCTTCCCTAACCCTGATGGGTTCTGGCCTGACTTTGTGTGAAATTTGTTTGGCATTGGGTTTCAACTTGATTTTGTGCTGGAAACCCAAAACAGATCTCAGACCTGAAAACATTTGGAAATCATAGCAAACAAAACATCAGAATGTGTTTCCACAGATAGCACCGGTAGTTCACCCAACACAATCGGATCAACTTGTCCAGGTCTGAGATGAATACCTAACCTGGCCAAGTCCATCCAACCGACTATGTTTCTCCCATTAACACCTATGTAGATTTTGGTCCAAGTGCTCCTGCCAAGAATTTGTTAACATGCAAAAAAATATCCAAGCAATTCAATCTTTTAGTCGCCAAATTCCTTGGGATTGATATCAGGATTTTCCAATTTAAAAGTAGTCGCACAAAGAGAGTGAAAGTACTGTCAGCTAAAATTGTGATGGGTACACCTGAGTCAGCCATGATTGAAAGTGATCTACCATCAATCAGAGCTAGACACATAGGTCCCTTAATGTTAACATGAGACTGATCACTATCAGTAGTAAGAATTACATTAGCAAATCTGTCCGAACAATTTTGAACTTGTGAATTGTAGCCATCTATAGAGTCTTGAGACGAGCCAACTTCAATATTGTGTATCCTAACACTTGCGTTTGAATGTAGAGAGTTACAAACTGCTTAAAAATATCCCACTTTTTTGCACCTCATACATTTCTTGCCTATCGCTGGACATGAAGAATGGTTACCGAGGTGGTTGCGTGAGCCACACCCGTAACAATTTTATTTATTTTTTTCCCTTCACATTTCTTACATTTGCAATAGTATAGTCGCCATCTATAATACAAGAAACAGGTGAGAGACCATCTTGGTTATTAAAAGCTTGTGTGGAAACAATGGATCACTCATTGCTCTTGGCAATGTCCATGACTTCAGAAAGGGAAGGATTCCTGCAGGTAAGTAACTTTTCTTGATTTTTTTTTTTTTTTTTTTTTTTTTTTAGAAAAGCAGTTGAAGACAAACTGATCTCTGATATATGTGTCAAAGGAATTCTCAAATTCTCATGGTGCTGCTAAAATGTGCAAAGCTGCAATATATTCCCCCAACAACTCATCACTAGATTGTTTGTGTTTGAAGAAACTGTGTCTCTCCAAAAACAAATTAGACTCTTCAGCAAATTGTTTCTTTAACCCTCTCAATCGCCTCAGTATAGACATTCCAGACACTGTCCCAGCTGGGAGCAGGTACTTGGGGAAGATTGTCAAAAACATTTTGTCCCACTACTCCTAGGAGGTTAAATAGTAATGTAAACTTCCTGGGTGGTTCATACGAAAGCTCATCTATGACTGCCAAATAGTTTTCGGTTACACTCCTCCAACGTTTCACATTTTAACTCAGGTTTGCCAGGTCTTGACAGAAAAGGAGGAGGATTAATAACACTTTGCGGTGTTGCAATGAAATTGACCACAATAGTAGAAAGTAGTGGCTAATAGTAACTAAAATAATAAAATTAATGAAAATAAATAGAAAATGCAGGCTTCAAAAGTATCCTTTTTTTCTTTTAAATGAACGATGTAAAATTAATATGTAGGCTTAGAAGTAACTCCTTAAAATAAAGCGAACAATGGCAGTATGGGACAACATTAATTACTATAAGCTATGAAGAAGTCGTCCATCAAAGTCTATTGGAATACGTGGAAGTGTCCCAATCTTCCAAGATGGCGGCTAGACGTCAAACGACGTGAGGACGCCTTTTTCTGGAGCAGATAGGGCTTGTAAAGACGAGCATCAGGAGAAACGTGCTGCACGTGTGAAGCCAAGTGCTTAACAGAATGTCAGCACGAGCTGGAAGACGCACGCGGAAAATCCAACGGTAAGAGGCAACAGCCGCATAGGCACTCACGAAAAGAACGTGGTATAACAACAAATAATGTCTTGAGAAACAAGCCTGCACCACGCACCTGAGGTAATCGGCTGAAAATGGAAAGATCCGATGCAGCAGCCAAACGTCTGTGGCTCTTGAAAGTGTGACTCTATAATCCAAGCAATCACCGTAGTACCCCACTCCTGGTACCAAAATGTAGCACCGGCGCAATTGTAAAAAATTAGCTTGTCCTCCAAGCGCCGGTCACAGAATTGGAACAGGACTCCATCAGGAAGAAAGAACTCCCTGATGCAATCACATTCCATACTACAATAAAGACATACACTACATCGCCCCTTCAAAACAAAACCGTTCCCTGCCATCCTAGAACATTATCAGCCTGAGCCCTCGGTGGGAAAGAACACGAAAACAAGCAGAATAAAAACATGACAACGTGGAAAACTACTTGCAGCTTTTAACGTGGCGGTGGCTAATGCTAAAATAAAGTCTGTAGGCAAAATGAAGCTGGTGGTCAGTAATGTAACAGTGTGCTGCTAGGCTAAGTGCAACGTGGAGTCAGTGGTCAAAACACAAATATCATTACAGTGAGGGTTGCAAGCACATTATGGCTGTGCTCAGGATGGGCTTTCGGGCAATTGACTCCCGAATGTGATACTACTGTGCGCCGGCTGGACCAAATGGGAGAGCGCCAAGATAGGCAGGACGTGCACATAGCGGGAGCTGAAGAGCCTATATCTGGCCTAGAAGATGCCATGGTGGTTAAGAGACTGGAGAGATTTGAGGCCCTGCTTAAGGCAGTGGCAATTAGGAATGAAGACTTAGCGTGTGTGGCCAGAGGGCAATAACGTCTGCTTCCTAGGAACCACAGAGTCCTTGAATACAGGCCGTCTTGAGGTGTTCGTTGAACAACTACTCTCCAACCTATTGGGACGCCAGAACTTTACTCCTGCAGTTGTCGTGGAACGTGTATACAAGTCCCTTGTCCTTTGCCTGAGGCTCTGCCACAACCAATAATTGCCAGGCTCCCCAACTTCAGAGGTCTTGCTTCGGCACTTTGACGGGCACGGAACTCCGCCAGGCTAAACCATGTCATCGCTGAGCATACATATTGCAGGGTCGATCAGACTCTTGGTTCTTCTGTACCCACTCGCCGTACACTTCTGTAGTAGTTCAATTGACAATGCTCTTATTTTGATGACCGCATTAACCCATCTATGACCTAGAAGACACATTGACTTAGTCCGAAAGCAGGACCACCCGACGTGGTGTTGATACTTCCTTAAGGTTTATACCACAGCTGAGGTGGGGAATTGTTTTGTTGATTTTTGTTCATATTCGGATTCACTTGGCATGTTTTTGTCAGGTGGTGGGAGCTACATTTCATTGGGCTGTTTGTTAGCTTGTTCCCATTTATTTACATTAGTATATTACAGTGCTCCTGTACCATACCAGATGCACCTTAGTTCATTCATGTTCTTTGCTGATGACCACACGTAATGGCATGAACCCATTCGCAGACACCACGTTCATGTCCTGGAATATCTGAGGACTCAACAATCCTCGCAAAGGAAAATAATTCAGACAGTATTTGCATCGTCATGGCCTTGAAGTCGCCTTCTTACAGGAGACTCATATTTCACCCAGGCCCTCACACACATTTACAAACTCTTGGGGCACATACCGATTATTTTCCAGCAGATTGATTCATAAAAATATACCTTTCAAGCCCTTTAGCACATTTCACTCAGCGCCCCAAAACACTTGGACACAAATAGACTTTTAGCTAATATTAGTCACGCTCCCTCTATGGCTTCGTTCTATCACACAACTCCCACGGACACTCTCTGACCACTCCACTGTGGTATTGACCCTAGCATTCCTGTTGGGGGGGGGGGGGCCTTGAATTCCAATGATGTCCCAGTGTGGGGCTCCACGACAAACTTTTCCGCTCCTAACCGCCATCATTTATTACTTTGAATTAAAAAAAGACTCTGTATAATCTCAGGCTACTCTGTGGGAAGCATATGTCTAGCTATGCACTCTGGGATATTGTGTGACATACGCAGGAGCCTGTCTCCCATAGATACAGCCCTGGCAGAATTGGAACATGCAAATGCCCATCACACCACTGAGGCTAACCAGCATGCTACATTCCTAGCTCAGATCCCAAGACCTAGAGGAGCAGGAGAACCACTACTTGGGGACATATGCGAGCGCTCGCTGATATGGCGATAGGAGTGGCTGGAACGGACACTGGCAAGGCTCTTACGACCTCCCAGAGGTACATCATATATACCAGAGTTGCAATGCTCAGATGGCACTTGAGTCACGGATACTGTAGGCATACGGAACAAGTTACTTAATTATTACACCCACTTATATTCTACACGTCTAAGTGATGACCCTACTGAGGGGGCAAACTACTTAAACGAAATAGCTAGGGTCTGGCTTCCAACTGCACACCAACAGCTTCTTACTGAACCTTTTTCCACTGAAGAGGTTAGTATGACTATTGACTCCATGGACAGCACCAAGGAACTTGGCCTTGGTGGTTATACGGGCGCTTCATTAGAAGGCTTATAAGCATATACTATTGCTGCTCCTCCTTGCTATGTATTCGAAAGCCTTGGAGATATGTGTGCTTCCTCCCACACTTCAGGAAGCTGCAATAATTCTCCTTCTGAAACTGGGTAAATGCCCTCAGTGATGTGGATCCTACTGGCCGCTATCACTCCTAAATTTTGACAATAACATTTTGGCCAAACTCCTGGCAACCAGACTTACACTTCTGATGGAACAGATTATTTTCCCGGCCCAATCATGCTTCATCCCACACCGCTCAGCATCCCTTAAACTATGAGCGGTCTTCACAATATGTAATAGAATTTTCCACACAGTCCATGTGGCAGTCGCCCTACTAGATGTTGAGAAAGCTTTTGATTCATTGGAATGGCCATTCTTACATGTCACACTCCATAAAATGGGCTTCCCGCACATTTTCTCCTCCCTCATCATTCTCCTCTACACATTCCCTACAGCCCAGATTAGGGTAAATGTTACCCTGTCAAACCCATTGACAGCCAGGAGGGGGATACGGCAGGGTTGTCCCCTTTGCCGTTGCTGTTTATTAGAGCCATGGATCCACTTGTACACAATTTATAGGCGAAACATGTACACCGGGGCTTGCAATTCAAACCAGGCCCGCTCTTAATTTAGTTTTAGGCTGATGACCTCCTGTTGTTCGTGCAGATCCCTGTGGATAACCTGGACCCAATACTTCATGAAATATTTAGATACAGGATGTTGTTGCCCTCCACATCAACTGGACTAAATCAGAGCTAATTTCACTAACAGATGTCACCACCCAGGTGCATTGTGACTTTCCCCTCACTTGGTGTGATGGTCCACTTCGATATCTAGACATTAATATTAATTATGAAAAGAAACAAATCATATTTTTGAACTATGGCCCAGCAATAGATAGACTGAATACAGGTAGAACACTGGATCTGCCTCCCATTTCCCATGGTGGGACGTATTGCTATTATAAAAATTATAGTGCTCCTCGCTTTCTGTATTTTGTTTTCAAAACATCACCATTCCGCTCACCAATGTGTTTTTATTTTGTATTTTTGCGACCTTGTGGAGTGTGCTGTTGCGACTTATGTGGGCAGGCAGCCTTGCATTGGGTGGGACACCCCTGTACTTCATATGAATGTGTGGGGGGGAGGGGGTCACGGAGTTCCTCACTTGCATCTATACTACCTAGTTGCACAGTGCCACTATGCTTGGCATTGGTATCATGCTGATGCTCGCATACCCTTTTCCAAACCAGAGCAAGATTTTGCAGCTCTGACACCACTGAGAGTGCTATTACTGGCAGGTCTCACCATAGACCTGCAGGATATACAACCCCTGGCCTGCTGGGCCTGGAAAAACCTGGCTCAGATGATGGGTGGACAGGCATACTGCCCAGCGATTCCATTGTAACGGGAACAGCTGCTCCAGTGCACACTTACCAAACTAGATTTACACACCCCTCTGAGACCGCTTCCCTGATGGGCATGTTTTTCCCCGTAGGGAAGATGACCGATGCCTCACATATGGACCATTTTATGCTCTGATGCCTTCAGAGTCCAATTATGGCTCTTGTCCAATCTCATCCTTTGGCCCCTGACGAGTTCACCCCCCTGATGTTGGTAATCACAGACAGCAACGGTGATAGGCTAATCCCCACCAAACTGTATCACACTTGCTTGGACCTATTTCTGACTCAAGATTCCAGTCTCCGAGCTACATGGGAGTCTGACTTGGGATATCCCTTTGTTGACCAGATCTGGGCTGCCTGCTGTCCAAAGACATAACTCGTTTCTATTAATCATTGCCATAGGCTTATACATTATAAATTCTTGCAAAGAGCATATGTCACCCCCACAATGCTTAGACCCTACCTAGCGACAGCAGACGTTACCCATATGACATGGAAGTGCAAAATTAGTTCCTCATGCTGGAAAGCAGTGTTTGATGGACGAAACATGATGACACACACTGCACTTGCACCCAACCCCATTGACAGCCCAGCTAGGTTATGTACAGGACATACCCAAATCACTCCGTAGACATGTCGCAATCGCCCTGCTACTAGCCAAGCGAGAAATAGCAATACACTGGGGTAGAATCGTGGATTAAGAGTCTAATGAACTGTATGCAGCTCTGCAACTGCCTACCTTCAGACCAAAAGACATCTGGCAGCCACTGAAGGACTACCTTTTGACATTGGCCTCCAAAGATTCGGGTCAATCCTTGTGAACACATTGTTGCACCCCGCTGTGGGCACTGCCTGCCTTGTTTTACATAGGTGGATACTGTGTGAACCTTGGACTTCCATATTGTATCATTACATGGTGACGTTTGGTGCTATAAGGAGTGTTCATTATTATGTTTTGCCTCCTGTTATTTGTATTATGAACCAGCAAATTATCCTACTCCCATTCTAGGGAAGCGTGTCAATATTTGTATAGTATAATAAAAAAAATATTGATAAATAAAGTTAAAAAAAAAAAGTCACAAGGAAACTACTGACAGGATGACAAAAAATGTGTAGTGTCAAGTGCAAGACCTCAGTCGTATTCTGGAATGTACGAACTATGTATGACACAGGAAAGCTGGCTTTAGTAACATCTGTATGAAAAAAGGTCTTGTTTTGGAGCATAGGTCCGCTCAGATTTGCAAGTGACTCAAACTTGAGAAATTTAACAATTCCCTCCATTGTGGTGATTGTAGTGTGAACACAATGATTCCCTAAACTGTAGTTAGAGTGCATAAGGATTAAGGAAGTTTTATGTGGGCCTTGATTTTCATGATATTTTGATTAGGGTCTACGATTGTTTGCTTGAGGTGAAAGGTAATGGCATGGTGGTCACTCTTGGTAAGAAAATGCAACAATATTGAATCTATAAGCAAATATTGTGTCCACTGAGTATCTATTAGATTCGATGGGGTCAATTATCAACAAGTGTAGATTTATCGCTTTTAAGTTCAATAAGAGACTCCTACATAAGGTAGATTATCAAAGCAAATGTTGTAGTCTAAGGCAGTAGAGTCAAGAAAGGCTTCAGCAGAGGCTGAGTTGGGTGGGTCGGTAGATCAGCATAAACAAGTGTGCAGCTGTATAAGAATGTAAGGACCAGGCTAGTATAGATTCACACTGTGCGCATAACTTTTGGACACTGATGGTGGCTACTGTGCTATTAAAGACATCTGCTACTTCTCTGCTACTTTTATGGTTTGAGGTGAGGATTTGATAACATGGAGGGGTGCCCTCTTGGAGTGCTGGTGCAACATCTTCCTTAAGCCATATGTCATTTTGAGAGAGGGGCCATTGGGACATTTATGATTAGTCTAGGAGTTTCAATCTGTTCATGCTCCTCATTCATTAATGAGGATGGTGGAGTGCGAGCACTTTGGAAAAAGGAAAGAGGATGTTTGGGTGAGGTGGAACAAGATTGTGATCTGTACTCCTGCTGCACAGCATAAAGTAATATGGAAGAATTTTTTCCTACATTCAAAGTTTCATATAATGTGCAATATTTATTCTTTTGAATTGCTAAGTAATTGTAGTGCATCCAATCTAATGATGGTTCATTGGAGCCTGTAAACAATAGTGTTGAGTTGATAACCCTTTAACTTGATTATTATAGTCTACAATTCATTTCCGGCATACTTTCCCTTACAGAGGCAGAATCAGGTAATTATAATGTAAACAACAAAACCCCCATTTGGAAAGAAATACTTGTAACAGGGTAAAATTGTTTAGATCAGTGATACCGCATGCAGCCCTCCTGATCTTTACCTGCGGCCCCCTGCTCAACAGCAGGACTGGACTGCTGCCTACTTAAAAAGATGTTAAATAAAGGCAACTCTTTATTTAAACATTAATTGGAGGTAAAGAAAGGAAGTAACTAGGCTGTCCTGCACTTTTAGGACCACCTTCATTTTTAAAGACTTAAACTGCAGCAAAAAGTGTTTAAAATATAATAAGGTCTCTTAAAAAATCAAACACTGTATTTCATTAATATGAGTCGTTTCAACATCAGATTATTTCAGTGCATTAAGAAGTATTTTCTTTTTAAATGATAGTTTTCAAACATATATTCAGAAACATTAATTCCCTCCCCCAAAAAACAATGCCAATAGTGAACTAACAGGCAAGTCAGTTTTTATATGCACTCTTTGGGTGGCCTGGCATCCATTCGGGGCTCGGAAAATCTACTCGATCACTCGCAATGATCAGGCTGAGCTATTTTTAGGACTTACTCGCCCATTCTGGCTGGTTGATAAAGAACAGATATTCTCTTCAGTCAGAAAGTAGAGGGGCAATTAAAAATGCCTTTAAATCTTGTTCTTATGTCACGCTTGCTCTGTGTTCACAGACAGAGGTCAAAAGTCAGTTTGTTTTACAATGAATTTTCCTTCAGACTGCAGAGTTCCAGCACTTCATAAGGTGAACTGTGTGACCTGCTGTTTAGAGTATAAAATAAAAGGATAAGGGGTGTCAGGTTTTTCCTAACACCATAACAATTAAATGGCTAAGTCAACTATACAAACATTTCAAAATATATTTCAGTAGATGTGAAAGCCCATTTTTTTTGTATTTCTTTGTGATGAAGAAATATTCAACCCCTCGGGTGCCCAGGACATAACTGTTACATCTTGGGCAGCGCCGCGTGGGTTCCCAGGATGTAACCGTTATGTCCAGCTAGGGGCCCAAGGGGGAAGCGCTAGCGCTTCCCCCCAAGTGCCTGGCACCCCCCTCCCCTGGGCAGGGATGAAAAGGGAATCGCTTCACCTTCTACAGTGGCGTTTGATGAAGTTGCTGTCCTCCCCCACCGTGCTCAGCTTCCAGCGCGGATCGGAGGAGAAATGCTTTTGCATCGATCAGATCGGCCTATTTTGGAAGGCCCATCTTCCCCCAAGGGGGGCAGAAAGCCCACCAGCAACTGAGGAAGATTTTTTTCTCCAAAATAAGATGGTAGTGGTATGGCCATACCCCCCCCCCCCCAACAAATAAATGAGGCCAAAGTTGTTCTGCCTACCAGAGGGAGACAATTACCCCTCATCCATCCCTAGGGGGAGGGTGTGGGGGGGGGGGGCAGAAAGCATACTAGATGCCAGGGATTTTTAAAAGTATATAAAATAGTGGGGTGGTGGCTACCAACCAGTATGGGCCTGGTTACACCCCCACTCCAACTTTCAGCTCTCCCCTGCACACTAAAACATCTTATCCCATGGCAAGCAAGAGGACATTTGATTATTTTGGGTTTTGGTTTTACATTTGTGCCATGAGAGCTTGGCTAACTCTAAAAATTGTCCCACTTTTTGGACTTTTGGACGCTGCCATGTAGAATATTACACAAGACCTAGACACATCTGAAAACTAAACATCTGGGTGATTCCAGGGTAGTGTGCTTCACATGCACCCGCACCATTTTTTTACCCACAGTGCCCAGCAAATTTCCAACTTTGCTGGAAATCACAAATTTTCCCCCACATTTTTGTGATGGAACCTTACGGAATCTGCAGGAATCCCCAAAATTCCTACCACCCAGCATTGTCTCGTCTATACCGATAAAAATTCTGCTGCACTTGTCAGCCTAAAACTTTTTTTTTTTCTTCAAACTGCCCTTTTGGACCCGATTTGGTTCCCCCTCAATTTCGACATGTTTTTGGCTCTTCCCTGTCACAGGTACTTGGCCCACCTACACAAGTGAGGTATAATTTTTACAGGGAGACTGAGGGGAACGTTGGGTGGTAGGCAATGTGTCCCAGTGCAGTGATCCCACACAGAAATGGGGAAAAAATGTGAATTATTATTATTTTTTAAATTAGAGGTTTCCTGAGGATTCTGGGTGGGTAAGAAAACATTGGGGGATCCACGTAAGTCGCACCTTCCTAGACTCCCTTGGGTGTCTAGTTTTCAGAAATGTCTGGGTTTGGTAGGTTTCCCTAGATGGCTGCTGAGCCCAGGACCAAAAATGTAAGCGTGCCCCCCCCCTCCCCACCCCCCTCCTAACCACCATCACGACAACACATAGTTTTGTATTTGATCATTTTGATGTGTCCAGATAGTGTTTTGGGGGCATTTCAATTCGCAGGCGCTAGGCCTACCCCCACAAGTGATGTACCATTTTTATCGGGAGACTTGGGGGAATGCTGGGTGGAAGGAAATTTGTGGCTCCTCTCAGATTCCAGATCTTTCTGTAGCTGAAATGTGAGGAAAAAGTGTATTTAGCCAAATGTTGAGGTTTGCAAAGGATTCTGGGTAACAGAACCTTGTGAGAGCCCCACAAGTCACCCCATCTTGGATTCCCCTAGGTGTGTAGTTTTCAAATATGCGCAGGTTTGATAGGTTTCCTTAGGTGGCAGCTGAGCTAGGGGCCAAAATCTACAGCTAGGCACTTTGCAAAAAACACATCAGATTTCAATGTAAAATTATGATGCGTCCATGCTGTGTTTCCTGTCGCGAGCATTAGGCCTACCTATGCAAGTGAGGTACCATTTTTATCGGGAGAATTGGGTGAACACAGAATAGCAAAACAAGTGTTATTGCCCCTTGCCTTTCTCTACATCTTTTCCTTCCAAATGTAAGACATTTTGTGAAAAATACATCTATTTGAGAAATGCCCTGTAATTCACATGCTAGTATGGGCACCCCGGAATTCAGAGATGTGCAAATAACCACTGCTTCTCAACACCTTATCGTCAGCCCATTTTGGAAATTCAAAGATTTTCTTGATACCTATTTTTCATTCTTTATATTTCAGCAAATGAATTGCTGGATACCCGGTATAGAATGAAAACCCATTGCAAGGTGCAGCTCATTTATTGGCTCTGGGTACCTAGGGTTCTATCCCTGCAAACCAGAAGAGTCCAGTAGACGTAACAGTATATTGCTTTAAAAAATCTGACATTGCAGGAAAATTTTACAGAGTAAAACGTTGAGAAAAATTGCTGTTTTTCTTCACCTCCATTTCAATATGTTTTTATTTCAGCTGTAATTTTCTGGAGGAAAACCTTGTAGGATCTACACAAATCACACCTTGCTGAATTCAGAATTTTGTCAACTTTTCAGAAATGTTTAGCTTTCTGGGATCCAGCATTGGTTTCACACCCATTTCTGTCACTAACTGGAAGGAGGCTGAACGCACAAAAATAGTAAAAATGGGGTATGTCCCAGTAAAATGCCAAAATGGTGTTGAAAATTGGGGTCTGCCTATTCGTGGAAGCTGGTTATTTTAGTACCGCAAACCCTTTGTCAAAATGCAATTTTTCAGGGAAATAACCAGACGCCTTCTTCTGCAGCCCTTTTTTTTAATTTTGGTGAAAAAAAAATGAAATTTTCACTGTAATTCGGCTAATTTATTGGCCTCCTTCAGGGAAACCCACAAAGTCTGGCTACCTCTAGAATCCTTAGTATGTTTGAAAAAAAAGAGGCACATTTGGCGTGGGTAGCTTATGTGGACAAAAAGTTATGAGGGCCTAAGCGCGAACTGCCCCAAATAGCCAAAAAAAGGCCTGGCACCTGAGGGGAAAAGGCCTGGCAGCGAAGGGGTTAAATAGGATGAAAACAAATCGGAATACTTTGTGTTGATGTCTGTAGCCCAGTTTTCACAGCACAGATTAATACACTATATAGTTTTATCAGTAAAGCTGCAAGTTAGTGGAAACGTTTTCGTACTTTTCCTGGAAACGCTGTGTGTAGATGACAATATGCTGCCACATCATGGTTTAGTAATATATTAAAAGTGAAACTTAGAAACACTTCTGTCCTGAGGCAATGCTGTTAGTAAACTAAAAGCAAGTCATGGGTCCCGTATATGTGGGCTAGATTCTTGTGATACATGCAGCAAACCTTAGGCTACTTAATCAAAAGAGGTTTTTTGTACATCAGAAATGCTGAGCTCACATATTTGAAGGTGCAATCATGTGAGAATGAAGAAAAAGGTGACTCTGTGAACTATTTGCCCAGGATCACCCAATTTGAGGATCAAGTACATTACAGTTAGGTTGAGTAGATTATTTAAGTTACTCGACCTGCAGGTCTAGTAACATTTCAATGATTTTTCAAGGCCTGCCCATTATGCATGAACAACTTTATCATTTATTAAATCAAACACAGGAGAAGGTTTTGTACAGCCCACATCCTGTAGTCATGTATTTTGAAGTTATCTTGCATGCAACAATGATGAAAAAGGAGGGAAAGTGAAATAAAAGAATTGCATAGGATCACACATGTTGGTAAAGTGGGGAAGCCAGGATTCATCAAAGGTTTTCTGGTTTCAGTTATGCAGTTCAGCCACTAAATGTATATGCTTTTCTTCTCTTACACCTACCGTGCTGCATCCCAGCCCTCCCTTCCCCCCCCTACTGCCGGCGACTGGTAGCATCAATTCGGCCCTCACCCGAGCCTGCTGGTGCAGAGTCGTACGTGGCACAGGAACTGACATTCCGTATTTCCCATCCATAGATTTATGGGCTCTGCCGCGTCTCACTAGCACAACACACCGACAGGGCACGGGTCCGTGGAGAGAGGCAGGGGTTTGACCTCTTGGGGTATCTTTATCACAAGGACATCCTAATGAGTTTTTTAGATGTCATGGATACTTAGGGTATAGGACCTAGGCTCTTCCTGGCGTACCACACCATACAACATGCATTGCACGACACATTTAACACAGGGGAGGCAGAACCTCCCATATCTCGCCCACTGCATACTCTTTCAATTCACTGTAGCACATGCCATCACCACCCTATACAAAGCCCTCTATACCGCACCACTGGAGTACACTGCAGAGGTGCGCGCTAGATGGGACGCTGTCTTACCTCAACCATTGTTAGCTTGGAAATGGTCATGGGCACAGCTACAGTTGAAGGAAGTATCCCGCAACCCAAGATTTAGACTCATGCAGTTCAATTATGTACATCATGCTTACCTCTTCCACCAATGCGTCACACGTATGTTTCCTACCCAGATCCCAAAGTGCTGCCAGAACGAACTGATATCTGCTGGTTTCTACACATGGTATGAGATTGCCCGACGCTGCAACCAGTCTGGCAAGTGGTTATCACCACAGTTCCAAACTTGCGTAGCGCACTATTATGCCCACGCCCAAATCCTGTCTCCTGGAACTACACCCTCTGGCAAAAGGCCATAAGCACCTCCACAGGTTCAGTGACCTTGTTTTCGTCCTCTTTAACAGGCAGATAGCGATAGTTTGGAAGATGCCTGCTCCCCCAGATCCCCAACACTGGCTATCCACACTGCTGACATGGACATGCATGGAAGCAAACACCCTTAGGTCTCTTCGGGGGTGAGCGGAGTTGGGGGGGAGCTGACAGAATGGTGGCGGATGATGGGACACCTTCCTGTCCAGAGTCTAAATGAAAAATGGCACACGCCCTCCTTGAAATTCACTGTGGCACCGTGGATGTAGGCTCACAGCTGTACCCCTGCTAGCATTAAGGAGCCTGGGGGCAGTGCACCAGTGACTCAGACCCTCACACGATCACTGACGAGTCCTGGGCCTGCCACTTAACTAACTGACACCAATTTCATCGTCTTAGTGCTCCCCCTTCCCGCATCACTTCTTACCATGCTTGCGTGCTGTCCTAGCCACATAATCCAAACATGAAATTGGCCACACTTTATTGGCCCAATCTCACTCCGTAACTCAGTCATGCCATGGGATGACTCCACAGTTATAGCTGTTGCTTTTAAATTCACATGTGGTTGCATTATTGTTCTCTACCGCCAAAGATTGCAAGCTGTTGTATTGTGGAGCTATGCTGGCTCCCTGCTCAAGACATGTTTATTCATAATGTAAAGCCTGGATCTGCAAAAAGCCTTGTGGTCCTTCAGGCATAGAAAATTAATAAAACACATTTTAAAACAAGCATTTGCAATGCAGTGGGTCTCACGTTTGCTCAAGTTAGAGCTGTTAGCGTTGTAAATTCCTAACTGGACTTTTCTTGCCACATAAATTGAAAATGAAAAGTAAATCAGTTGACATAAGCAAGCCGATTTAAAGCACCATGGCTGCCATGAGCATGAGCGCTAAGAAGAGACACAAAAAGAAGTTTGCTCGCAGTCAAACGTATCGGCAACCATGCAATTATTCATTTAAGACGGTTGATGGCCAAGGGGGTACCAAAGCTGCCCCAAGAAGGATAAAAACAAAGTATTTACCAATGATAACAAAGGATTTTTGAAAGGCAAGCCCATGAACAAGTGATGGTGATCGGTCTGTGGTGGGCGTGGTTTAAAGCCCACAAATAGATTAAAACACGCTAGAGCGCATGCGTTCAACCTAAAATGGAGTATTATTGATGCTTGTGAAGCACACATGCACTTTTTCACAAGCAGCCTGATACTTCACATCACTGGAATGAAGAGGGGGGGGGATAGCTGCATTCATCTCCAGCAAACTCTCTTCATTTCGCTACCTCGCTTTCTGAGGACTAGACATGCATAATGTCAACTTTGTTCCCAGCAAAACTGAGTCAACTGGTACAAATCTAATGAATTTTATCTGAAAATGTGGAACTGAAATATTGATGAATGTGGACACAGCAGAACATCCATGTAATTCACATTATAGGATACATATATTTACCCACAGAATTACCCAGTTGGAATGGGTATAGATGCTCCATAGTGGTTGACTACCACACTGTGTGAGAAGGTGATTATGGCACTCAGTTAAGATCTACTGTAGCAGAGAGGATGGTCAGGGGTCACGGACAATGTGACTTTCAGCAGTACAATTTGTAGAGCTGGCATATTCTTAATATGGCAGTGCCAATGCAAATTTCAGATGTGGCTATTCAGTCATGTTTGCCTGGATCTAGGACAACAAGGATATCTCGTGTGCAGAATTTGTTTTCTGGGATGTCGCGCCAAGAGAACCGCACCATAAGCATTCATAATAGCTCATGTAAATGAGTCACAGGGACGTACTGAGATTAGGTGTGGATAACACAATTATGATATTTTTGTCGACGTCTGAAGGGTAAAGGACAGTGGCAGCACAGCCGAGCCTCAAACGTGTATGTTGCAGATTATACAATGTCCTGAGCCTATGCACTAGACTGCTGACATTTTACTGGTTACCAAAGGCCAATGCATTATAGCACCCAGCACCTCCCCTCCCCCAGCCACTAAAAAAGACAGAGCAGTTGAGTTACAGAAATATACATGCAAAAAAAAGTGTTCGCTTGTGAATGAATTGTGACAGAAGTTCTTCATTACACAACCGATTCCTCCAAACACCATAAGTGGGACTAGCCAAAAATGAAAATACTGGCACTTATTTCCAGAAATTGTGAATTTTTAAGATATTTTGTGCCAAGGTGTTTTTTCTCACTCAGTTAATAATTTGGCCGTTGACTATAGCCTTTTATATAAAAAGGTGTTTTCTTACGCAGCATGCAGTTTCCTTTGTTTTAAGGCACTTTCGATTACAATTAAATGTACTCATTTTTCATATCACGGACTGTGAGAGAGAGGTGGTTAAGTGGAGTTCGGCAAAGAAGGTGACACATTTTACACTTTTTTTCTGAAAATAATGCCTAAATAAGGAGAAGTGTGTGTTTGCACACTGCAGGAAAAGTGAAATATGGTGATGGGCTACAATATGACTTGGGCCACTGAGATGTGCTTTATTCAGCCTGAAGCATTCCTATACCAGGTTGCTGGGTTCTGCAGCTTGTAATCGTGGTTGAGCACAACCCCTTAAGCTACCAGATATAAAAGAATGGGCTGTAAAAGGAACGTCCTGGGATGAAACATGGTCCTTGTGAGATGGGGTTGTATAGTAGCCATAGTGGGGGTGCTTATTTCAGAGCGACTGAGCAGCATGAGGAGCCAGTCAATAAATGCAGACTGCCCTGAAAGCCTTGTGGGCTCGCTGACTCCTACGGTGATACTGAGACGGAAACCCATTGGCGGTTGCAAGTGAGCCTTGGGGGCTCTCTGGCGCCTGTGGTGGGAAAGCACTGAACACATGTAGCTCATTCAATACACAGTACACTAACAGCTCTGCCGGAGGGCTTGGGGTGGCTTGGAGCACCCCTGGTGAGAGAGCAGTACAGCTCTCTGCTTATTAGAGGTTATTCAGCATTAAACCCGAGCACAGGGGAGGGGTTGATAATGCATAGTTTGTTAAATTAAAGGTTACAGTCACTCGAAATCACACCTATTTTTAAAGTGCTCAAGATCAATTCTGGTTGCAGTGTATTTCCACTAGAACTATTATTAAAGAAGCAGAGCACTGCCTCCGAAAGTTGTGGTAAAGCAGAGCATAGCTGTGATTAGTGTTAAACAGGAGTCAGTTAGCCAATAAAATTTAAAATAATGGCGTGTGGATATGCCAGTGGGCGTACAGCTGCTATAAGTCAAGCAAACCTCTGCTTATTTAGCCGGAAAAGCAACACTATAATAGCTGTGAAAGACTGTTTAGAGGCCCTTCCGATTTTGGCCTCTCTGCTGAGAAGGTGAAACTGAGTGGACCACAGAACTGAAAGGATAGTACTGTCACTGCATACACAAAGGCTGACAGAGGTTCTATAGATTCCTCTAAACTAGAGGCTATACGTGCACTTTTATCATATCACAGTTTCAGTTTCCAAGCTTCGATTGTTTACATCTGTTTTGGCTTTTGCTCCATTTATACTTTCTTTTACACATTAACTGCATCTTTTCAGATAGAATGTACTTTGATTTCATGTGATGTCTAATCACTCCCCACTGCAGCCCCCACCAACGTTAGAGGTTTGTCTTCTTCAACTCTGTATAGCGCTCTAACAAGTTAAGTGTCATCTTTTGGACATAGCGCCCACGAGCAAAAACAAAAAAAACCTCAAATGAAGTTAGCAGAGCAGAATGAAGAAGATTATTCTCCCCCAACAATGATAAGTAATGCCCTGTGTGCAATGTCATGAGTGCTGGCAGGGAGGGGCCCTGTAGAGATAGAGAGAGACTCTCTGCAAAGCTAGGGCATATGGTGTTTTTATTTAGTAAAGTAAACTTATTTTAGGAACTGTTTATTTAGTAAAATAAGATTATTAGTAAAATAAGCTTATTTTAGGAGCAGGGTAGAGGACAGCACCGGAATAAACCAAAACAAATGTCAGCAACATGGCAGGAGGTGGGAGGAACGGAATGCTGCAATAAAACGCAGGCAGCTACCAGTCGAAGCAATGTCCAATATAGTCCGTCACAGCAATAGATAAAAAAACCAAAGTGGAACAGAAAAAAGAGGGGAAAAAAAGGCAGAACTGACCACTAGCGGGCAAGAATTTTTAAAGGACAGGGCTACCGACAAATGAAATTGTTTTAGCCCACAGTATAAGTATACTTAAGTGTACACCAGGTCGAACGCTAACGCTCGACTTAAAAAGAGAAAAAACGTGTAGCGATGGGTTCATTGTGCAACTGATTGAACTCCTTTTCGGGAGAGGAAGGCCCTGCGCTGTCCAGAAGCAAGATGAAAAATCCCTAGAAAATGTGAATCTTCAGCCCACTCTTAAATGCAGGCAGGCAGGCACGGCTCCTCAGCGATGTGCTCAAGGCTTTGCAGGATTCTGACACCATTGTTTTGACTTCTGTTGCTCTTACCTCATCGGTGTCATTAAAGTTGTGTTTTTTTAACCATACTCTACAGAAAGTGGTGTGGAAAACTTCTAGCTTTAAAATGTCCAGAAGCTTTGAAAGTATGTCTGTGTGTTTATGATTGTACCTTTTGGACTGTTTTCGGCCTCATGAGACATAGGATTTTTTTCTTCTACTGTGGTAATCTGATTCACTAAGGAAAAAGCAAACTCAAAGCATACTTTAGGATTTAAGACTGTGTGGGAAAGAGGATCATTAACTGTACTTAGGCAAAGGAAACGCTGGCCATGTCAATTTGGCACCAATACTCAGTGTCTCGCTGTTTGAGCTATTCGAGCATCTCGCCTTCATCCAGTTTCTATGTGTATAGGATTACTTTTGATTTTAAGCTATTAGTCATTTTTATCCAGCCAGAGAGTTGATTGTATGCATACAGTAGGGTAAGGTTCTGTGGTCATTTAAGGTTCTTGACGTGTTAAGAAGGGCCAGCTTGCTTGCAGCCATCGTTTGAAGTTGCTGTAAGGGTGTGGGTGCGCAAAGCCTCACGTGCGATTCCCTACTAGGACTACAGCTTCTTGTCTATATTGAGTCCCTGAATGTAGATTTGTGGAAGGGTGGAAAAATTGAAGCTTTGATTAAATCCAAATCTGGTATAATATGGGCCCTCTCATACTTGAAGTGACTGTTATAAGAGCTCTTTTCTACCAAGACACTGCCTTAATGAAACATCTCACAGTACGGACCCAAAATGGATAAGCAGATTTCTTAAGTATACATTGTAAATTTCCACAACCTTGCCAGTGCCAGAGTACATGCAGAATATAAATTTTTGCCTTGAAGCATCTCTAATATACAATATCCACTGATCACCCTGATCTCAAAAGCCATACCAGTAGTTCCTTACTTACTCTGTATCATCTTAAGTTGCATGCAGGCCATTTCACTTAATAAGGTTGGGAGGTTTGAGATTTGCTTCTCTTTGAATATATAGAGTTGCCAAGCTAACTTAGAAGTGATCCCTTGCTTCTGTTTCACTGCTTCTTATGTAGTCTCCTTTACTGCTGTACATTCCTATAACTTAATTTGATCTCTGCTTTATAGTCCCTCTACACAATTTTTCTGTTCTTGGGTTTATCTTGTGTTATGTCTAAGCATTTTAAATGTGGTTCTAGACATATTAATAAGTGCATTGCTGTGTAGAGGCTGTCAAATCCTGTACCTTGAAATATCGAATTATGCTTATTAAAGATGTTGTTATCCACTCTAGCTCTTGATTGTTTTTTTTAAAATGATTCTTTTTATTGATTTAAAGCACGTAAAACCAAAACAATACAGTGCAAAGCTTGTGAGATTCCCTCTACAGTGCCCTCCTTGGAGAGAGACTTACACAGTCATAAGTGCATGTCAAAATTCACTTGTCATGAGGAGTCTCCTAGTATTCCCCAGCATGTAATAATTCAATAATGTAACCAAATCGTGAACATTCGGGACATACTAATATTTTGAGATAAGCACAGCTGGTCGTCACAATAATTCAACTCTTAAGTTAAATCCATTTATCAGTCTTCAGTGTTTGTACTGGTCTCAGAACTCTAGTTCCAGGCATCAATAAAGCGCTCCAACAATTGTCCCCACGCCATCAGATCGGCAGGTGCACCCTCATCGGTGCGCGCCAACCTCATATGTTGTTCTTCCGCCACTCCCCACTTCCAGGGATCCCACAACCAGCAATCAACCAAAGGAGCTCATCCATCCTATGGCCATCGTGCATTTAGCCAATACAAGGGCCATCTGTGTTAATTTGCATGGGATCTTCCACCCCCCTTGGTCGCACCTCAACCCCAAGTATATATGTCCATGGTGTCAGTGCAATACCCAGGCCCATAGCCTCTACAATCTTAGGGACCACCCCCCTCCAGAACAGCTGCACCCCCACACAGGACCATGCCGGTGTAGAAAGGATGCATGTCTTTCACTGCAGCGAGTCCACCCGGCCCCCTAGCTATTTCAGTCTTGTTAAAATAAGGTGTGACATTAGTGTGGTGTACAAAATGAAAGTGTAGGAGTTTTAATTTATTTTTGCATGAGACGGTGTGCACCAACGACAACGTCTTAGCCCACCGGTTCCCTCAGCTCCCGCTCCCACGCCTGCTATGCCGCTTAGGGTGGACTAGGCATATCCTCCCGAAGTGCCCTATAAAATAAGGTATTTAAAGGTCTCCATTCCCCCAGTTTATCAACCCACCCAACACCTTAGAGGTGGAAAATCTCGCCAAACCTGCCTTACAGCACTTTGAAGTTTTGCATAGTACAGGAATTGGACCAGGCCCAATCCAAATGTGTCCTGCACCTCCGGAAAGGGAAGGAAAGGAACGTCTCATTAAGAAATAAATTCCCAACAACTAGACATCAACCTGCTCTCCATTGTTCTATAGATATGTGGTCTTCAGTGTCACGGAACGGAGCTAAGTCTCACACCTACAGCTCCCTGTCAAATGTAGCACGACAAAGTAACTTCTTGACTGCCTGTTCCCAGATCATTGCGGTATTATAAACAGGTAAAGGGATTGCTCCCTCCGAACGACCACCTCTTATTCGAATCCTCGCTAGTGTATCTGTGCACATTATGCCCTCAAAAAGTCGCTTTTCCCAAATATCTGACTCTACCAGTCACTTCGCAGCATGCTGCAAGTGTGCAGCATAATTAAATAGCCGGGCATCTGGGATAGCCAACCTACCTTCCTCCAGATCTTTCTGCAGCGTGGACAAGGCCACCCTGCTGCTGCGTCCAGCCCAAACTAATGAAATCAGCAGACTATCCAGTTGAGCAAATAACCGAGGGGCCAGTGGAAACGACAAGTTCTGCACCAAGTAAAGACAACGCAGCAGGAACACCATCTTAGCGACCGCTGCCCTACCCATTACAGACAAGGGCGATCTGTTCCAGGACATAACCGAGCGTTCCAGACCCACACACCTCTCCCCACAGTGAGTGTCTCATGGGCAGTCACAATGTGAGGAACCCAAATGCCTAAATACCAAAAGCTCTCTAATTCCTAACAAAGTCCCACCACAGGCAAGACATCCTGGGGTATATCACAGAGTGCACCCAGAGGGAACAGAAGTGGCTTATGTGCATTCATTTGCAAACCCGAGGCGACCCCGAACTCCAACAGCAGCCGCAGTATCAGGGGAACCAACTCACCTGGCGACCTAAGGTACACCAGTGCGTCATCTGCATAGAGCAAAATAATGTGGTTAGAAAGACCCGCCCGAATCCCCCAGGTAGTTAGCTTCCTACGCAACAGCAAGGCCAACAGCTCTACTGCTAAATTAAAAACGAGTGGCGAAAGAGGACATCCTTGTCTACTTTCCCTGCCAACCACCCAGGAATCTGAGAGCTCACCACCCACCTGAACTCATGCTATGGGCTCAGTATAAACTAAGCAGACCCAGGCACATAATTTGGAGAGACACCCCATTCCCTGCAGCACAGCCATTAGGTATCTCCATTCAACTGTATTAAAAGCCTTTTCAAGGTCCAGTGATCCTAATGCCAATTCCTGTGCCACATCTATGGTTTTGTGTAGAACATGGGTCAATCAAAGCACTTGATTATGTTACAAAATGTTTTCCTGAAAGAAGCAAGCATGATGTTTACTGATGCGGTAACCAGTCCATAGTTTCTGAAAGAGAGGTTCAGTGGAAGGGTTATTAAGCGCAAAAGCAGCAATGGTGCAGGTGTGCAGTTTATCACTAGCAATTGGGAATAGATACTGGTTTAAGATGAGATGACCAGCTAAGGTGTACCTCCTGGGTGAATGGACATCACATGGTACCTCCAGTATCTAGAGGGAGACAAAGAAATGGGACTACATTAAATCTCAGATTTATAGCTTTTAGAGGGCTGTGTGTGTGTGTGTGTGTGTGTTTTTGTGTGAACTGCACGTAATAGTGTACATGATGCGCAGTAGAAGTATATATACTCTGTTAAACTGATCCTTATTTGCATCCTCCAGAGTGACACAGGGCTCACACTACGGAATGTGTGTTCCTCACATGTGCGTAATTCCCATTCTCTTCCACTCGTATATAACCTAGCAGCGGACATACATTGTGGCCCAGGTTCCTACATCACCACAATCTTGGCATCCTCAACCATATATTGTGCTAGAGGAGTAAAGGCCAGACAAAGAAAATAAGAGACAGGGACCTGCAACCACTGAAGCAGCTCTATGGCTTTGTCTCCTGTCTTTATGCTGATTGGGATCCCAGCTCAGTTACTGCTCTTATCCAAGTTGTCCTGCTCTGCATCAACATCCAGTACACTATACACCCCTGAGGTCAGTGAAAGAAGCTTCACGGTTATCATTCTGAAGGACCTTGAAATCCCACAGGTCTTGGAGGAAATGGGAGTGGGGGAGAGATGGGGGGGTACCACAGGAGAACAAAAGAGTCATACCTTGAGATTTGAAGTGGGCTCTTCAGCTTTCTGTTCATAACAGCTTGCTTTCATTTGTGCATGCAGCCATTCAACTAATCAGACTAACCAATTTCAATCACCAGTTGCCCTCTATCTAAGGAAGACTTCTACTTCTTCCTCACCCCCAGGATGGGCTCTTAAACACTGCTACCTTAAAGAGCCGGTTTCTGCTCCTACACTCATCACACACCCTGTAAAGAGCCCTGCCTAGTAAATGTTTTGGTAAAAGTAAACTGGTAGAAGGGAAATCATAGCTGACATAATTTTGTGCAGTTTTTCTGTCAAAGTATTTTTTGCTTTCTGCCAAAGTATTTCTTTGTGTGAACTGGTGAATATCTTTGTGATAAGTGTAAACAAACTAATCTCATTTCAAAATGTGCAAGCAGTTGAATGTAGACGTTTTGCATCTAAATCACAAGCCATATTGTTACAAAAATAAATGAGGGTAAAATGTGAAAAAACTGTTTCTGTAGGCCATAGGTCTCCAACAAGTAGCTCGAGAGCTACCGGTAACTCACCAGCACTCTTGAAGTAGCTCTTCAAAGTGCAGCTTAGCTCATTACATAGTTTAGAGGATTTATGCACATTAAAGAAGACAGAGCTACTTTTCAAGACCCCTGGGGTTTCTGCCAGCCAAAACAATCAAGGGGCCTCATGCTAAGACCACAACATACACTGAGTTGGCTTAAGGGGCCTGCAACATGATCATACATATCCACTCTCAACCTATCAGCCACATAACAAATATGGAGAAATAATTTTGTTTACCTAAATTAGAAGTATTTGATTCAAAACATGTTAATCTTCAGAAACTGATACATTGTTGAAGAGAGATAATGGTTGCATCTTTAAAGGTCACAGTTGATTAATTCACGGTGAGGTGTGAAGAGGTATTGCTGTGGGTATGTCCTTTGTTGCAGAGGGTGTGTGCTGCTTTGGCTGGTCACACATTAGTCATGTGAAGGCTTTTTCAATTAATAATACTTTTTCTGAAATTTCTGCTGGCAACCCACCTGATAGTTTTGGATAGTCCCTTGTGTATTGTTAATACATGTGGATATATTATACAGGAATAAAATGTGTTAGTAGCTCAAAATGATTTTCCTTGAGATGAAGTATCTTCTAGAAGAAGTATGAGACCTGTGTTCTAAACAATATAAAGGGGTAGGAATCTGTTGCGAACGTCCGGTGCATTTAATGAACTATGCAAACCTCACTCAAAGCAAGCAGGAGTCCGAAATCAATGCATGTGTGAATTCATTTGTTCATAAGGGATTTGTTTCCAACACTATTGTGTACAAGGGCATGACTTAACATCGTAGCACTCATGTGCCTTGTTCATGGTATGCGCCTATGCTTGGTGTATCTTTGGTGCGGGTTCTTATGCGCCACTGTTACGTTTTTAACATGCTTCAGTAGGACATACTCATTTTTCCACTGTATAACTCAGTTTATTGAGACTAAGTAAGAATTGCATAATATATTATGAAAATCATTCTTTACCATGCTTGCCTTTACCACGTAGTACGCATGTAATACATCATATTGACATATACAACACATTATATTACATTGTTGTACTTAACCAAACAAAATCTGTGGTATTCCTTTATTTTATAGTTTAACCCCTTCCCCCATTTTAAAAAGAAAATAATAATGAAAATTCCTCTTCCCATCCCTTAAAAAAAATCCCTACCCATCCAATGAACCCTAAAAACCCTTATTACCTTTAACCCTTACCCCCTGAACTCTAGAAACCACTTGCTACGCTTTACCCATCCCTAAACCCTAAGACTTCCTTCCTACCACTTAACCCACCCATCACTAAACTCTTAAAAACTCCACAATTTTTGTGAGAAGAAGTAATTTATATATAAAAATGTATAACTATTATATGAACTCATAAGAAAAGTGCATACCTTTTACAAACATTGGTAAACAGTTCTGTTACAAGAAGAACCAAAGGCATAAGACCGCTTCTTACATGTCAATACACATTTATTATTTAAGTGAGTCAGTGCCACAGCTCTAAAAAAAAAAAAACAACAACATAAAATACAAATAAGCCAAACAGGAACTGACCTCTGTACACGATTGAGTAACCTCAAATAAGCAGTGATTAATAAGAAACATGACTAGCTTATAGCCAATTATTTTTTAATAACCCCATTTTTATTAGGTTTAACAGTTGTGGCAGCTTCCACCGACATTCAAGAAACATCGTTTTCACATCAGACCATAGTACATAATATTCACTTTAATAAATAGCAACATCATCACATTGGTATGCCTACCACCTACCCCACACATTTTCATGCTTTTGGGGGCATCACCACACTTCATAAAAGGGTTTCTCCTGTTTGCACACCAGTCCACCCCCTTCTTCCACAATACCAGAGAAGGGGGTTCCATGTGCGGGCAATTCCATGCTTGGCTACCGGGGAGGCCAGTCCTATGAAAGCTCTTTCAGATCTCTGTCCTCCGGCCGCTTCTAGAAGACCAAATAGGGCCTCACAAGGACCCAAGTCAACATGGTGGGCCAGCACCTCGGAAATCTCCCGCTCCATCTCGTTCCTAAAGGATGCTAGAGCAGGGCAAGACCAGACTATATTGAAAAGTCAGACGCAGAGAGGGAACATCTTGCATGTGTAGCCTGCGCCACATGCTCACCTGCTGCAGTTGCTGGGAAGTCACATCTATTGCATACAGGTAGTTGATTTGCACCATCCAAAGCCATGATTAAATCACCAGTTTTCTCAGGGCCAAGCATGCTTCTCTCCAATTGTCGTCATCCAATTCGCTCACCAAGCCCTCCCACCTGTTCCTGAGATGGAGGCAGTAATTGTGGGAAGCTGGTTCTGTAAGGAATAATGTGCACAGAGTCCAGTGGCTCCCCAGAGGCTTTACAGAGGCCAAAGTACTGCACTGCTCTTTATGCAGATGATGTTGTGCTTGTTCTTGGTGACCCCCAGTGTTCGGGCCCCAGATGCCTTGAGATCCTCCGCCTACAGGAGGAAGCCTCCAGTTTGCGGGTAATATAGGTAAATCACTCCTAGTGCCTGTTGCGGAAGATGCTGCCGAACAGCTCTGGTGCCCTGGGGTCTCTGTGCAGTGAAACTCCTTCAAGTACCTTGGGATACACATCACCTGCATCACAGACCTGGCCTGGTCCCTCAGTCTTCAATCCCTTGTGTCAACATTAGATAGAGACTGCACAAGTGGAGGTGCCTGCTGCTGAATCCGATGGGACGCACTGCAGTTTTCAAAATGATTTATCTTCATTGTTATCTGTATGTTCTAGAAAACTTCCCTCAACTGATTCCCTAGACATGGCTGTGGTCATTGACCTCAAAGATGACGGCCGTCTTTTGGGTGGGGGTATGGGGTGGGTGTTTGGAGGGCTTGGAGCTCATTGAGTGGCCTTTGCGAGAAAGTATCCATTTGACGGAGGCTTTGGGGTGACTGACATGTACAGGTATTATCTTGCTGCACACCTGGCCCCGATAAATGAGTAGTTTACAGGGGCAGGGATGATCCTGCTGTAGGAAGCTGGCTCTGTATATACTATATCAAAATGAATTATAGTGTGTACAGAGTCGAGGGGTTCTCCAGAGGATTAACAGAGGCTAAAGTAGATAATACTAATGTTCTCTTTTGTGGTAGTGTAGTCGAGCAGTTAGGCTTATTTGAGCATAGTGCTAAGCATTTGTTGTACATACAGAGTCAAGAAATTAGGCACACTCTATGACTAACTCCAGGCCATTGTTTATGGATCAAAAATATAATTTGTTACTTTATTTCTAGAACCAAAAGGACCTTTGTTGTAGGTAAGTAGAGTTTCAAGAATGCATCACTTTCGAGTATCAAATGCACTTTGTTTGGAATTTACAGATAAAACAGTTCAGGTAAGTAATACGTTTCAATTTCAAAAGTAGACACAGTGCAATTTCTTATAGAAAGCAATGCAGTCCTAGTGGAGAAAAAGTAACAACACAGTTTTCAGGTAAGTACTCGATTTACAATCCTAGTCTTTGGGGGTTAAGGTATCCACGGGGCAAAGTTTAGGACAACACCAAGGGTGCAACACCAGCAATACAGGGCCGGCTGGGTACAGAGGTCAAAGTTGGTGTTGGGCTCCCAATGGAATCCTATGGAGACTGGGGAGCACTTAGAAAGAAACAGCCTGCAGGTAAGGGCCATGACTTCAGGGCACAGACCTGAGGGCTTTAGTTCAGCACCAGGTGGGCCACATCAGTACCAAACACACACACCCTCAGTGGTACAGGGGCAGCCGGGTGCATGGTGCAAACCCCGCTTCGGGAGCCCAATGCTTTTCAAAGGAGGAACCCAAGGGTCACAAAGATGGTACAGGCTTGGTCCAGGGGGTCGGCTGAAAAAGACTAACGGCTGGACAGGTAAGAAGAGAGTCCACTGGACGTTGCTGGACCATCGGTTGGGTTCCCCAAGGCCAGGCGAGTGCGGGTGTAGGTGTACTTTTAGGCATCTGGAAATCTTCACCGGAGCCGGTCACAGTCAGGAGAGGTCCTCTGGATTTAGGCTGCAGGCGTCGTCATGCTGGTCAGGAGGGGTCAACCCAGGGTGGACTCAAGGTTGGAATCGCCTGGGGACCTTCTCTGGACCGATGAGCCACCTGGACTTGCGCTGTGGGCTCCCGGATCCGGGAGGGTCTGGAGTCCTTTTTGGAGGATTCTTTGTAGACTGGGCCGCTGTCTCTGGGAGATTTTGGCCCTTGGGTAGGCAGGCAATCCTCTGGGGGTGTGTAAAGGTTTCTGGTTCTGCAGGAAATGTCACTTTTTTGTTGTAGGGGTCTTGAAGCTGCAGACAGGCCGGTAGGGCTGGGGAAAAGTCAGTTGTCATTTGGAGTCTTATCTGCTGTTGCGGCTCTTCAGTCCTTCTTCTTATTTAAGGTCGCCAGGAATCTGAAGAGCAAGGTTCAGGGGTGCCCCTAAATACTAGATTTAGGGGTGTTACAGAGGGCAGTAGCCAATGGCTACTGACCCTGAGGGTGGCTACACAATTTCCATGCCCACTCCCTTTGGGAGGGGGGCACATTCCTAGCCCTATTGGCTAACAGCCTCCAAAACAAGAGGTAGGATTCTGCCAGGAGGGGTTCACCCTAGGGGACATGCCTCCTGGTGCTTACTAATTTTCCCACTGGACCTGCAGCCAAAAGTGGGGCCTGATCCAGGGGGCGGGCATCTCCACTAACTGGAGTGCCCTCAGGCAGCAAAATAAAACGCAGGAGCCTTTGAGGGCCACCGCCAAGTGTTGCTGTTCTTGCAGGGGAAAGGTGTGAAGCACCTCCACCCAGAGCAAGCTTTGTCCCTGACCCGAGAGCACAAAGTCTCTAACCCCATGGCATCAGAAGCTTGTCTGTTAGTGGCAGGCTGGCACAGACCGGTCAGCCTCACACTAGAGAGTTAGGTGAAATACAGGGGGCATCTCTAAGATGCCTTTTGTGTGCATTTTCCAATAAATCCAACACTGGCATCAGTGTGGGTTTATTGAGCTGAGAAGTTTGATACCAAACGTCCCAGTCTTCAGTGAAGCCATCATGGAGCTGTAGAGTTTGTAATGACAACTCCCAGCCCAGGTACTCACTCTGGCCACACTGCACTTACAATGTCTGAGAATGGACTTGGACACTGTAGGAGCATATTGCTCATGCAGCTATGCCCTCATCTGTGGTATGGTGCACTCTGCCTTAGAGCTGTAAGGCTGCTAGAGGGGTGACTCACCCATGCCATAGGCAGTGTTTTGTAGGCGTGACTACCAGGGATGTGTATCATGTCAACTTTCCTTTTTCTCCCCACCAGTTCACACAAGCTGCAATGGCCGTGTGCATGGGTTTGGTGAGGGATCCTTTAGGGTGGCATAATACATGCTGCAGCCCTTGTGGACCCTCATTTGGCCACAGAGCCCTTGGTACCTCTGGTATCTTTTACAAGGTACTTAGCTGTGTGCCAGTTGTGGAAGCAATGGTACAGTTTGGGTAAGGAACAGAGATGCTGGGGCCTGGTTAGTAGGATCCCAACACACACTCAGTCAAGTTAGCATCAGATAGGCTGAAAGTTGGTGGGTGACCGTACCAAAGGGGCACTTTTAACAGTGATGAGTTACACCAATCATCAAGGAGCAGTATATCATGGCAATGGCTCCCTTGCCCAATCGCCCCATCAACAACTTTGCTTCAAGATGACTAAATTTGGGGACCTGGTTATCCACCGAGAGGTAGACATGCAAAGCATGACGTAATTGAAGATATTGGAAGAATTGTGTGTAGTCGAGGCAGTTTTGGTCCTGCAACTCTTGAAAGGACATCAAAACTCCTCTGTGGACATCCCCTGTAGGAAGCTGGCCTGGTGTGTAGAAGTCAGGAATTAGCATAAAAGGCTATAAAAACCCGTAAAAGCAATCGTAAGTACTGAAGGCCCTAGGGTGGACCAAACCATGAAAGCTGGGCCCCCACTCAATGAAGTGGAATCGGTAGAGGGGAGCTGGAGGAACTAGGAACCCCAAAAGGTAAGTACCAGAGTGCTCCCCAGCGACCAGAATAGAGGTAAGTACCTGGTTTTCCACAAACCCACCAAAAGGAATTCAGAAAAAGATAATGCAAGAGCCAGACAAGACTGGAAGAAACCAAAGGTGGATCCTGGTAGAGGAAGACCTGGAAAAGAAGGGGACCAAGTCCAGTTCACATTGGAGTGTCAGGTGGTAGCAGGAGCCACTACCTACCAGTCTGTGGATGGAGCACCAGGTCGACGGGGGATGAAGACAGTCAGCAGTGCAGCACTGGAGCAGCTGAAGAGTTCCTGAAGTGATGCAGTCGACGTCCCATGTCAGAAGAAGGTTTGCAGTCAGTCAGTGGTGTGTAAAAACCATCAACAAGCCTTGGCAAAGGCAAATGTGGATAACAAAGGCAGATGTCGGGGGAAGAAGAAATGTGGGGCTGCCGGGGACCTGCAAGATCCAGGAGGACTCAACCCATGGAGGGGAGTCCCAGGTGACCATCAGCAGTGAGTAGAGTCACAGGAAGAGGAGGCAGCCCCCGCAGGCGACCCACAGACAGCAAGCACAGGAGTCGAGGTGAGGCCCACACAGCACACCTAGGAAGGAGTCCTACGTCGCAGGAGAAGTACACAGAGGACTGTGCATTGTAGAGCAGAGTGCTGGGGTCTAGGGCTACATGAAGCCTGAAGATACCTTGAGGAGATGCCAACAAACCTTGGTAGCTGCAAGAGACACGGTGCACAGGGGTACTGTCCTGTGTGGAGAGGCAAGGGCCTACCATCTCCAAAGTTGGACAGCTGGTAGAGAGGACCAAGGGGACTACTCCAGACCACCACCCGTGAAGCAGGATCCACGCAGCTCTGGAGGAGAGGAGATCCACGCAGCTGGTCGTCGTTGCAGTTTGTGCCTGCGCATGGAGAGGAGTGACTCCTTCCCTCGAAGGGAAATTCCTTCTTGCTTCTTGTTGCAGATTACCGCCCTCAGAGGATCCACAGCTAGGGAAATGCTGCAGTTGCTGGAAGGAGCCGGAGAAACTATGTTGCTGTGCGTAGTCGTTGCTGGAGCTGCAGATTGTAGGTTCCTGTGAAGTCCAGTTGCAGTTCCAGTAGCCAGAAGTCGATGTAAACATTGCAGAGGAGTCCTGCTGGAATCTTACAAGTCGAATCTGAGGACCCACTCAAGAGGGCGACCCTAAATAGCCCAGAAAGGGGGATTGGTCTCCTAGCCGGGTGACCACCTATCAGGAGGGGCTGTGATGCCACCTGCCTGCCCTGGACACTCCGATGCTCCCAGAGGCCTCTGCCCATCTTGGATTCAAGATGGCAAAATCAAGTGGCCACCTGCAGGAGGTCTGGGCACAACACCTGGGGTGCTGATGGAGAGGGGAGTAGGTACCCCCTTTCCATTGTCCAGTTTCGAGCCAGAACAGAGACCCATGGTCCCTGGACTGATGTAAACTGGTTTAAGCAAGGAAGGCACCAAATGTGCCCCTAAAAACATACCAGTGGCTTGGGGAGGCTACCCCTCCCAAGCCATGTAACACCTATTTCCAAAGGGAAAGGGTGTTGCCTCCCTCTCCCAGAGGAAACCCTTTGTTCTGCCTTCTTGGGCTTGAGCTGGTCAAGCAGCAGGAGGGCAGAAACCTGTCTGTAGGATGGCAGCAGCGCGGACTGCCCAGGAAATCCCTGCAAACTAGTAGAAGCAACAGCAGCGCGGACTGCCCGGGAAATCCCTGCAAACTAGTAGAAGCAAAGCTGGGGGTCCTCTAAGGAGCCCCCAGAGTGCATGGAATCATACAACCAATAGTGGCAACAGCATTGGGGTATGATTCTGACATGTTTGATACCACACATGTCCAGGTTCAGAGTTAACATGTGTAGCTGGACAGAGGTAGTGACCTATGTCCAGTACACGGGTAAAATAGCTTCCCCGCACTCACAAACTCCAGGAAAATGGAGCTGGAGTTTATGGGGGCACTTCTGTTCATGCAGGGGTGCCCTCACACACAGGTACCTGACCCTGCCCTGTGGGCTTGGGGGGCCTGCCATATGGGTAACTTACAGCGACCTGGTACAGTGACCTGTAGTGAAAGGGTGCATGTACCTATTCACGCAGGCTGCAATGGCAGGCCTGCAGGCACATTTTGTATGGGCTCCCAAGGGTGACATATTATATGCTGCAGCCCATGGGGAACCCCTGGTGCCCCAGTGCTGTGGGTACCTAGGTAGCATATACTAGGGACTTACATGGGGGCACCAGTGTGCCAATTGTGGGGTGTACAAAGTCAGGAATAACCAAATTGAGAGGGAGAGAGCAGGGTCACTGGGGTCCTGGTTAGCAGGATCCCAGTGAACACAGTCACAAACACACTGACAGCAGGCAACAAATGGGGGTAACCATGCCAAAAAGAGGGTACTTTCCTACATCCCCAACATAAGTAATTGTTATTTTGTCCCATTGGGGAAACCCCTGGAGATTAGACACCTGCTGGAGCCAGGTGCCCCTCCATTGCGGCATCCTGCCTGTAATACTTCGGTTTCAGTGAATATAGCTTAGGGCCGCTTTCCAACTAAGTAGTGTCACCTGGGTACAGGAGGGCATATCGGGGGGGTAGCGGATTGTCATAGAACAGGCTAAGAAGACCATCAAGGCCCATAATGTGCAGTTCAAGACTGTATACAGGTTTAGGAAAGTGCCCTTATTGGCATGGTTACCCCCCACCTTTTGCCTGATATTGATGCCAACTTACTGAGTGTGTGCTGGGATCCTGCTAACCTGGCCCCAGCACCCCTGTTCTTTCTCAAACACTGTACTATTGTTCCCACAATATGCACACCTCTGGCACATAGTTGAGTCCCTTGTAAAAGGTACCCATGGTACCAAGGGCCCTTTGGCCAGGCAAGGTCCTCAAGGGCTGCAGCTTGTATTATGCCACCCTGGAGGACCCCTCTCCAAGCACATGCATACTTCCATTGCAGCTTGTGTGTGCTGGTGGGCTACTTTTTAAAAGGTTTGGAGACCACTGCCCTACAGTGACAATGTCCATTCTTAGACATTGTAAGTGCAGTGTGCCCATATTGTTTATATGAACTGGGAGTTTGTCATTATGAACTTAACAGCTTTATAAAGGCTTCACTGAATACTGGGAAGTTTGGTATCAAACTTCTCAGCACAGTAAACCCACACTGATGCCAGTGTTGGATTTATTGGAAAATGCACCCAGAGGGCATCTTAGAGATGCCCCCAGTATGTTAGCCAAACTGCTAGTACTAGAATGGCCAGTCTGTGCCAGCCTGCCACTCCCAGATGAGTTTCTGACCACATGGGGTGAGAGCCTTTGTGCTCTCTGTGGCCAGAAACAAAGACTACACTGGTTGGTGGTGCTTCACACCTCCCCCTGCAAGAACTGCAACACCTGGTGGTGAGCCTCAACAGTCCTCTTGTTACAGTGCCCCAGGGCACTCCAGCTAGTGGAGTTGGCCACCCCTGCACAAACCCCCACTTTTGGCAGCAAGTCCGGCAGGAAAACTAGGGAAAACAAGGAGGAATGACCACCTCAGCTAGGACCACTCCTAAGGTGTTCAGAACTGAGCCCCGCCTCCCCCCCTCCTTGCAAAATCCTACATCTTAGTTTGGAGGACAGGGACCAATAGGGTTAGGTCTGTGTCCCCTTCTCCCCCCCACCCCCCCGCCCCCTCCCAAAAGGGAGTGGGCACCCTCTGGGACAGTAGCCATTGGCTTCCTCCCTCTGTCCCCTGTAATGCCCCTAAATCCAGGATTTAACTGCTCCCCTGAACCTAACTCGTCAGATTCCTGGCAACCTCGCAAGATGAAAGACCAATGAAAAAGGACTGCCGAGCTGACCCCCAGCAGAGAAGACTGAAGACACAAACTGACTTGGCCGCAGCCCTACCGACCTCTCTCCAGCTTTCGAAGCCTTGCAAAAAGAAGGCGACGCATCCTGCAGGGCTAGTGGCCTCTGAAAAACCTCCAGGGGACTGCCTCCATCACAGAGGACCAAGAACTCCCGTGGACAGCTACCCTGTGGGTGAAAGTCCACCCAAGGACTCCAGCACCACCCCGGATCTGCGAGTCCTGCCCACTCTGCACCCAACGCCCAAGGCTCATATCCAGGTGGCCTAACCGACAAGAGCTGCTCCCCAGGCGATTCTGAGCAAGTGCCTACCCTGGGTTGACCCCTCCTTTACAACACAACAAGTCCTGAATACGGAGGACCCCCCTGACCGCGACTGAACCAGACGAAGATTCCTGATGCCAAAAGGTAACCCAGTACCTGCTGACCCCTGGCCTTGGGTAATTCGACCTTCGGTGCCACAACCTCCAGCAGGCGACCCTCATCCTTGTCTAGCCTTTGGTTTCCTGGTGCCGACCCCCTGGACTTCAACCGCAATATCTTTGTGACCCCCGGGATCCCTTATAGGAAAGCATTGGGAGCCTGATGCTATGCTTGCACCCTGCAGCCGGCCACCCATCGCCACTGAGGGTGTATGTTTGGTGCTGACCTGTGGCCCCGTACTTCTCTAATCCCCCCCCAGGTCTGCCTTTCGAAGACACAGGTACTTACCTGCAAACAGTCCTGATTCAGAGTGCCCCCATTCTCCAGAGGAGCCCATGTTAAATCGAAGTGAACTCTGACCTCTGCACCCAGCCAGCCCTGCGTTGCTGGTGGTGGGTATTTGGAGAAAACTTGAACCCCAACCTGTGGACATCCTAACCCCTGGAGACTGGAGCTGTAAATCTTGTACTTAACTCAAAACCATACTAACATTTTTCTTCCCCCCTAGAACTGTTTCTGAAAATTGCACTGCCAACTTTTAAAACAGGTCATTGCTATTCATTTGAAAACTGTATAACTTTACAAATCTATACAAAGTGGAATGGATTCATATGTTGGATACTTACTTGCAAAGGTACTTACCTGCAACTTGAATCTTGTGGTTCTAGAAATAAAGTAACAAAATATATTTTTGATATATAAAAACCATTGGCCTGGAGTTAGTCATTGAGTGTGTACAACAAAAGCTTTGCACTTCCCTCTGATAAGCCTAACTCCTCGACCACACTAACACAAAAGAGAGCATTATTATTATCTACTTTAGCCTCTGGGGAGCCCCTGGACTCTGTGCACACTATATCTCATTTTCATATAACATATATAGAACCAGCTTCCTACTGCAGGATCATCCCTGCCCCTGTAAACTACTTATTTATCGGGACCAGGTGCACAGCAAGAAAATACCCGTACATGTCAGTCATCCCAAAGCCTCCGTCAAATGGATACTTTCTTGCAAAGGCCTCTCCGTGAGCCCCAAACCCCCCCCCCCCCCACTCAAAATATGGCCGTCATCTTCGAGGTCAATGACCAACACCATGTCTAGGGAATCGGTTGAGGGAAGTTTGCTAGAACATATAGATATCAAGGAAGACAGATCATTTTGAAAACTGCAGTGCGTCCCATCAGATTTAGTGCCAGGCACCTCCACTTGTGCAGTCTCTATCTAACATTAATGCAATGGGTTGAAGATTGAGGGACCAGGCGAGGTCTGTGATGTAGGTGATTTGTATCCCAAGATACTTGAAGGAGTTTCACTGCACAGACACCCCAAGGCACAAGAGCTGTTCGGCAGCGTCTTCCGCTACACACACTATGAACAATTTGCCTATATTAACCCGCAGGAGGATCTCAAGGCATCTGGGACCCAAACACCGGGGGTCACAGAGAACAAGCAGAACATAATCTGCATAAAGAGCAATGCAGTCCTCAACGCTGCTCTCCCACCGCCACCCCTGAATCAGAGTATCACACCCAATCAGGCACACCAGAGGCTCCATGGCAAGGGCAAACAGGAAAGGGGATAGAGGGCCACCCAGACGAGTGCCCCTGAGGATTGGAAATGGCCAGGAAAGGACCCCGTTAACACAGACTTAGGCGGCAGGTGCATTGCACAGGAGTTCCACTAGACTACGAAAGTAGGAACGAAAACCAGCTCCTTGGAGTACAGTCCCCAAAAATGACCATGAAACCTTGTTGAACGCCTTTTGAAAATCAATAAGGAGAGCCAAGGGTTTGTTCAAGTGATTCGGCTGGGAGAGGGCCAGCTGTACCCTCCGAATGCAAAATCAGGTGCTCCTGCCTAGCCTAAACCCACACTGGTCTGAATGTAGTAAGTAGTACAGTGTCAGACTCAGCCTATTTGTTAAGGCTTTTACAAAGAGCTTGATGTCTACATTAATAAGTGAGATGAGCCGGTAGGAAGAGTAGTGGTCCACGGACTAGTCTGCCTTTGTTATAACCACAATCGTGGCATTGTCTAAATCCAGGGGAAAAGAGCCTCTGTTCGATGCCTTTGTGCAGAGGGCCAGAAGATGGGGTATCAGATGGGTATGAAATCCCTTAAAGATTTCAATGGGGAACCTGTCAGGATTGGGTGTCTTGCCCGATTTGAGGACAGCTAGGGCCAAGCCTACCCCCTCCGCTGTGATATGTTGATTGAGTTCCCGGGCCAGTGAGTCAGGAATAGAGGGCATTGTGAGATCCTGGATTAGTTGGTATTCAACCTCAGGCGGGGGCCAGTAGCGCTGCTTATAGGCTTTGATAGTAGGCCACAATAACCTGTGCAATCGCATGTAATTCCTTACAGAGGGTCCTGGCTGAGTCCTGAATTGGAGATACTATTAGTCGCCAGCCACAGAGTAGTTTGCTGGATCTATCCTTGTACTCCTACACCTGCTGTGTCTACGCTCTCCAGCACTGCTTGGCCTCTTCCAGAGAGACTTGTTACAGTCATCGCTCTGCCTTTCACGAGTCCCAACTATAGGCCAGTTGCTCCAAATTAAGTATCTGGTTCTCTATAACTGCCACTTGCGCCGTCTGCTGTTGCTCCTTCCTCAACACATATCCTTTAAGCAGACCTATCAGGGTTGGTTTGCTCACAAGCACCTAGCAGAGGACACTGATCCATGTTTGATCTTAAAGAAAGCCCGAGGTTCCTTTTCCACAAAGTCAGTACATTCTTGGTCCATCAGGTGCCACGCATTAAAGCGCTAGAGCGGATCTAGGGAACTCAGCTGAGTCCTCCATTCTAGGTGGAGGCGTCATAGTCCAAAATGACTTGCGGCAAAATTCGGACAGGTTGCAGTGGCAGTAGGTCACATCTGGAGCCAGAGCAGGTCAATATTGAATTCAGTTTTGCGCACCACAGATGTGTGTGTTTATAGAATCGCTGTGAGGGATTCCACGCATCTACGTGCCACGGAATCCACCCAGGACTTCAAGTGAGTGGAGCACACCACCCGGCCCAGGTGTGTGTCATCGGATGTCTCCTGTGCGGGGGTCATGGACCACATTAAGGTCCGTGCCTATCAAGCTTGTCTCTAAGGGGAGGGCCACCACCAGAGACTAGATTGTCTGTGGGGGCGATTGTAAGAGCTGCTGGGGACGTAGAGTGAAACAAAAGTATATTGCCTGGCTTCCAGATGAGCCTAAGCCCCAATATATCTCCCGTAGGGGTCTACATGGGACGTGGAGACTGCCCGGGGGAATAATCTATGTAAGGGAATATCCACCCCTCCTGAACCCCTAAAGAAGCCAGCATGAAAGATGCAGTCATATCCAAACCGGCAGAGGAAAGGACAGGTCAATCTGAGTGTCTCCTTGAGAAGGACCACATCCAGTCTATATCGCTTGATCTGTTGCGATACCGCTGACCTCTTGATACGGTCTAGACGACTGTTCACATTCCAGAAGACAACTCTAACCATCTGTGGAGAGGTCTGAGAAAGGGTGGGGGCTGTGGAAGGTCCCAAGGAAGCGGGGCAGGCCGGGGAGCATCGTCACATAGTGTAACACGTGATTAGGGACACTTGTGCTCATGATGTGTGCCTGGAAGAAATACAACCTAATGAAACCCACTACAGCATTCCCCCACCACCCAAATCCCTCCCTACCCCATACTTCCAACCACAAAACATCTGTTCTCCAAGAAGTAAACCTAAAACACTACAACTAGTTCAGGGGAAACACCTGATTGCGGTTTCCAGTCGCCCATAAAGAGGATATTGGTGCCTGACAGCAAAATCAAAGGCGTGGAACATGAGACATCATAATAGTTTAAACAGTAATGAGACAACCCCTCCCCCCCACCCAACCACACAAGAAGCAGCACCTCCCCGAGGAGAGGGCATGCTTGTCAGAGAGTACGACATAGCATTAAGAAGTATAGTTCAATGTGTGGTTTCCAAGAAGTCTCAGGTCAGTGAGTCAGGCATGCTTTCTAGTGTCTGAAAAAGAGCCGGGTCTGCCTCTTGATCTACAGCTCCTGGGATGCCTCAACAGATGGGGTGCCCGGGGACTCCTGTCGTTTGACTCTTCTGGGAATGGGTATGTCGTTTTCGGGGGCATTCGGGTTGGGGGGTTGATGATGCAGGGGATGCACCCCGATTCTGCCAGGCTTCCAGCTTTTGCAACAGTTGCTGTTCTGTCGCAAATTCGCAAGCCTGTTCTGGGGTATCAAAAAAGTAAGTCAACTAATTAAAGATTACTTTAAAGTGCACCAGAAAGAGAAGCATATATTGGACCTTCAGGGCACAAAGTTTCTGCTTTACCACAAATGAGCGGCAACGCTCCAGAAGATGCTGCAACGCATCTAGAACGCCTCCGCACACCTCATCCTGGACATCCACCGCCACATCACAGGCCATATGAGAGGCATGCACTGGTTCCCAGTCAACAAGAGAATCACCTTCAAACTCCTCACCCACACTCAAAAAGCACTGCACAACACCGGACCAGAATACCTCAACAGACAGCTCTCCTTGCCCTCGCAACCGTCCCACACATCCGCAGAACTACAACTGGCATTAGATAATTCTCACACCTCACCGCCAAGACGTGGAACACTCTTCTCACCCACCTGTGACTTCTCAAGACCTGGCTGTTCGAGCAGTAGCAGCACATTACCCCCCCCCCCCCAAAACCACCTCAGTGCCTTGAGACCCTCACCGGTGAGTAGTGCGCTTTACAAATTCCTGATTGATTGATTGATTGATTGATTGATTGAACGCCTCAGGACTACGTAGGTGTGGTTCGGAAAGATCAGGGTTTTGGTGTTGAGGTATTTCAAGTCTTGGTGATTTCAGACCTCTCAGAGGATAGCACCACAATCCCGATGGTTGATGATTAAGCTATTACAGGGCAGGGGGACAGCAAATGGTGGTTTCTTTGTGAGGGCACAGCATGCCTGCTCCACCACAAAACAACTGGAGAGTTTGTCTATCGGGACTCAAGTTTGGAACCAGTCCCCAAGAAGCCATCCACCTCAGAGGTCTCCACCTCTTCTGGAAACCAAATAAGGCTCAGGTTGTTACTTCTGGATCAAATTTCACCCTCTTCCACCCTTTCCTCCAGGGCAGTTGTGCATATCAGTTTGGAGACCTGGTGTTTGAGGGTCACCACCTCTTTGTCTGCTGTCGAAATCCAGGTTTCATTTCCGTCACGCTTTCTGCAACTTTGCATAGATCCTGCTGCAGGATGGAGAGATCACTGCGGATGCTGTCGCCTTTAGAATCCACTGCCACTCTAGGTTCCTAAATGGTCTTAAGGACGGTTGCTAGGTCTGTGGGGGACTGATGAGCGTATTCAGAGGGAGAAGTCCGGCAGCCCATTTAGTATCCGGCATTCGGGTGGTGTATGGGTTTATCTTGGTTGGCGCTCTCTTCAGAGCTGGGGGTTTATCATGTCCCAACAGAGTTGAAGCCTGCATCAGGAAAGGCAGGCAACGCAGGACTGGGCAAGGCCACGGCCAGGGATTGCCAGATGAACCACACAGGCACTGACCCACTTGCCCCTGGGAGGCACTAGCAGCCAGTGTCGATAGGCCAGAGGCACCCCCTGAAAAAGTGGGGGGGGGGAGGGGTGGCGCTCCCCAGCGTAGGAGCACAAAGCCGGGCAAGTAAGCAACCAGACGCAGGGCTCGATCCTCCCAACCAATTCTCCAGTGCCTCCAGTTCTGTCACGGATGTAAGAGTCATTCAGTACCAGATGCCGATAGGATCACAATATCTTAGTAGAGTAGTCCTCCTTTCAGTCAGTCCGGGTGTAGTCCCCCCCTTCCAGTGTATTGAGATTTTCCCAGTGGGCCAGGACAGCATGGCAGAATGGGACTGGTAGCACACAGGCACATCTCCTTTCGCTGTGTTGCGTCTGCCAGGATGAGACCTCTCCCTTCATCATATGCACCCGCCCGTGCGCAGCTGTATTATTGCACCTCCCTTAAATTACCCAGGGGCCTTCTTCACTGCTGCCAGAAGGGCCCCTGGGTTCCCCCTTCAATACACAGTGCCGCCACACGTGCCTCCCATCAGACCAAGGCCAACCACAGGCAAGGGCCGACCCAGGAGCCCGTGCGGGTGTAAGGCGGCGTGATCCCAGAACAGCGATGCGTCTCCCGAAGGCCTGCCACGCATGGTCTAGTTCCCAGGAAGTGAAGGACTGCCACCACAAACACGGTTCCCCTGAGCGCCAATGGCAGAGGTGCAGAATCTCACAAATAAGTCCTGGAGGACCAATGACAGCCTTACCCGGGATCCGGTATGGCCACAACACTGCCTTGGTTGTGGAAAATTCCCCAGTGCCAATATCGCAGTTAGCGCTCTGTCAGGCAAGATGAGGAGGGATGAGAGTCAGTCGGCGAAAGTATATTTAGAGCAAGACCGCAATCTTAGCCGTTTTGGCTACTTCCCTGTAGTCAGTCATTTTCACCTTGTAGACCATTTGCTAGCTGAAATTATTCCTGTGGAACATGTCTCAAAGGAAGAACTATTGGACTCCAGAGAAAACCTCTGGATGTACCTACCATTTAAAACCAACGCACCCAGATGGACTAAAATTCACTGACAATTCCACCTGATTACTACATATCTCAGGACCGCACATACTATACATTTAAAATGGAATCTTCACTCATGATGAAAATCCAGTATTGTCAGCTGTGCACTGAGCAAACTATCTTGTACTACCTGAGGAAGGCGGGTGCCGGAGCATTGTAGTGGAAACATATTTATATTCTTTGGTGAGTCCATCTAGTAGAGTCAGTTCTTTATATAGTCCTCTTACCTCCACCCCTGAACCCTTGCCCATCCCCAAACTCTAAAAACTATATTTTTTGTGAAAGAAATATAATATATATATGTGTGTATTTTTATATATATATATATATATATATATATATATATATATATATTCATAAACAAATGTTTGACATTACGAAAAAAAAGACAACTTACTGGTGCGGTAAAGTCCTGCATTGTAAAGTACCTAAAAATTTCCTGCATATAATTTATTCTTTTAATCTATTCAGGACACAGCCGGCTCTGAGCGATATGAGGCCATGAGTCGCATTTACTACCGTGGAGCAAGAGCTGCTGTTGTGTGCTTTGGTAAGTTATGTAGAGCTAGGCTCCTAAATATGTATAGCAGGTGGTTTATTTCGCTGCTTAGTGATAAGTCTGTAATAAAAGTTGTCAGACATGATATTATAGGAAAGAGGTGATGTTTCACACTACTGAGCCTAGCTACATACTAACGATTTTTGTTATTTGGGTTAAGTGATATACTTATTTGACATTGCTCTTCCTGTAGTATTTGTGTGCCACCAGTTTGTATGGCCTCCGACAGCCCATGGGACCCAGTTGTTTCTTCTGTTTATGGGATGTCCCTTTGTCTCCATGGCAGGCACCTGTTGCAAGTGCAAACGTTTCTGATCTTGTTTGTGGATGGAGTACCCTGTTTGTGTGTCCACACACTTCTCATCACATCTATGTGTACGGCAGCTCTGTGGTGTTGACCAAGCTTTTTTCTCATTACCAACTAAATATTATTGATAACTGTAGCTCATTAACTAGTGTGGTTCCTAATGATCTTCATCTGGCATCAAACATGCTGACCAGGAGTGTGATACTGTAAGACTTTTGAACTATCTGTCTTCACTGTATACAGGGCTGCAGTTTTATTCAGTAGTAATGAAGCCCCTGTTAAATAAGAGTAGCTCCATCTCTAGCTCTTATATGGCTTCCTTTATCTATTTTCCAAGTTAAACAATTAGAAAAAGGCGAATTAGCTACAGAAGTTAAATATCTTGCCGGTTCTTTACTGAGGAATGAAACGGCCAGAGACAATTAAGGTTCTGTATTTAATATAACATATCACTTGTCTGGAACTGAAATACAGGTGAGTCTACTTAGAGAGGTATCCAGGACTGTTTGCCACAAAATGTAATAACATCACTTTGTGGATGAGTTAATATCACACCTGGCAGGCTGCACTGGCTTCCTTTATAAGCACAAGTGTACTTCAAAGTTCTTCCAACTGTGCATGAAGCCGCCTTTTGCGCGGCACCATGTTACCTTAAAAAAAATAGACAATCCCCTTACGTCCGCAAATAAAGTTTGGTCTAAAGATAATTTGCTTCTGGAAGTTTCTAACCTACACATAACTAGATCAGGAAGGGAAGGATTTCCCCTGTTTGGGCTAGAATTATCTGTAATGGCTGCGTGTGTTTGTTTGAGAGAACAACTCTGTATGGTTCCAGAAACCAGCTAAAATCTTACGTTTTTTGGTCAGGTCATCATTTTGGCTATTGTAAAATGTTTGGATACCTTTTTGTTGGGTATGTTGGTAGTATGTATGAAATATGCAGATGAATCTCCCTTGTATCTTTTAGAAAGTGTCAGAATACGTGTTGAGGGTCTTAATTATGAAGCAGTATTGCACAGCTAGGATTGGAACACAAAGATTTAGTTAGATGACAGATTCATGTTCAACAAGATGCAGGCTAGTTTGCTATGGAAAAGTGAATATTTTATGGAAATAGAAATCCACATCCAAAGTTTTACCTTTAAGTATGCTTAATGGTTGTAGTACAAACAACTTTAACTTAATTTTCAAGAATTCTGAACTTCTGTTTAGGATAAATATGTTTGTTGTTAAAATGTAAAGTATTTATAACTGTTATTGCCTGAGTCTCAAGCTGGAAAAAGTAACTAATCTTACAGCTGTAGCTATGTTGTCCGTTCTTACTAATTTCCCAGCCCAGATAAAACTCTGCTTGTTGCACATTATTGCTGATGCTGTGATGTCTGCTATGAATGCTCCGTTCTAGAAAACAAGATTGTGTTGGAAGGAATGCCTGAACTGATCGTAGCCACTAGCAATAACTTGAACCCGTATTCCAGTACATTTTCACTCATTGTGCCATTCTAGACAGGGACCATGTCTTGGCATATTTGTCAGTTTGGGCATCAATTGGAATGGATCCTGGCTTGACCAGTCACCAGTGGATGAGACTGATTCAAACACCCCTGTCATATTATTGTTAGTAGACACCTTAAGAATGATGGGTATGTCCAGACATGCATTCCGTGCTCATTTTGCCACAGGACACAAGCTGTACTTTACTGATGAGGTTTATGTAGGTAATCTCCTGCCCGGTGTTCTTTGTTTGAGTGGACCTGACCTGGCAGTTCAGAGTGAACTGTTTCTTTTGGAACAGCACCAAGACTAATTTGCATGTGGTTTGTCTCTTTCTAGAGTGGCCTAGTGGGAGAATAACAGTGGGCTAGAATGCAGGAACAAGCAATCACAAGTGGTTGCGATTCATTCAAACGTTCTTCCATGAACACGCTCCTACTTCTAATTATTGTTTTGTTTCATTATGGTAGCACTGCTGGTACTGTGTTACTAGCTGTAATGCCACTACATATTACTATGGTTGTTCTACAGTTACTGTTTAAACAGAGGGAGCAGAATTTGTGGTGGTTGTGTACTATAAAATACCTTTACGTTTTTATTTTACTCCTTCCCCGTTATTCCCTGTATCGTTGCTGATACTGTGCTTTGACTGGTTGTAGTTCTGCTGCTGCCCAGTAACTGCATATCTGCTTACAGTATGCTACCTGTTACAGATCTCACAGACAGCAGCAGTTTCCAGCGTGTCAAATTTTGGGTGAATGAACTGAAGAGCTGTGAGGAGGTAAGTTGGGACATAGGGTCAGACTTAGATGTATGGTTTGATCTGTTTCTCTCTGTGCAGGTGCTTACCCTGAGCACTTGGAGAGAGAGCAGCAGAGGGGGAGAGTATCCTAGGCTCAGCTTGTTCTTCTCTCTTCGTAGCATTGCCGTATTTATTTATGTGGGACAAAGAGTGACCTGGTTGAGAGTGACAAAAGCCGACGGCAGGTAGACTTTCATGATGTTCAAGATTTTGCTGAAGGTATGTTCTATGTCTATAACTTCCTGCTCAGTTAGTGCTGAGGTTGCAGTGACATGACAGTACTATGTTACTGCCGCCTCCCCTCCATGTCTGTAAGTATTTGTGAGCCTAACTTTGCTGCCAGTCTTTCCCAAGCAGCTCCTCTGCACTGCACACATGAGGTTAGAATGTTTTTGTGCATTGTTTCACACATATCACCCACCTATACAGTCCAGCTGCAGCCAGGTTCTGATCACTGTCCACAGTCTGACTTTATTAAACACAACTACCCAACTCTAGTCGCAGAGAATAGGCATGGTCTTAAGTCATGAGCTTTGTCTGTCACACAGTGATACCAACTTCTGCACATCTGCAGTCTCAAATTGTAGATCTGTACCCAAACAGAGCTCATACTTGATCTTTATATCTGGTAATTAGTTCAGCAGCTGCTTTCTAGATACTCTGTCCCATAAGCATGATGTACCTTTTAATAGTGGATAGTGTTACCTTGACCTAGAGGGGGCTAACCCTATTTTTTCACTTCCCTCTAGCTGTTTGTAAAACATTTCCACATCTATTTGTAAGATAAAGAGGGAATTTGGTTAATTTGGGAGCAAGTATTTAAAGAACAATTTGAGGTTGATCTGAAAAGAAAGTGTCTGTTTTCCTGTTTGACTAATCCTTATGGCAATACACCTAAGTTATACAGCCCATTTGTCCCATTATTCCTAGCCAGTTTTAAAATATAACTTTGCATGTGTTGTGTAAAGTTGTTTTGAACTTTTGATTGCTGCTAACAAATTGTTCTCTGTAGAGATCAAAGCTGAACTCTTTGAAACCTCCAGCAAAACTGGACAGAGTGTTGGTAAGTATTTGTTCCAAAGGATTATATAGGTTCAAACATGCCTATATGTATTAGGTATGTTGCAAGAGAACATTGTGTGGATTATCTTAAATTATGCTTCTGTGTAGACCAGACGTTACCAGCCTTTTCTGTAGTAACAACTATTTATATTGAATGAAAATGGTCCTGAGCTGCAAACATTATTAATGTTTTAATAGTGACCACATAAGGCAAGATTACATTACTGGCCATTATATGCACGATCACCAGCAGTGATTGCCTAAGTGCGTCTGGCACAGTTGCCAGCAGTAATGTAAAAAAAATCTTTGCCAATGTGAAATGCCTCTACATAGGTACTACTTAACAGTCATAGCTGCAATTCCTCTGGCACCTAGATTATGATATAAGTAGTAACCCTCCCCAAAGCCACATGATTTATTACTCCGATATCAGCTTTAAATATCTATTGCAAATTCAAACGTTTTTCTCTGAACATTAGCTTATGAGTTGTGAAATACACAAAATTTCGTTTCAAATACAAGATTTGCAATTTTGATGTACAGTCAAACAAGCAAAAGCTTCTAATTTAGTAGGCTGGCCTACACACAGAAGAGCTGCTTACATGTATCTGAAAACCTACAAGTAGCTCACAAGCTACTCATTGTAGAATCTTGGTGTAGACATTAATTGTGCTTGGCAGTGCTCCACTAGCAATAAACTTGCACCCAAGAACAACTATATCTGGGTTTCTCTACATTTAAATATTGAGGCTGAGAAGTATCACATAAAATAGTGTTCTGTGAAAAAGTATGTCAGACAGGACACAGAACTTAGAGATAAATGATTAAAAGCCACAATTAAGTGAAAAGTGGAGAAAATAAATGCAATGACTAGGAAGGATAATTTTGACCGAATGAGGGAAACAGCACACAGGGTCAAATGAAATTTAGAATCCTTTAAGGCAAACAATCAAATAGGATAGTAAGAATGAAAGCTAAAACAGTCCCTCTACAGAGGACACATATGACACCCAAGACAGGAACAAATACATGTTTTGGCTGTAGTAACGAACAGTTGAACGGAAAGAAATTTCAGCTGCCACATTTTGTGACATGCAGGTCACAATATCCTATATGTGTAATAAAACGCCTATGTGAATGAGGTTACATAAGCCAAATTTAAACCAAATATAACTGAGCATGAATCAACAATTCAGACATCCAATTTGGCTAAGCATTTTTTGGCATTGTATCATCAAATATCCTAACCTCGATTTGAAATCTGTAAAATATTAATGAAACCACCTAGAGGATGATCTATGGTAAACCTGTATTAACAGAAACCAATGTTCCTGGATCCAACATTTCAGGTTAGGTGATTGACATAAATGACTGTAGTGTTTTCTTTGAAGACCGTAAGAATGTAGAAGAATGAGCCACTGTAATTAGATGGAAATCAAGCAATATTTATTGTGAGAGATTTCTTTCACAAGTAAGATGAATCTTGTGAATAATCACAGATGTATATTTTTCATAAAGATGGTTAAAGAAAAGGAAATGTGTTTTAATGGTTTATTTGGCATTTGCGTAAAAAATGATAAAAAAGTATCTTCCTAATAAAGGAAACACATTGAGTGATCATGAACCCTGGAATAGTAAAAGCACTTGATAATACAACAATTAAAATTGATTTTTAATACAAAAATGTGTTGGGAGCATATTCTGAGTGACTGGCCCTATTGGAGGCCTTTAACAGCTCTGCATACAGTACTCCATATTCCTACTCCTTTCGACTCTCAAGTCTTGAGAGGCACGAACCAGGCCTCATGAGTTCTGTATGATATTGTAACTCATGACACATGGTCATAGATTGCTATATATTTATGTTATTTATTGTGTTTGTATGGTGGTCCACTTGCCAGAAGGATGTTTTCAGAGCATTCTACAAGATAGAGACTGGCAACATACAGAAGAGCAGATTGTCCACTGGTCAGGACCTTTGAATAAAACTATTAGTCACAGATCCAAGTTGCATTTAGCTGGGATACAAGGAAAACACCTGATGGAAGAATTTAGTTGCACTGGAGTCGCCTCAATAATTCTAGAGCTCTAAGCATATAACATTTTTTGTAGTCTTGTAACTTTTGGGAACAAAAAGGTATGACCTTAATACCCCTGGCAACCTGCCTATTGTTAACCTTTGCACAGACTTGTGCTTTTTTTAAATGTTAACTAGTCACCTTTCAATTGCTTATTGTCTTTCAGTGTTAACCTCATGCTAATGAGATTAAATCTTTGCCCAGGTCTGTTAAATTATAAAATGATAAAACAATGAAGTCAAACTGCAACACAATGTGCTTAAGTACTACAGAATTCCAAAGGCACCAGCCTTGAGATATTTTATCCACAACCACTAGATTAGAGAGAGCATTCCATCTAACAACAGAAGTTATGATCTTGCTCTTATTGAGGTACTAGTAAAGGGCCTTCTTGGAATTACATGAAGAGCCTGCTGTACCAGACCTATAGGGTTGGGAGTTGGGATAGGGTGTGTATAGGAAGAGGAATTATAAGATCTACTTAAAAAATACATAAGATGGCTGTCGTATTGTAATCAAGCTCCCAGCCAGTATAGATTGTCCTACAGAATCCTGGCCGTGTCCCATGCCTGGCTCCCATCGCCTGCACCCTGAGTCTGCTCATCACCTGCCCACTACAGTATCGGGATCGGCGCTGAAGTGAGCGCTGTCGTTGGAGACATAGGGTGGCCTGTGAAGCTGGGATAAGAGGTCCGGGCCGTGAAGCACCTTCTGCAGGGCTGGTGCCGCTGCTCAGAAGAAAATGCGCAGCCCCAAGGATGATGGGTGCAGTCAGACGTCCTGAAGGGGATGCAGAGTGTGGTCCAATCTGCACAGCGGCCTCTACTGTGACGGTGCTGTGCTGCTCCTGCTGTGCGGCAGAAGACATGGGACACAGGAGCAAGTGACACTCTTTCCAGGTGTGAGGGAGGTCAGGACAATACCAGATAGTCGGCCCACTGTAACCAGGGCTGGAGGAGCAGCGGGAGGTCGGACAGGGGGCAAGGTATGCGTTGTGGCATTAGAGCCAAAGGCTCTTAGGAGCCGAAGGGCCTTGCTTTCTGCTCGGCCTCCTTCCCGCCTCCCGCCTCTGATTTGCATTCCACCATGCCTTTCCTGCCCCCCGATTGTCCAGCGTTCTGGTCCCACCTCAGAGTTGCATTTTGGGACCCTGCCGGTTGCCAACCACTAGTGAGATGCAACAAACTAAGTAGAAGAAGCACGAACTGCATGTTGGCCCAGGGGACCTCTCTCTTGATTGTGAACACCGCTAGAGAGCAACAGAGCCACTTTGCGATATTGGTCCCCTGTTGGTGATATACTGGAGTCTATAGCGCCGCGTTCTCAAGAGAGTCTGGTGGGAGCAGAGTCACCCTACAAGAGTTGCAACTCTGTGGCGACAGTGAAGGCCCTGCTGGGGAAGGCTTGGTGCTGCTTGTTCTGCTTCTGGGTGAGCGTCTGGTGGACCTGAGCTGAACAAAGATTGCAAAAGGTCAACCTGCACCTCAGCAAGTTAAACTTGACAAATACGCCAGACTGCTACTACATAACAAGGAATCCATAGACCCCCTTCCTGTACAAGTTGCTGAACCAGTGGAATCCTGCAGCACCAGGATCAGCAGTCAATAATGAAGCCCTCCTAATTGCCATCCAAGAATGGAGACTTGCCTTGGAAGCCAGAATTGCTGATGTCGGGTTGCTTTTCCTGTGGGGACCTATGAAATACAACGGGCCAGTGATTGAGGTGGAGGGGTGCATCTCGATCCCCGAATATATGGTAACAACACTGCAGGAGATGTTTTGCGAACTACAACCGACAGGCTTCGAAATGGCAGGGAGGTTAGAAAATGCAGACGGTCACTCCCACTGAAACAACTTGAGGTTTGTAGACTTCCTGGAGGGTACAGAGGGTGCCAACCCGAAGACATTGCTCAAGACATGGCTCCGCTGATGGATCAGATTTCCAACTGTTTTGTCATTGAGCATGCCCATCGGGCACTTACCTGACAGCCGCCTGCTTTTGGCTCTGCCATGAGCCGCCATTGCCCAGTTCCTTAATTATCAGGACAGGGACGTCATTCTACTATGGCCAGAACCAAAGGCCTTATGAGTCCTCAAAAATCTCCATCTTTACAGTTGCTCATAAAAAATCCTTTAACCAGATTAAGCAGAAACTACGAGCGATGAGCCTGAAATACAGTCTCTTTTTCCCACCCAAATTAGAGGTGCTCTTTCAGGGAAAAGCACTGTGTTTTTTTTATCACCCGGATAGAGCATGGGAATGGGTCTGGTGGCCAATGTTCAAGTGAAGACGGGCCCCTGGAGAGAAACCTGGAGTCGCAAAATGCAAGTGTGGACCCACACAGACATCAGAGGGCCAGAGACAGGGCCCAGAGATGGAGGTCCAGAGCAGGATCGGGAGCCTGCGGTGTTCAGAGGACACAGCACTCAATGGATTCTGATGAGAGCAAAGATTTTTTTCAGGCACAACTGAGCCAAGCTAGAGTTAATGCATCCCACCGAGCCTCGGATCAGGACAACAATGGTTGATTAACTAGGCGCCAATCTGTGTTTACCTGTTTGAAATGTGAAATGGGCAACACATACTTCTGGGTAGGAAATGTAGAATGAATGTTGTTTGGTGGCAGCAGGGGTGTTTCTACTTGTTTTTGGGTTCTTTCTTTCACATTTGTTTGTTATGTATATGCAAGACATACACCATTAACTTATTTAAGGCACCAATGACCCACCTCTCACACTCACAGGACTTTTCTGATGGGGTCACAGCTTAAGTGCTCACCTAGTATGTCTGTAGTTTACTGGACAAAATCAAAAGAGAGGTAGTTCTGAGGTACGTGAAAACATTGGCCCCTGCCGTTGTGCTTATAGAGGAGACTCTCCTATTGGGAACTGACTGCCACCTTCTTACTCGATATGTCTACACTGGAGTGTTCCATGCTGGATTTACACTGAGAGTGAGAGGAGTAGCAGTTCTCTTCCACCACTTATGTCTGATAATTGTTACCAGGTCCTACCTGGGTGCACAGGCTAAAATATATTCCTGCAGGGTGCCCTGGAGAAACACAGTGGACACTTGGCAGTGTCTAGGTGCCTCCAACACTTATTACTGGCACACATATACTTATTAACTATACTACTGCAGACCCAACCAGGCACACTCGTTGGGTGGAGACGTCAATGCTGTCATGGACCAATCTAAGGACTCTACCTCCATGGCTCCCTTTGCTAGAACCCTGGCCCTTTGTAGATGGGTGCACTCCTTGGGCTTAGTAGACATGTGGCGTGGGTGGCACCACTATGACACTACATCTACACACTGCCTGGCATTGCACAAGACTTGTTCTAGACTCAACTACTTTTTTTATGCTGACAGAGTCCTTAACATTAGTCCAGGGCACTTGTGTCTTCCCCCGGGTCCCTTCAGATCGTTCCCCAGTAGAGGTCCAATTAGGGACTATGACCTCCAAACTGGGAGATGTTTGATCTCAACACATAGTGGCTCTGCAAAGACACGTTGGTTGACCGCCTCAGGGTTGTCATTGTGATTTTTCCCAACTGTGTCATTGTGAACTACTTTGACCTATACCGACACCCAAGTCCCCGACTCCCCGACGTTCTTGTGGAAAGCGTTTAAGAGAGTGGTCTAAGGAGGGGGAACTTGGGGATGTTCGCGGGCGTGAATGTGAAAAAGACTGAGAGATTTTACTCCTAGAGACCCAAATACTTGCACTGGAAAAATCCATTGAGAAGACGACACTATCCAGTCACACACAATGACTGGAAGACCTCTGTAAGAAACTGACTGAAAGACCTCGGTAAGAAACTAAAATGTCAACTGCTCGACTCTTCCTGTACTGCTGCATCACTGGCGCATTACTGACTTTACGAGCTTGGTAGTAAAGCAGGTAAATTGATATACTGGCTGTCTCAGAAACACGAGGGGTCCCATGTTGTCCTGGCGATACTAACCCCGAGTGTAAACTTCCGTACAACGCAGGGGAGATTGCATAGACCTTTGCAGCGTACTATTGTACTTTATAGGTCTTAACAGTCTGCGACCCTGGGAAACCAACCACCCAATAGCTGCATACCTCCCTGTTTGCTCCAATCAGCGCGGCAAACAGGAGGAACCCAGCACACTAGAAGAGCTGCAGGAGGCCATTACGGCTGCCCCCTATTGGTACACCCCAGTCCGCAATGGTTTTCCAGACAAATGCTATAAAACGTTTTCATCCCTCTTGGCAACCCACTTATTGCTCCTTATCCGTGAGGTGTACAAAGTCTATGCCACCTGAACTCAGAAACGCCACCATTACCACGATTCTCAAACCTGGCAAACCGACAACACTATTTTTTTTTCTTACAAACCCATCTCCCACCTAACATACAGATTTTAAACTACTGGCCAAAAGATGGTGACAAGCCTCAATGCGATTGTTAAAATAATAGTACACACAAGAGTCTGTGTTAATGAGACATTCTCTACACCCTTCCCCATTCAGAGGGGCACAAGGCAAGGGTGCCCTTTGTCACCCCTTTGCATTTGCCATGTTGATTGAACCACTTGCAAATTGGATTAGAGTGAACGCCCATGTCAGGGGCTTCTTTTGTTCCCCACACCACAAAGACAGTCACCCTTTACACTGACAACTTGTTATTATATATGCAGCCTTCACATACAACTCTATCCTGCCTCATCCGAATGTTAGACATCTATAAAGATGCAGCCTGGTTGCAGGTCATTTGGGAAAAATCACAATATATTTACACTTGATGTGCGAGCCCCTTCCATTGCTGCCTGATGCCAGGGTATAGATCATTACCGGACCCTTCAAATATCCTTGGCATTAACATCACCCACAAACCAAAAACTGAATGAGAACTAAACATCACTCTTGCTTTGACACAAATCCAGGTGGACCTGGTCTCCTGGGCCATCCTACCTTTGAACCTCTCAGAACGGATAGCTTCATACAAGATGCTAATTCTCCCCAGGTTCTTGAAATTACAGCAGAATTATTAATTTGCACTCACATCCTCCTCCTTCCCGGACTTACAGTCCTGTCGACAAGGTTTTGCTGGATAGATAAGGCACACAGAGGCTCCTATGTTAAAGTACAGTGCCCCAGTAAGAAAAAGGCCTTGGGGCCCCAGATATCTGCCTCTACTATTGGGCAGCGCTCATTGTACCCCTAGTCTAGAGCAATGGGGTATCCATAATTTCCACTACGGGGATCACACTCCCACTGCACTACCCCAGATATCCAGTATCCCCTTTATATGCTGGCGGGCTGCACTAGCACACATTAAATATCGGGGGAAGCTGCCATAGCAAACCTCCCTATGGGAAAGGACATGGCTGAGACAAGTGACCCGGTTGGAGGGCTTTAAAAGTTGGGACAGAGTAGGGATCTCGACATTGGGCGACTTATGTGACACAGATCACGTAGTCTCCTTTGATATCCTTAAAACCAAATATAGCCTTCACAATTCCTTAAATAGCTGCATGTTCGACATTTCCTTGAGTCCCATAAATAGCTGCTTACAGAGGTCCCGGAATGTAGTGCATTAGAGATTAAACTAACAATGGGCCCATTATGCCGTTGTGGGATCTCCTGACTATACAAGTGCTTCCTACTCGATGCCCCAGACCCTCTCCCACATCTTAAAGTAAGCTGGATATCAGACTTTGGGGAACTGGATGAAGATGATGACATTAAATCAAAAATGTATCTTTATGAAAATCGGTTAACTATCTGCTGACTAAGCATTTATTAGCAAACCCTTCCATTAGACGTTATTACACTAATAACTGTAACTCTAGATGACCAATATCTACAATTATAACCATACATAATCCTGTTACCAGTGCCTTTTTTCATAATAGAAATGCATGCTTCTCCTGATTCTTGCTTATCTAGCCCTTCAATCTCAGCTAAAATTATTTTCACATTTTATGCATCCTGCACGGTGGCAAGAATTGACCCCCTTGTCATGTGCTTGCCACCCTTTAGCAGCATAAATATGGATACATTCTTTGAGTGTCTGTGCAGCTTATAGAGGCGACAGCCGTCTCCTTTTTAGTACTGCGCAAAATCTCATCCCAGTCATGTATTACAAAGCTGTAAGGCAATCTCGATCTGTCATCTGGGCCAGTTATTGTTAGTTGGTCTGACTTCTCATGCAAGGTACTCCGATAATGTTACTCTGTTGGATTTTCTTAGTTGGTATTTTGTCTGGAATTTCCTACGAAGATTCCCTCAGGGATGTTTCTTTTATTGATAACATTTACCCTTGAAACTATGGTTACAGGCCATACCTTGAGTCCTCCACCAAAGCATCTGCACAGCTAGCTCCGTGGTAGGCAGCTCAGTCTCTGTACCAACAACACAGCTAGACGTATCTACAGTTGACCTTCTTGAGACAAAATGTTGTTAGCCAAAAACTAAACTTGCTCAGAAGCATACTGTTTACATTAATGAACACAATTCTCTGGATTTACAATTGAAGAGGGACCAGTCTGCAGTTATTTTTAGAAGCCATCAGTCCCTGGTTATGACTGTTTAGATTTGCATTGGAGGTACCGCTTTCAGTAAACTAGCAGGCCTCGATAAATATCAGTCTGGAATATTCTATCAAAATGTCTTTGGTATAGTCTTTGGTGCCAACATGATACTGTGGGCAGGGGAGAAGCATCTGTTGGACAAACTGAATGAATGGTTGCTGAGATTGCAATGTAGTTGATAACTGTATTTAGTGCTGTACCTCTGTCTATAATAACGTACATGTCGCCAGTGCAAATATTGCTGATAGATTGGGGGGCAGAGTATGCGCTGCCTCACTGACTCCTGCGTTTTGTTGTTTCAGATGAACTCTTTCAGAAGATAGCTGAAGATTATGTGAATTTTACTTCTTTCCAAGTGATACCAGGTGAGAATCAAATAGTTCCTGTCAACTATTGCGTGTGAACTGCATGTGTGTTTCTAACCAGGCAGCATTCCACTAACTGTGTCACTACGATAGACGTTTCTTCTGTTAAAGCATCCGTCTCTCAACTACTTAGTGCTGAGCTCTAGACTCAAAGAACACAGCCTGTGAGGTCACGCTAAGTCACTGAACATATAAAAAAAAAAAAAACATTTAGCTTTCCATCTTTCCCTGCCGGACCCTGCATTGGCAACATTATAGAACTACCGTCCTGCAGGGTTCTTTCACTCCACTTTCAAACACTGCTTTTATTGGGTCGTCAAACCCTTCAACCAGAAAAGACCCAGAGACTGAATGGGAAATTGTTCACCCCTATGACCAAGATACCTATTCTACTGATGATGAGTGAATGGGCTTCTTAACATACAGTGAGACTTAAAGCCATTTCAGGGCACCCTAGTTTCAGATTCGGGAAAAGATTTTTTGCGAAATCGCAATGGTTGTTTATTTTTCTCCAGAGTGATACTGAATTGAAGAAGACATTGCACTAAATCTTGTTCTGATTTGATACCTAACTGCTGAACACTCTTTCAACAGGAGCTGTATCAGCAGATTATAAAAGATGAAGGGGTATGCCTTTTATGGAAAGAATGTACAAAGATATTGAAATATCTTTTTGAAAACCAGTGAGAGTGGTTTCTAGGACATTTAGATGGAGTTGAGAGTTTAAACACTCAGCTTTTTTTGTATATCTTATCACAAGATTGAAATTTATTAGTAGGCGACCTCTACAAGGAGGGAGAATTATTAACATATGGAGACCTGATGACCCAATATGGAGTCCCAGCAGGGATGTTCCTCACACATAGAGCAATCATAACACTAATACAAAAACATTGGAGGCAGGGTGCCAGGGAGCCCTCCCACCCCCCCCACCCCCCCCAACATGCCGGATGCCACAGCATATGCACAATCGGTGGAGATAAGAAAGTGATATCAACACTCTATAAATCACTACAAAAAGACACACTACATCCCCTAGTTAGACTAAAGACCCAATGGCAAGAGGACATCCAGGAAAACATAGACGACTCACAATGTGAGAAAATCATAGCACATATCTACAAAGTCTCCCGAAACGCCCGACTCAAACTGATCAATCTGTACATATTCCACAGAGCATATGTAAGCCCCGCAAAGGTAGCCTCTATCTATCTAAATGCAAGCAGTAACTGTCCCCGCTGCGCGACACCAGAAGCTGACCTAATCCACATGGTATGGACGTGCAGCACAGTGATATTGGGAGGAGATATTAAATACCATCACAGCAACATCAAATAGGAGACTCCCGCCCACCCCAACAGCGATAATACTAGGGTGTTTCCCCAGACCACATCAGAAAAAAATTACGAATAAATTCATAGACTTAGCGCTGATACTAGCCAAACGAGAGATCACAATGCACTGGAAAGACCCTAGAGGCCCACAGATACTAAGATGGAAAGAGGCCCTAGTTAAATGGGCTGAAGCAGAAGGAGAGACACTGCACTAAGAGGTGGCGAGGGGGGTGGGGAGTGTGGAGGGAGCCCAGGGATGGAATGACCTGCTCGATCGCTTAAAAAATCCACAAGAAGATCTTGAGGATCGAAGTTTATCATCGGGATCAGATACCACAGAGGATTAATCATAAAAACACAAGCATATACCATTTATGTCAAAATAGCCTTGATGAGACTATGGGGGGCAGCGGCCAAAGGAGAAGCAGTACAAAGAAAAGACATTGCAGGCGGGAACACAGCTTAACAAAAGACCGGAGCAGGCACGAAGGGGGGGGGTTGGGCGAGGGGAAAATTGGGGCAAGTTATGTACTTTTCTTTTGTTAGTAAGAAAATCAATAAACATATTTAAAAAAAAAAAATAATGAAATTTAGTATGTATTCAGAAATTCCCAGCAAACGTGTTTGTTTCTAGTGCACTTACTGATTCCTGATGCTAGACATGCATGATACATCATCAACCAAAAATAAAAGATTGTATGGCCTGTTAATAACTCTACAAACTCTAGGTCAAAATGTAACCTTTCCTGACCAACAGCTCTGTCCATTGTTTTCAGGGACCGGCAATGTGAACCTGAGGGAGACGAAGGATTCCTATGTTAATTCCTGCTGCCACCACTAAGGAAATGTGAGCATACTGTGCTTTCACGAGGGCTGGAAGGAAAAGCTGTGGCACAACCAGCATGCCTGCCTCACAAGAGACCGCTTCCATTTCCTTTGTTGTATTTCAGGTGGAGAACACATCCTGTAGACTTTGCCTGCCAAGCACTGATTTTATTTGCAGTGCCTTGAACTAGCAGACAAGGAACTTGGCTGGAGACTTGTACTGTACTGTACTGCACACTGCACTTCCCAGCCGCTTGGCTTCTTGAGGTATTGGCCTTGCTTGGTGTTCAGCAGGGAAGACTGAAGCTTCCTGGTGTAGTGCCCTGCAATGTTGTGCTGAGAAAGAACACTTTTTTTGGAAGATGCCTGTGGCACTTTCGCAATGTGGATTTTTATTGTGCTCCAGGACATAGTCCATCACAATTTCTCCACTCCAAGAAAACTTTTTGTGACTGTGAAACAATGAAGTGCACGTTATTTCAAATGGAAGGAAATAATCAGATGAAAGTATTAAAGGAAAAGATCTAAAGAGGTTTTAACCTATCATTATTTGAATTATGATGTGCTTCTTTCTTTACAGGGGGAAGTTTGTGGCCTTGTTTTTAACACTGTTATTGTTGCCTGCTCTGTGCCTCGCTTCCTCTCTGTATTTATTGCTCAGCTACCCGAGCAGTTGCCAGTGTTTTAAGCTTTTGTTCTTGTATAGCAAACAAGTTATGTTACCCAATTCATTGAGCAGAGGCAAAGGTGGATGTACATGATCATCACATTATATGAGGGTGGATAAAAACCTTGCTGTTGTGGACAGTGTGCTCTAAGTCCACCAGCATATACAGCATCTCTGCCTCTGAGCACAGCATGCAGCTGGTGTGGGCCGGCTTGGATGACATACACAATAGCTCTCTATGAGCAATCAGTTTTCATTCATGATTTCTCAAAATGGACTACCTTCAGGAATTAAATAAAACAAGAAAAGGTGTATTATGGTTTGTGGTGTGCTGCTAATACATTTGTGTTTCAAGTATAGCAACTCACATCCTTGCATTTTATTTTGCAAGTCATGAGCCAGAACATTTAATTAGAATAAATCTGTTAAACCCATATACAAATGTGTAAAATATATCGTTGATCCATCAGGTGGTATATTGCATTATGTTTTTTGCAACAAAGGTGGCAATATTAAATAATATGGCTTAATGTTTTAGAACTTTATGAATCTTAACAGCTAGCCCGACGTTCCTGCATAGGAACATAATATGTGGGGTGCCATTTTGTTGTTTAATTATAACATGGCTGAATAATGTTTCTGTCTACCTTCCACACTTTTCAGCGGTCACAGATCTGCCGCTCTCAAGGATAACTAACTGTTCTTGATTTTTAATCTTGGAAAAGCGGGCAATAAAAAACCCTAATCCTTATCTGTATTATATGGCCGGTAGATGTTTTGCTTCACAATGGTTGCAGTAAATACAATTAATTTGTGTGCAATAGAGTAATTCAAGTTAGAGAAGCAAGAAGCATTTCATGCCTTAATTTGTGTGTGGCAGTGTACACATAAAGATGGATACAGTGTAATATGCTATTTATTACAATTGGATTCTGTAGCCGTCTGTAGGGGCTTTTTCCAAAGGCCATGCACAGCATGATGGGGTTAGACACAGGTTGCCCAAGGGAGTTGGGCATAAGCACAACTTAAAAAAAAAAAATACCAAAAGACCACAGAAGTTCACTGAAGAAAACAAAGGTTAAAGTAACATTATAGTTAGGTGTGAAATGAGATGAGCTAAGGTTTATAAAAAAACAAAAAAAACTCTGAAGTTCAACAGTATAGTTTAGAGATCTAACTATAACTCTCACCTCTATCATGCACTGCTTGTGGCCTCACATATATCAATGATTACATTAATTGACATCACTGATTAAATCTCAACGTACATACTTGAGGACATCGCTGATTGAATCACTGACATCAGATCCATAAACCCTTACAGCATTACAAAAAAGTTGTTAGTAAACAGCCTATAGATATATATAGCATAGAATAGGTGTGTATATACATGTTGGTGCATAGAATTGAAATAGCATAATCCCTGGAGGCAGGTGGGGCTTTGCATGGTGAAAGTTATATGGTGCACTGCTTAACGACCTGTAAAGTTTTGGATGCAAATAGTACTACATTAAACAAAGTCAAAGGTGTGTACACCTGATGAGGATTGCAGGGATATGTTTCAAAGCAGGTTGTGGGTTAAAACCAAAGTGTGTTGCAAACATCTGTGAGAAAAGCCAAAGCTTCACAATAGATAATCCAACAGTGAATGCCTGAATATGTGACCTTGTTAAATAATGGGTATACTGTTCTATAGGTAGATTCTATGTAAAGTGGACGTTAATAAGTTATGGATGTTTTTTTTCCCTAATCTTCATGGAAGATTTTGAGGTATTGTACATTGTTGAATAGTGTAGGGGAGAGCCATGTGCACACGGTTTAGACTCACCCTGTGGCTGTAAGAATGTCTGTTTGTATGTCATTGTGCTCTCCTCAGGAATGTGTGTGGTGTATTTCACCAAACTGCAGAGTATTGTTCATAGGGCCTGGCTGAAGGTGTCTTACCGGGAAAAGTGCATACATGCTAGCCTTTTGAGTTAAAATTAGTGACCATGTGACGTCTTTCAAAGTGGGTGATCCAGTTATGGGGGACAAAAAGCTTTTTATTTTTTTTTATTTTATTTTTTTGGAGCGTGTTCAAGGTTTAAAAAATGGATGATTTCGTTAAAATCTGTAGAAGCATTTTGTTTGATTGATGGATTATGTGGTGAGACCTCACCATGTAGTAATGTTATAATCTTTATCCGGTGCAGTTAGGTTTCTTTAATAAAGCCCCTACCTCAGTCCTTCTGGGTAGCTGTGGCACATAGCAGTCCGTCTCTATCAAAGGAATGATTGTAAAGCATTTAGAATTGCCAAAACAGTTAATAAGTAAGAAACACAACCCAATAAAAGTCTGACACCAATTTAGAAATATGGACTGCATTTTTATCTTCAAAATAGACACCAAAATGACATTAAATGTATAGAGGGAGAAACAGAGAATGATTTTTCAAAGTTAAATAATTATTTTCGTAAAGATGCAAGAAATAATTGTAATCGGTTCAGCTGGGCTTGGCCAACTAGCTAGTGGACTACTTCTCTTAATTTAAATGGGCCTCAAAGGATTGGAAGCCAGTCACATGGATTACTATGTGCCAGGGGGACAGTTATCTGTCACTTCCAGTCATCTTAGGGTCGTCAGTGTCTTTTTCTCTTTTAATGTGGTCCAGCCAAAAAGTGGTCCTTATGCTTAGGATGCAGAAAGCTGAGGATGTTGAGATGCAGAAGATGGTGAAGCTATAGAAGAGATGCAGTGAGTTTTCCGGGGGACACTCTGGCATGCATGAACTTTAGGGGTCCTCTCCAGCCTCAGGGCTCTATCCCCCACGATGCATTCAGGGAGTCCAGTCGCCACTGGTCAACTGGTCTACCGGTTACAGCCAGTCCAGCAGTTGCTTACAGGTAAGCAATTCTTTTGTTACTGTGCACCAGGGTCCACTTTGGCTATGGGTCCCAGAGGATTGGGGACACCTCTGGATGCTCAGAGCTTGGTTATCCAGCAGGCTCTTCTACATCCAGTAGCACACAGGTGTTCCCATGCAGCTGGACTCTCGTGCAAGGTTCCTTAGCTTTTGAGGGTTCCTGAAGCTTAACAAGAGGCTATCCAACTATCCCTTGCAGCCACTTCTTCCTTCCTGGCACAAGTGGAACTATTTTCCACAAGTGGGCACAGCATGCACAATCCTTTTTCCGGGTGGGTCCCTCTGGTGCAGCATCTGTTTACTGGCTCCATGGAGCATCAGGGGAGCCCTCCTTCTGTCTTTTTTTCCCCATCCATTAATGATGTTAGGACTGTGGGTCTGGGTGGCACTTTTATGCCATCTTCTAGTTTGTGGTGGGGAGGAGTCAGTAGCCAATGGGGCAAGTGAGGGCAATAGTCACAAGGCAATCCTTCCCACTTTACATCACTTCCTGAGGATTTGACCACCAAACAATCCCAGTGTATCCCCCTCTACCTGAATCCCAGATGGCACCAGCCTTCTTCCACTTTGAGGTGACTTGGGCATACCCCTAGGGTGTACCCAGCATAATGAGCCACTTGAAAACCAATTCTGCAACAAGTTTTTCCCTCTGGAGGCGATGCCAGCCTGTCCGCCTGCACATGGAAGAGGGTGTGATCAAAATTTACTTAATTGAGGTCGTAGCCTCTTTAAGCAGGGCCATCTGTGGTCACTCCTGTTAGCCATCCTGTTGAAGAACATCACACCTGGGAGTGCTTCACACTTCCCAGAAGGGAGCAGCATGTTGTGTCAGGTGACAACTGTTGCACATAGACAGGGAAGGCTATTGGAGGTTTGGCGATCAAAGTGGTCACATTCTAAAGTCCTCTTTCTATTAAAAGTTACCCTAAATCCGATCTCCGCAATAAGTTGGGTTTAATGTAATGATAGTTTGATACCTTGGATTAATTTATTTCGTGGTCCAAAACTGAAGTTAGCATTTAGCACAGTGGCTAGTGAAGCGTTCTACTAGCCAATGGGACCTCTGGCCTTCCTACAGCAAAAATAGCATTTTTGTGTTTTCACTCTCAGGGCATGTTGAACAAAAAAAAAACATGCTCTTCTTATTAATTTTAAGCACGTTGCCAGGTGGGATACCAAGGCACTGCACAGAGGTAGCTCATTGATATTAAAAAGGATTGGCATGGCATTTTTTTTTCAACCATGTCAAGTTGGTAGCTTTAAAGCTGCCTCACTAGGCTGCAGTGGCAAGCCTAGTCACCCTTTCACCTTATCTCTGCAGTGGTGGCACAATTAAGTGCTGTAGTCCACAAGTGATATTTCATTTAATAACGCTGGGTACATCCTATACCATATACTAGGACTTGTAGGTGAGTTAAATAAGCCAATCAGGTATTAGCCAACGGTACACATACTTTGGGAGTCAAAGCACTTGCACTGGGGCATGGATAGCAGTGCCCAGCGCATTACAGTTGAAAAAACAACAGCATCAGTCCAAAATGTTGGAGTAGGGGTATAATACAAAAGGAGGTCCTATCCTACAGATGAATACTAGTAAAAAGAGGGTAACAGCTATCAAATGATGATGAGTTGACAGATATGCTATATGTCCGGCATGTGGACAAAGGTAATGTCTGTTATTCTTTGATTGGTGCTACAAAATTGGGAATAGGTGTAACTTGTTGAATTTCTTCAAGTTCACAAAGCCTACAGGACACGTCACAATGATGGCATGATGTCATCAGTGATGTCATTTGAGATATAATCAGTCATGTCATTCAAAATGGCATGAGTGATGAAAGATGTGAGGAACTAAGCAAAGTACTGCATGAGGGGGTGAAGTTATATTTCATTTAGTAAACTATGTCTGACGATTTTTAATGGTGTTTTTAAACATTTGTTCCTGTCGCATTTCAACACCTAACTATTATGTCATTTTAATCTATTTTTTCAGTGTGTATGTATGTGTGTGTGTGTATATATATATATATATATATATATATATATATATATATATATATATATATGTTCGATGGCATGTGTAGCTGCAGATACACACGCTGTGCATATCCCGCCATCTAGTGTTGGGCTCGGAGTGTTACAAGTTGTTTTTCTTCTAAGAAGTCTTTTTGAGTCACGAGATCGAGGGACTCCTCCCCTTTCGGCTCCATTGCGCATGGGCGTCGACTCCATCTTAGATTGTTTTCTTTCCGCCATCGGGTTCGGGCGTGTTCCTCTTCGCTCCGTGTTTCGGTTCGGAAAGTTAGTTAAATCGCGGAAAATTAGACGGTATTGTTTGCGTTCGGTATCGGGTTAGTTATAGCAAATCGACACCGAATAAAAGAAGAGCTCCGGTAGCCCTTCGGGGCTTCTATCCCCCGGCGGGGCCTGGTCGGCCCGACCGCGTGCGTCTTCAAGGCTCATGGAACGGACCCCATTCCGCTTCTGCCCCAAATGCCACAATAAGTATCCTTACACAGATCAGCATTTGGCCTGTAATTTGTGTTTGTCCCCCGAACACAAAGAGGATACTTGCGAGGCCTGTCTGGCATTTCGGTCGAAGAAGACGCTTCGGGACCCAAGAGCTCGAAGGCTTCAAATGGCATCGACGCCGTCAGGACACAACGACGTCGAAGAAGAGGAGACTTTCTCCATTGCCGACAGCAGCCGGCGAAAACCGTGAGTAAACCTGCCCCGGCCAAAACTCACGCCAAAATCATGAAGGCCCAGGGGACGCCACCGCCGGCAGGCCATGGCTTAACCCGTAAACTCGGTGACCAACCATAGGCACCGAAAAAGGGCACACACGTGTCGAAGACATCCGACTCCGGTCGAAATACCGGCACAGAGTATACTCGCCACCGAGATACTGCCTCCAACCAAACTCGACACTGAGATACCGGCTCCGAGCAAAGTCGGCACCGAGAGATCGGCACCCCGAAACCAAAAAAGGTGGCTTCGGAGCCAAAAAAGACTGTGGAAAAAGTTTTGGTGCCGAAACACCCTGCATCGGAGCCGAAACAAAGTTCTTATTCCGAAGAACAAGGCCTTTCAGCACAACTACAAGGCCATAAATTTGGACAAGAATTAGAGATGGGGGAGCCAGACTATACACAAAGAAGGCTCCATATTCAAAAAGAAACAGGGAAAATAAGAACTCTTCCGCCTATTAAAATGAAAAGGAAACTTGCTTTCCAAGACACAGAGAAACCGCCAAAAGCAAAGGTGGCGAAAGAAAAAACTCCACCACGTTTTTCGCCACAACCATCGCCACAGCACTCACCGCAATTATCACCAATTGCAAAACCCCCTATGATGCAATCTCCAACGCACACAGGGATGACCCAGGATGTCCCAGATGCATGGGATCTATATGATGCACCAGTATCTGACAATAGCCCAGACTGCTACCCGGTAAGACCGTCACCACCTGAAGACAGTACTGCTTACATGCAGGTGGTGTCCAGAGCAGCTCCTTTTCACAATGTAGCACTGCACGCTGAACCTATTGAGGATTACTTTTTATTTAATACTTTGTCGTCAACACACAGCCAGCACCAGAGTCTGCCGATGTTACCAGGGATGTTAAAACACACCAAACAAGTGTTTCAAGACCCCGTCAAATGCAGAGCCATTACACCTAGGGTGGAAAAAAAGTACAAGCCTCCGCCTACGGACCCTGTGTACAGCACGCAACAACTAACACCTGACTCAGTGGTAGTAGGCGCAGCACGCAAAAGGGCAAACTCACAGACTTCTGGGGATGCACCACCACCCGACAAAGAAAGTCGAAAGTTTGATGCAGCGGGGAAAAGAGTTGCAGCACAGGCAGCCAATCAATGGCGCATTGCCAATTCACAGGCTTTATTGGCAAGATATGACAGGGCTCACTGGGATGAAATGCAGCATTTTATTGAACATCTTCCCAAGGAGTTTCAAAAGCGTGCACAGCAAGTGGTGGAAGAGGGCCAAAGTATCTCCAACAACCAGATACGATCGGCAATGGACGCAGCAGACACAGCCGCCAGGACTGTGAATACAGCGGTCACAATTCGGAGACACGCATGGCTCCGCACCTCTGGATTTAAGCCAGAGATCCAACAGGCTGTGCTTAATATGCCTTTTAATGGACAACAGTTGTTTGGGCCGGAGGTGGATACAGCTATAGAGAAGCTAAAGAAGGACACTGACACGGCCAAAGCCATGGGCGCGCTCTACTCTCCACAAAGCAGGGGCACCTTTAGAAAGCCACACTTTAGAGCGGGGTTTCGAGCCCAAAGCACAGAACCCTCAACCTCACAAGCCAGACCCACATACCAGGGCAAGTATCAAAGAGGAGGCTTTCGGGGACAATATAGAGGTGGACAATTCCCTAAAACCAGAGGGAAATTCCAAAGCCCAAAGGCCCCACAAACTAAACAGTGACTTCAATGTCACAAATCCCCAACATATAACACCAGTGGGGGGGGGGGAAGACTCACAGATTATTACAAAAATTGGGAAGAAATAACTACAGACTTGTGGGTCCTAGCCATTATTCAACATGGTAATTGCATAGAATTCCTACAATTACCACCAAATGTCCCTCCAAGAACACACAACATGTCAAAACAGCACTTAGATCTATTACAAATAGAAGTCCAAGCGTTGTTACAAAAAGAGGCAATAGAACTCGTACCCAATCATCAGAAAGGAACATGTGTTTATTCCCTGTATTTTCTAATACCCAAAAAGGACAAAATTCTGAGACCCATCTTAGATCTCAGAACACTAAATCTTTACATCAAATCAGATCACTTTCACATGGTAACACTTCAAGACGTGATCCCCTTGCTCAAACAACAAAACTACATGTCAACATTAGATCTAAAGGATGCGTACTTCCATATACCCATACATCCTTCACACAGGAAATACTTGAGGTTTGTAATCCAAGGAGTACATTACCAATTCAAAGTGTTACCATTCGGGATAACAACAGCACCAAGGGTATTTACAAAATGCCTTGCAGTAGTAGCGGCACATATCAGAAGACAGCACATACACGTATTCCTGTTTCTAGACGATTGGTTAATAAAAACCAACACTCAGAAACAGTGTCTTCAACACACAAAATACGTCATAGAAACCCTTCACAAATTAGGGTTCTCAATAAACTACCTAAAATCACACTTACAACCGTGTCAAATACAACAATACTTAGGAGCAACAATCAACACCAAAAAAGGGATTGCCACTCCAAGTCCACAAAGGGTACAATCATTCCAAAATGTAATACAAAGCATGCACCCAAACCAACAATATCAAGTTAAATTAGTGATGAAACTTCTAGGCATGATGTCTTCATGCATAGCCATTGTCCCAAACGCAAGATTACACATGCAGCCCTTACAACAGTGCTTAGCAACACAATGGACACAAGCACAGGGTCAACTTCAGTATCTAGTGTTGATAGCCCGCCAAACACACACCTCGCTTCAATGGTGGAATCCTATCAATTTAAACCAAGGGCGGCCCTTTCAAGACCCAATGCCTCAATACGTGATCACAACAGATGTTTCCATGGTAGGGTGGGAAGCACACCTCAACCAACACAGCATCCAGGAACAATGGGACACTCAGCAAAAACAACTTCATATAAATCAACTAGAACTACTAGCAGTGTTTCTAGCATTAAAAGCATTTCAACCACTAATAGCCCACAAACACATTCTTGTCAAAACAGACAACATGACAACAATGTATTTATTACCTGAACAAACAGGGAGGCACACACTCAACACAGTTGTGTCTCTTAGCACAGAAGATTTGGCATTGGGCGATTCACAATCACATTCGCCTAATAGCGCAATACATACCAGGTATTCAAAACCAGTTAGCCGACAATCTCAGTCGAGATCACCAACCGATCCACGAATGGGAAATTCATCCCCAGATACTACAACCTACTTCCAAAACTGGGGAACACCGCAAATAGACCTATTCGCAACAAAAGAAAACGCAAAATGCCAAAACTTCGCATCCAGGTACCCACAGCATCACTCCAAGGGCAATGCGTTATGGATGAGTTGGCCAGGGATATTTGCTTACGCTTTTCCCCCTCTCCCACTCCTTCCGTATCTAGTAAACAAATTGAGTCAAAACAAACTCAAACTAATATTAATAGCACCAACTTGGGCACGACAACCTTGGTACACAACACTACTAGACCTGTCAGTAGTGCCTCATATCAAACTACCAAACAGACCAGATCTGTTAACTCAACACAAACAACAGATCAGACATCCGAATCCAGCATCGCTCAATCTAGCAATCTGGCTCCTGAAGTCTTAGAATTTAGACTTCTGATGGATACAACTACCTGTGGATTCCTCACCTCATGAATACTCCCATGGCGCCAGCATTCTACGGAAATCTTCTTACTAGTCTCTGCACGTCGACGAGGACGTCACTGTCTCGCACGCGACGCCGTCTGACGTCATACAGGCAATAAGAGGTCCTCGACGACGTGCGGACGTCAGTTCCCTTTTTTCCGTGCATTCGAAACGGTTATCTTCGAGGGAGCAACTGTTACTCTTGCGGTTACAGTGTATATCTTGCTGCGTACTCTTTCTCTGTGGAAATAATGTCGCAGAGAAAGTCTGGATTTAAGCCTTGTCGTGAGTGTGGAGGCAAGATGTCGGTGACGGATCCTCATTCCGATTGCCTTTGGTGTTTGAGCTCCGACCACGACGTCTCGACTTGTGATTCGTGTCAGCACATGAATCCGAAGGCCATTAAAGAACGCGAGGCGAAGCTGTTTATGGCCAAGGCAAAGGAGAAGCATCACAAGAAAAAGTCTTCTCCAAGACATCGGCGTCATCGAGACTCCCGGCGCCGTAGAGAATCTCGGCGTCATTCAAGGGAGGCTCGTTCCAGGTCTCCGGATCGGCGCCGGAGGACATGGGAGGTCAGCCCCACGGTGACGCCGCATCCTTCGACGCCGTTGCTCTCTCCGACGTCTCCAACTTCGCCTGGACAGGCGTCGGTGATTGAGGTATTGGAGCCTCAGGTGTTTTCTCCGGCGCAGACGCCGAGGCCGGCGTCGGGGTCGCCTCCGAGTCAGGCACCCCAGTATCCGGCTTTTCCCACCCCTGGAGCCGATAGTTCCGCATTCTTGAATGCGATGTATGCCATCTTCCAACAGATGGCTCCAGGGGGTGCTCCGGCTGGGCCTTTGGCCTTTTCTTTGGGTGATCCTGCGCCTCTTCGGCCGGCACCCTTTATGCCCTTTCTCCCGTTTGGGAACGTGGGCTCGGCGCCAGTGTCGGCGCCGGTGGCCGCTCCGATGGCTTCGGAGGGATTGGCCCCAGGGATTTCCATCCCGTCGACGTCGAGATTTCGGCCTGTGACTCCGGTGGGTCCATCCGTTTCATCTGCTCTTCAGTCGGCGCCGAAGTTACCTGTGGCGCCGGATGCGGCGTCGGTGGCTTCGGAAGATCGGCGCCGATCTCCGACTTCGGCGGAGGTGTTGTCGACTCCGCGGATTGAGCAACGACTGCATTCAAGGAGGCGTGCTCTCCGGGTACTAGAGGAGCAGGAGTACCAACGAGCCCTAGAGGAAGGAGAGCTAGAGGACTCGGGTGATGGGCTGCGTGGACTGGAGTCGGCCAGTGGGCTGGACACTTCCCCTGAGTGGGACCTTTCGTCCCCGGGGGAATATACCGAGGAAGCTGCTTCCTTTCATACAGTGGTACGGAAGGCAGCTAGTTTTTTGGACCTGCCTTTGCCGGTGGTGGAGGCGAAACAAAACCTTTTGACAGAGGTGTTGCATCCGGCCTCAGCCGCGGCGGAGCCTCTATTACCTTTTAATGACGCTCTGCTGGATCCGGTTTTAGAGGTGTGGAAGAAGCCAGCATCTTCCCCAGCAGTTCACAGAGCCGTGGCCAGGAGGTATCGGACGGCTCCAACTGATCCTGGTTTCCTATCTAGGCACCCTACGCCGGAGAGCTTGGTTGTGCAGGCCTCCTGTTCGTCCAAATCAGCGCCTGGTTCTTTCCCGACGGTGCCTGGGGACAGAGACTCAAAAAAGCTAGAGGCGCAGTCGAAGAAGATTTTTTCGTCCTGCAGTCTGGCGTTAAAAGCCACTAATGCGACCTGTATTCTGGGGAGGTATATTCATGCTCTGATGGATGACATCTCCTCTTCGTTTACAGAGCTTCCCCAGGGTCTTTTGGATCTTGTCTCTGATGCCCAGGCTGCTGCGACCCAAATTATCCAGACGGGACTGGATACCACCGACTCGGTAGCCAGAGTAATGGGCACAACTGTGGTGGAAAGGAGACAGGCCTGGCTACGTAACTCGGGCTTTTCGGCAGATGTACAGTCCACATTGTTGGATCTCCCGTTTGATGGGGACAAACTGTTTGGGGCTAAGGCTGATTCGGCCTTGGAACGTTTTAAGGAGAGCAGGGCCACGGCTAAGTCGTTGGGACTCCAAGCTCCTTCTTCCACGGCCTCTTCCAGATTCTTCAGGAGGTTTCGTGGATTTGGGCGTGGCTCTTCCTCCTCTTCCTTTCGGGGAAGATATCAGCAACCTGCCTCTTCCCACCCCTATAGATCTTTTAGGGGGAGGGGTAGGGTCCGCACCAGGGGAGCCTCTCAGCAGCACTCTGCCTCTTCCTCATCCTCTGGCGGGGTGCAGCAGGGGAAGCAGCCTTAGGCTTCCACCATTTCCCACTCACTCCTCTCCTGTAGGGGGAAGATTACAGCATTTTCTCACCAAATGGGAGACTGTTACGTCGGACACTTGGGTTCTCAGTGTTGTGGGAAAAGGCTACACCCTTCCCTTTCGGGAGTTTCCGCCCCTCATCCCGCCCCGCCCTTCGTATTGTTCACAAGAACACCTCCTGTTGCTAGAACAGGAGGTGGAAGTCCTCCTTTTAAAGGGCGCGGTGGAGTTGGTCCCGGAGCAGGAAAGGGGTCAAGGAGTTTACTCAAGGTATTTCCTGATTCCCAAGAAGGATGGTCGTTTGAGACCAATTCTGGACCTGAGGATCTTGAATTGGTTCCTCAAGCAGGAAAAGTTCAAGATGCTGACCCTAGCACAGGTGCTTTTGGCGTTGAACATGGAAGACTGGATGGTGTCTGTCGACTTGCAGGATGCTTACTTTCATATCCCGATACTCAAGTCACACAGGAAGTATCTCCGGTTTGTGGTGGGATCGCAACACTACCAGTTTGCGGTCCTTCCGTTTGGTCTTACTTCAGCACCTCGAGTCTTCACGAAGGTGATGTCGGTGGTTGCGGCAGAGCTCAGAAGGAAGGGGATAGCAGTATTCCCTTACTTGGACGATTGGTTGATCAAAGCCAAGTCCCCGGAGCTTGTGTTGCGTCATCTGCAGTCAACAACCCAGTTGTTGTTCGACCTGGGCTTTTCGGTGAACGAGCCCAAATCTCACCTGGAGCCCTCTCAGCGCCTCCTGTTCATAGGGGCAGTACTGGATACGACATTGGGTCGGGCCTTTCCTCCGCCTCAGCGGATTCAAGATATTCAGGATTTGGTTCCAATGTTTCGAAACGGAGCGGTAGTTCCAGTCCTCAAGGTCCTTCGTCTGCTCGGTCTTTTTGCCTCCTGCATTCTGTTGGTCACGCATGCTCGCTGGCACATGAGGGCTCTTCAGTGGTGCCTCCGAAGGCAGTGGTCTCAACACAGAGGGGATCTAGAGGGTACTGTCAAGATCTCCAGAGATGCTGCTGTGGATTTGAAGTGGTGGATTGCAAGCAACAATCTTTCACAAGGAAAACCGTTCCAGCAGTCGCCACCAGTGGCCACAGTCATAACGGATGCTTCCACTCTAGGGTGGGGAGCTCATCTGGGGGATCTGGAGATCAAAGGTCTTTGGTCTCCAGAGGAACAGATTTTTCACATCAATCTGTTAGAGTTACGGGCTGTATGTCTGGCTCTCAAGGCCTTCCTCCCTTCCCTTCGTGGTCAGTCGGTACAGGTCCTAACGGACAATACTACCACGATGTGGTACATAAACAAGCAGGGAGGAGTGGGGTCGTACCTTCTCTGCAGAGAAGCTCTTCGACTATGGTCCTGGGCAAAGGACCATCGGATTTGCTTGATAGCAAACCATCTGGCCGGAGTCTTGAACGTGCGTGCGGACAGTCTCAGTCGCCACTTCTCGGCAGACCACGAGTGGCGTCTCCATCCAGATCAAGTCCGTTTAATCTTCCAGAAGTGGGGGTTTCCTCGGGTAGATCTGTTCGCCACTCGAGAGAACGCGCATTGTCCGTTGTTCTGCAGCCTTCAGTATCCGATGCAGGAAGCATTGGGGGACGCGTTTCAAATGACCTGGTGCGGCCAGTTGCTTTACGCGTTTCCTCCCATACCCTTGATTCCTCGAGTATTGAGGAAGATTCGCCAAGACCGGGCTCTAGTAATCGTAATAGCTCCGGATTGGCCAAGGAGGGTGTGGTACTCCGACCTTCTCCAACTCTCAACGTGCCCGCCGCTCCGTCTCCCTTTCAGGGCAGACCTCCTCTCGCAGTCGCAGGGGCAGGTTCTACACCCCAACCTCCAGAGTCTGCACCTACATGCCTGGAGATTGAACGGGGCAACCTGAGTTCCTTCTCTCTCCCGCCTGAGGTAGTGGATGTTATATTAGCGGCCAGGCGACACTCCACTAAATCTATCTACGCTAATAGGTGGTCTAAATTTGTTGCGTGGTGTGGAGAGAGGCAGATTGATCCTTTACAAGCTCATCTATCGGACGTTTTGTCTTTTGCTCTATCTCTGGCGCAGAAAGGTTGTGCAGTGGCTACCATTAAAGGTTATTTATCGGCCTTGTCAGCCTTCATATGTCTTCCAGACCAACCATCTTTATTTAAATCCCCTATTGTTATCAGATTCTTGAAAGGTCTTCTAAATCAATATCCTCCAAAGCCATTCGTTATGCCGCAATGGGATTTGTCCTTAGTCCTGACTTTCCTTATGGGGTCCCCTTTTGAACCTATGCATTCTTGCCCCTTAAGGTATTTGTTTTTAAAAACAGTCTTCCTGATAGCTATAACATCAGCAAGGAGAGTGAGTGAGTTGCAGGCCTTATCAGTAAAACCCCCTTATACAACTTTTTATGGGGATAAGGTGGTGTTGAGGACCAAGGCTGCTTTCCTCCCGAAGGTTGTTTCACCCTTCCATTTGGCTCAGGCAATTACTTTGTCCACGTTCTATCCTCCGCCTCATCCTTCCAAAGAGGAAGAAAGACTGCACCGTCTGGATCCAAAGAGAGCGTTGAGCTTCTTTATCAATAGAACAAAGGATTTCAGGCTGGAGGATCAGCTGTTTATTGGATACGTGGGCAAGAGGAGAGGAAAGGCAGTCCACAAGAGAACACTATCCAGGTGGGTTGTTCTTTGCATTAAAATATGTTACTCTTTGGCAAAGAAGGATCCTCCTGAGGGCATTAGAGCTCATTCCACCAGAGCTAAGTCGGCCACTTCGGCCTTAGCCAGAGGTGTTCCTGTGGTCGACATCTGCAAGGCCGCAACTTGGTCGTCCCTTCACACTTTTGCAAAACATTACTGTTTAGATTCTGAGGTTAGAAGGGACGGCCATTTTGCACGGTCAGTGCTGCAGGATTTCTTGGTTTGACCATTTAGGCACCCACCGCCGGGCGTGGTACTGCTTTGGGACTCTATTCATGAGGTGAGGAATCCACAGGTAGTTGTATCCATCAGAAGAACGAGTTACTTACCTTCGGTAATGACTTTTCTGGTGGATACATTAGCTACCTGTGGATTCCTCACGGTCCCACCCGCCTCCCCGTTGCCTTTATGGTCTTGCCAAGTAATCCTTGAGTGCGCTCCTCTTGATCTTTGAGGGTGCAATAGATGTATATATATATAATATATTTATATATATATATGGGTATATGTGTATATATCTTTATGTATATACTTGGTGTGTGTATATATTTTTAAAAGAAAGTTTTATATATATATATATATATATATATATATATATGTACATAAAAAAGATTTACAGTTATTCATACAATGTGGTGTATTTTTACAATATAATGGATGTTGCTTTGTTCTTTCATTGCATTGCCTGGTTGTTCTCATGCACGTAAAAAATGATTGGTACTGACGTCCGCACGTCGTCGAGGACCTCTTATTGCCTGTATGACGTCAGACGGCGTCGCGTGCGAGACAGTGACGTCCTCGTCGACGTGCAGAGACTAGTAAGAAGATTTCCATAGAATGCTGGCGCCATGGGAGTATTCATGAGGTGAGGAATCCACAGGTAGCTAATGTATCCACCAGAAAAGTCGTTACCGAAGGTAAGTAACTCGTTCATCTAGACCTCACACAAGAATGTATGGAGGTCATCAAACAGGCTAGAAAACCTACTACAAGACATTGCTACGCAAATAAATGGAAACGATTTGTTTATTACTGTCATAATAATCAAATTCAACCATTACACGCGTCCGCGAAAAACATTGTAAGCTACTTACTACACTTACAAAAGTCTAAGTTAGCTTTTTCATCCATTAAAATACATCTCACAGCAATTTCTGCCTATCTGCAAATTACACATTCAACTTCACTATTTAGAATCCCAGTCATAAAAGCATTTATGGAGGGTCTAAAAAGGATCATTCCACCAAGAACACCACCAGTTCCTTCGTGGAACCTCAATATTGTATTAACACGACTCATGGGTCCACCATTTGAACCCATGCACTCTTGTGAGATTCAATACTTAACCTGGAAAGTAGCCTTCCTAATAGCTATCACATCTCTCAGAAGAGTAAGTGAAATACAAGCCTTTACCATACAGGAACCCTTTATACAAATACACAAACATAAAGTGGTTCTACGCACAAATCCCAAATTTTTGCCAAAAGTTATATCACCGTTCCACTTAAATCAAACAGTGGAACTCCCAGTGTTCTTTCCAGAACCAGACTCTGTAGCTGCAAGAGCATTACATACATTAGACATAAAAAGAGCACTAATGTATTACATTGATAGAACCAAACAAATTCGCAAAACAAAACAATTGTAGCTTTCCAAAAACCTCATGCAGGAAATCCAATATCCAAACAAGGCATTACCAGATGGATAGTTAAATGTATTCAAACCTGTTATGTTAAAGCAAAGAGACAACTGCCTATTACACCAAAGGCACACTCCATTAGGAAGAAAGGTGCCACCATGGCCTTTCTAGGAAATATATCAATGACAGAAATCTGTAAGGCAGCCACATGGTCTACGCATCATACATTCACTAAACATTACTGTGTGGATGTGTTAACAACACAACAAGCCACAGTAGGACAGGCAGTATTACGAACATTATTTCAAACAACTTCAACTCCTACAGGCTAAACCACCGCTTTTGGGGAGATAACTGCTTACTAGTCTATGCACAGCATGTGTATCTGCAGATACACATGCCATTGAACGGAAAATGTCACTTACCCAGTGTACATCTGTTCGTGGCATGAGACGCTGCAGATTCACATGCGCCCTCCCACCTCCCCGGGAGCCTGTAGCCGTTATAAGTTGATAAAAATAAACTTGGACATTTGTAAACTTGTAAATATAACACTTTTAATCACATTATGTACATACATACTTACTCCATTGCATGGGCACTATTACTATATACACAACTCCTACCTCACCCTCTGCGGGGAAAACAATCTAAGATGGAGTCGACGTCCATGCGCAATGGAGCCGAAAGGGGAGGAGTCCCTCGATCTCGTGACTCAAAAAGACTTCTTCGAAGAAAAACAACTTGCAACACTCCGAGCCGTCTCATGCCACGAACAGATGTACACTGGGTAAGTGACATTTTCCATATATATATATATTTATTTTACCTACTGGTGAATGCCCCTTAGGTTGTTACAGTTAGGACCTAGTTCCCATAGGAAATGTTTTTTTGTTTTGCTAATAACGTTAGCACCATTTCACGAATCTTCACAAAATTTCCAAAATTAGTTTGCCACTCATTTCAGCTGCTGTCTGGAAACTTTCGGTGTGATTCGTCAAGCGGGACAGAAAATAAGGGGGATCCCAAAACACATTTTCCCCATGAAATTTCCCTAAGGGATTTCAGACACGACTACAGCCCGATCCACTAAACATAATTACACGAAATATTGCAGAAAGCTAGATCATGGTCCATAAAGATCTTTTTGTAATTTGTAACAGTAGTTTTGGAGTTATTAAAGAAAAAATATTTATGCGTGTCTAGAGATGCAAAATAAAGATTAAATAGAATGTAAGGTTTAGGATAGAGTTATCCTGACCCTATTGGACTTATGGAGAGGTTTCTGAGGGACCCCTCATGGCCAAGAAATTACCCCAAAAACGGCGGATCCTCCGTGGCAGTAAAGTGCCCCAACACCAACACCCACCCCCCCCCATTTAAATCTACGACCAATCCATGGTTCCAGAGCCCAATTAAAAAAAAAAAATACACCTACTCAGAGATCCACTGACATACACCTCCATTTACACACATTCCCACTCACGGAACCAGTCACAAATCCATATGGCAACACACACGCACTCACTCACACACACACACACACACACACACACACACACTCACAAAACCAGTCGCACACCCACTTACGGACCCGCACAGCCACTCATTCACCCACACACTCATACGATCCCGCACCCACTCGTAGACCCACAAAATAACTACCACACCCAGTCACAGACCAACAAAACCACTCACACACCCATACAGCCACACACACACCCTCACAAAACCACTCTCGCAGCCATTCATGCACACCGACATAACCACTTACACACCAATACAGCCACTCACAGACCCACAAATCTATTTGCACACCCACTTACAAACCCAGAAACCTGCCCACACCCACTCATACAATCACAAAACCAAACACACCCAGTCACTCACCCATACAGACACACCCACTCACAGACACACAGGCCCATATTTATACTTTTTTAGCGCCTCATTTGCGTCATTTGTTGACGCAAAAACAGCGCAAACTTGCAAAATACAATTGTATTTTGTAAGTTTACGCTGTTTTTGCGTCAAAAAGCGGCGCAAATGCAGCGCTAAAAAAGTATAAATATGGGCCACAGTGTGGTGTTCAGTACATGTGGGGGGTTTGCAGCGGCCAGGCCCTGCAGCCAGTACCCCCTGTCACGCACGGTGGTTGATTTAAATATGGTAATTGAATATTACTCTGTTTTTAAAAAAAACCTTAGAAGTTCACTGAAAAATCCAAAGGTTACAGGGACATTATGGTAGGTGCAGATTTTGCACGCACAAAACCATAGAAATTCCGCAGTTATAGCTATAGTATACTTCTCTCAAGAAACTATAACTTGTGCCCTTCGGCAACCATAACTCGAGCCCTTGCCATGCACTGCTAATTACACCACATATTACATCAGTCATGACATCTTCAATGACATCATTGGTAATGACACTGCAACATTTGCAAAAAGGTTTTGATGAGAAAATTGTGCATGGTAGGGACGCGAGTTATAGTTACCTTAGGGCACAAGTTATAGATTCTTGAGATAAGTATAACTATGAAAGCTGAACTTCGATGGTTTTGTGTGTGTAAAATCTAAACCTAACTATAACTTCCCTGTAACCTTTGTTTTTTGTGAATAGATTTATTATTTGATTGAGACAATGTATATTTGTATATTTATTCCATAGTAGTGAAAATAAACGTGGTCCAAAAATATGCTGTTTACTTTATACTGGGGAAACAGCTCTCCTAATAGTGAAAAGTTGCTCTGGTGGAAAGGGTGTCAAGGAGTTTCGTACTAGCGAAAGCCAGGAGGGAAGAACTGTTTCCTATATGACTTCCGACAACCAGCTATACAATCGGTTTGCAATTTTAAAAATAAAACCTGCGGCAAAAAGGCATACCAAAAGTTTTTAAACTAAAAAAAAAAGATTTACAGAAATCATTGCCATCTAAAAATGTAAAAAAAGAACAGCCAATCGTCATCTATCTCAAACAATCCCCAGACTGTTATTAAAAAATAAATAAATAGACACCAACGGACAGCTCAGAAATCATGACATTTCTTTTGCTAGAAGCCTGGGGATATGACTTTATTTACCCTTACAGATACATGCACTCAGTGGATAATGTTCACACAGTACTAATAAAAAACTTCACAAAACAAATACCTTCAAAGAAAGTTGCTCGGATTTATAGACCCGAAACATTTGGAAATGCGGCAAGGAAACCAAAGATAATTTTTCAATGTGTAACGTGTAATGGTAGCTCACATCCATGAGGTGTTAGAAAATACAAGGCTGTTCAGATGTCTCTTATGTGTTCGGGAGATGTCTTCTCTATATTCCGTTATGCGTCTCTTTTTTTTTTTTTTTTTTTTTTGCCATTTCCCTTGAAGAATCATCTACAGATCTTGCTAAATGTAAGTCAAGTTCCCCCACTCGACCCTTGTCCTCTGACCATTCTCAAATTGGGGGCTGCAGTGGTAAGTCCTACTGTGAATGCCCTTCTGAATGCTTCTCTAGTTCAGACGATCGTACCTTCGGTTTTGGAAGCAGACCCTCTTATTCGCTTTATTAAAGAAGCCTGCAGCCTATGCTAATATTTTGAGCTGTTGGAAGAGTTTTTTCATCCAGGCGGGTGCCTAGGGAGAGTCACATTGTGAGGAATAGGCAATTAGAAGAACCAATCAAAAGAAGCATTTTGCTCAGAAATTAGGTGCAAAAAAGTAAAGGAGTTATCTGAACATTGCCAATAAGACCCTCATTAAGACTATTTATTTCCTAATCATGAGGTCCCTGCCTGCGAGCGCCTCCAGTGGGACCATGCTTTCAATTAGCACACGAACATTCTCATTCTGATGGGCCAGAGAAAAATCCAGAACCTCAGAAGGTAAGGCTTGAAAAGGTATTACTTCTTCAGCAACTACCTCTACATTTCCTTTTTTCAGGCATACCCTGAAAAAGCTTAGGGGCATATTCATACTCCGTTTGCGCCGGAATTGCGTCGTTTTTTTTGACGTAATTTCGACGCAAAACTAACTCCATATTTATACTTTGGCGTTAGACGCGTCTAGCGCCAAAGTCCATGGAGTTTGCGTCATTTTTTAGCGTGGACACCTACTTTGCGTTAATGAGATGCAAGGTAGGCGTTCACGTATAAAAAATCGACTCCGAGACATGTGCGTCGGATTTATACTCCCGGGCAAAATTCACGCCCGGGAGTGGGCGGGTCAAAAAAAATGACGTACGCCCGCTTTTGTGCAGTTTTTTAGTGCCTGCAAAAGGCAGGCGTTAAGGGACCTGTGGGCTCTGAAGGAGCCCAGAGGTGCCCTCCCATGCCCCCAGGGACACCCCCTGTCACCCTTGCCCACCCCAGGAGGACACCCAAGGCTGGAGGGACCCATCCCAGGGACATTAAGGTAAGTTCAGGTAAGTGTTTTTTTTCATTTTTTTTTGTGGCATAGGGAGGCCTGATTTGTGCCCCCCTACATGCCACTATGCCCAATGACCATGCCCAGGGGACATAGGTCCCCTGGTCATGGCCATTGGGCAAGGGGGCATGACTCCTGTCTTTGCTAAGACAGGAGTCATTTCTATTGGGGTTGGGAGTCGAAAAAAATGGCACAAATCGGGTTGAGGCGAAAAAATTGCCTCAACCTGACTTGCCCCATTTCTTGACGCCCAAGCCCCATATCCCCCTACGCCGGCGCTGCCTGGTGTATGTCGTTTTTTTACACGCACACCAGGCAGCGCCGGCGGCTAACGCCGGCTAACGTCATTGATTAAATACGGCGCCCGCTTGGTGCTTCAGAATGGCGTTAGCCGGCGCTAATTTTTTTGACGCAAAACTGCGTTAGCGCAGTTTTGCGTCAAAAAGTATAAATATGGCCCTTAGTTGGAAGGCCTGGCTCAAATCCATGACGATTGCTCATTTCTCCAACCCCCATTTGAATACCCTGTTTTCCTAATCCCCTGAGATGTCGACAATGGGGTGGCTCAGTGATCGTGGGTTGTTGTACTGCTTCTTGCTCCAGCACCCAATGCCATTCCCAGCATCTCTCTCATTCAGCGCCCCTTCTGATGACTATGGTTGCAACTCCACCAGTACCTAAGGCTCTAGTTCATTTTTTTTTTTAACACCATTGCCTACTTACCCGATAATTCCTGCATCACAAACGATGTTGCATCAATGGCGACGGATCACCCATCACAAGCTTCACTTGTGGTGCTGGAAAGCAGTCGTGGCTCGTGTGTGTTAAAGGTGGTGGGGTGGCACGCAGGAGGGAGCAGGGTGGGTGGTGGGGGCGGAAATATTAATAACATTAAAAAAAAAATTTAAAAAAATTACCTGAACGCCGTCCTCTGCTGCCACTCCTCTGTCTCCTCAGCATGCTGCAGGCACAGGCTCCCAGCCTGCCCTGCGGCCAATCCTGATGCTGCTCAGAGCTAGGCAGACTGGGAGCCTGTGCAGGCTTTCTCCAGCCCTGTAACTGTGTTGCTTGGCTGGAGGGATCCTACTGCACATGTGTGTTTGGCCAGACTGAGACGGCCAGCCAAACACAGGTGTGCTCTGAGGGGGAGTGCTGTGCACTCCCCTCATGCTCGTCACCCCCATGGACCCGCCCTTTACAAGGAAACAATAATAAACACTTTATTATCGTTTCCTTGTAAAGGTTGTGCAGCTGCCGCTGCTGGCGGGGGGGCAACGCTCCTTCGCCCTATTAGAGGTGCCGCCCCTGGTGTCATTCCACTACAGTGAGAGGCCTCCCCTCCCAGCCTAAGAAGACTTTTCTGGACTGGTCTTGCTGTCCACTTCTACAGTTTTGATGCAGTACTCTGAATAGCTCTAAAAGGCATGATGGTGCGGAGCGAAGGGTGAGCTTGTGAGATGGAAAAGCTTCAGAGAGTCCTTTCAGCTGCTGTTTGAAGTCTAGCACTGCGAGAACATGGCCCATGAATAGGCGCCTGCCAAAGAATTTGCGGTTTGTCACACAACCAGCAGATTTCGGCACAGAAACGGGCCCCGTTCTGGTGTAAGGAGAAAGGACAATCGCCTCGCGGAATGTTTATAACCACACACTTAAGTGTCCACACTCCTCTGGAATCACTCAATTATGGGTCACATGTCTGGTGGGAAGAAGGGTTCAAGGAGTTCCATTCCGAAATGATGCAGGGAGCCACAAGAGTCTCCCCATAAACACCGGAGCTAACACCTGATCAACTGGTACAGCACGGAGGCTGGGACTGAACAGAGACTGATGCGCACACATTCAAAACCTTCTCAAAGGGGTTGTCCCCAGTGTGCCTGTTTAGAGCATAATTACATAGGCTGTGGTAAGGCTGCTGCAAATAGCAATGACCTACTAGTTTACTGCAGTATCTCAATACATGGAAAACCAAGGAATCGCCATAAACAGCAGGACTCTGAGTGACAGCAACACGAGTTTGAGGGTGCTGACTTTGTAGGAGGCTGGCTCTCTATGTATGTACAAAACCAGACACACTGTGCAGAGAGTCGGGGCAACCACACATTTGTTTACAGAGGTAAACACTAGACCACCTAATGCTCTAATTTTTAGGATAGCTTGGTCGAGCAGTTAGGCCAATCTTGGAGAAGTACAAAGCATTTGTTGTACTCACAGTATCAATAACGCAAGACACAAAATCAAAGGAATAACTCAAGACCAATTTACAAAAATACTTCAGAATTTGTATAGGTTGAGGTCATCAAGAAGTCTTGTAAGCCAGTCACAGGAGTTCAGGCTGTTCCCAGTTTTGGCAGGAAGAGCTGGGGAAAAGTGTTTGGAACTGGCCACTCTGGGGGACTAATTGGGAAAGCAATGTACAGGTGGACTTCAAGGTGAGTCTGGTGGGTCCCCTTTGAGTGTAAAAGTCACAAGGGGGGGGGGGGGGGACCCTTGGACCATAGCTGGTTCTCTGGTGCAGGACCCAGGGAGCCCAGAGCAGATCGATGAGCCAAGAGCTGTGAGCAAAGGTGCCCTTGGAAGCAGGAGGTAGGTCACTTTAAGGGTCACTTGCAGGTCAGCCGGGCCACTATGGTAGGTGGTTCTGGTGGTTTCTGAAGTCCCTTGACTGGGGCTTCCTCCTGGTCCTTTTGGAGTCCGATGTGGACTTTTCTTCTTGGTGTCCGATGTTGAGTGGCCAATACCCCAGGAAATTGCACGGTTCAGCCACTGGAGGGCACAGTGTCACCAAACTTGGCACACTTGCAGGGTTTGTACTCCGGGGTAAAATCTGGTCCGGCTGCGGCGTCCAGTTCCTTGGTCAGCAGCCATTCAGTCACCTGGACTTCACTGGTCTTTGGATCTTTGTTTCAAAAGTGTGATGCCTTCACTCTGGAGGGAGATCTTTGTGATTTTAAGAAGAGCAGAGGTCCTCTGGGGATTTTTAGAGTACATCCGATGTCCGAGCAAAACGCCTCAGCAGTGATTGTTGAGTCCTGGGTGCAGCAGGCAGAGTTTGGCACCTTTTTCTTTGTACAGCAGGAATGCAGTTCTTGAGACTTGGGTCTTTGTTGCTGGTCTCCTTGTGTCCTTGTAATTTGATCTACTGGTCTAGGGGTGCCCACCAAAAACTGAATTTAGTGGGTGTTTAGCTGAGTACCTAGGTGTAACCAATGGGTCATCTACCTTAGGGTGGCCACACCCACTATGTGACCACTTCCTATGGGCACAGGTCACTTCCCTCTCCCTGTTAGACTATTTGCCTACCATGCAAAATGGAGGAAAATTAAATGGAAGGGTCACCTCACATGCAATACCTTAGTGGCGGTGCAAGCTGGGGGTAGCCACTCCTTCTGTCCTTTGTGCATTTTCCTGCTGTTGCTCCTGCCAAACGTGGGGGTTTGCAACGGGGGCAACCATCTGCTGCTAGCAGCGGGGCTAGGGGTCTAGTTTCAAGGGTGGTAAGCCCTTTGAAGCGCATAGGCAGGGCTATGCACATTCCTGGGGGAGGAGGTGCATCACCTCTGCCCGGGAAGGGCTTTGTGCTCTGGACCTGAGAGCACAGGATCTCACCCCAGGGTTCTGGAATCCTGTCTGTTAGTGGCAGGCTGGTTGTGACCAGCCAGCAACCATGCCAGGGTAGTTAGCTTTTGCAGGGGGCACCTCTAAGGGGGCCCTGGGGACCTTTTGCAATAAACCCAATAATAGTGCCAGTTTGGATTTATCATTCTGAGTTGTATGATACCAAACAACCCAGGGTGCAGAGTGGGCATCATGTAGCTGTGAAACTCATACTGACTAGTCTCTAGCACATGCATGTAAAATGGCTGCTCTGTGCACCTACTATGTCCCAGGTTTGGCAAGGACATAATAGGGGCATATTGCCCATGCATCTATTCCCACACATACAGTATAGTGCACCCTGCCTTAGGGCTGAAAGGCCTGCCCGAGGGGTGACTTACCTATACTGCATGCAGTGGACAGGTCACACAGGTTGTGTGTGATGCCAGTTTTGCATTTTAGGATTGCACCAAGACACTCAGTCTGCAATGGCAGTGCTGGGTGCACTTGGATGCATGGTCCCTGTGGGTGGCACGATCTGTGCTGCTGCTCTCAGGGGCCTACCCTTAGTATCCCCTGCCCTGGGTACCAAAGTACCACTGACTAGGGACTTATAGGGGCACATAAGGGTGTTGCCAATTGTGACAACATTCTTTCCATTTTAGAGGAAGAACACTTGCACTAGGGACCTGGTTAAACAGTACCTAGTGCACTCCAGTCCAAGTTGCCTTGAGCCAGGCAACAAATGTGTGTGGGGGCGGTGAGGGGGGGCTGCAACAAGGAGTCAGTTTCCCACGGATGTGGAATATCACCTAAGTGAGAATGATGTCAGAAGTTGAATATTCACTCACTCATCCGCCCATACATGTCACTCACGCCTTAAGTGTACATGTTCTCTGACCAGTAAAAGCTTGTACTAGTCTGCCCTGCTTGATCTGTTCTGCAGGGAATGGAAGACTGCACTGTGAAAGTGAGAAACTTGCTTGGCTACTGCCATCCTTTACCAGTTCTGTGAGGCACTGAAGAGTGCACTGCTGCTGCCAGATTTGCACCTGTTCTGTTATGGAAAAAGCTTGTGCGGATGTTGCCCTAGCAGTCCCAGTCTCCTTAAGGAGGGAAACAGTTTTTGCAAAAGGCATAGCTGTTCTAAGAAGAGTGGTGTTTCAGCTGCTATTGCCCAATCTCATAAAAAACAAAAGGTATTTTGGATGCACTTACATTACCTGCCCAAGCCAGCCAGAAGCTTTTATTGGGCCCAGGGCAAAACTAGGAGAGGGGCCCTAACAAAGAGACCCTGGTTTCAATCACAGCTTTCCAGGTTGATCAGACTGTATGATCCTGGGTAATTACTTTTCTTCCCTCTGCTTCCTTTTCTGGGATCATCACATTTGAGAGCACCTTGAAATAATTCAGTTCAAGATATGCACTGTACCAAAATTTCTCATGTATATAGTTTAATATACCATAATGTTGCTCAATCTAGAATTACAATAAAGGCCTTGTATAGGGAGCAATAGACAACCAACTTCCCTCGGGGTCACTAATAAAATTGCCATCAGGACTGAATGAGGAAAAATGTGATAACCACCCAGAATTTGTATTGCACAGTATTTATTCAGGAAACCTGGTTGCACTCCCAGCTTTCAAGTGCAAGCAAACAGTGTGGCCCTGTGTACTTACTTTTAATCATTAATCCTCCTTTTCAATTATCTTTACATTTGAGAGCACTTTGAAATAGTTCAGGGTGTACTCTGTACATCAGCCTTTTGTGTATGGTATAATAGACCATAATATTGCTCCATTGTTAAAAAACTAAAGGCTTATTCAAAAGAAATAAGACAACTTGAGTCATTGATAAAATTATGACAGCAGAATGGGTGTGGTTCAATATTTTTTTATAAAGGCCGTTCAGCACACTGGTATAATCTAAGTTGCTAAATTCAAACAATTAAAAAAACACTTTTTATGTAAAAGTTATAAATAAAGTGGAAGTCATTGATACTTGAAGCAGGACAGTAGGTCCAGGCTGAGTTAAGAGCTGTTCCGCTCAGCCTTCATGGAGATGCTTTTCCAGACAGGCGTAACACAGATAGGGCTGTGGAGAATTATGGGACCTGCTGTCAACGCCTCACTCCCACTGCCCTACTGGCACTAGAGCGAGGTAGGAGATGCCTTCATGTTTGGTGCATAGTTTGTAGTCTCAAGGCCTATACATTCCAATCTGCCCACAAACAGTAAAGTAGAAGTGTGACTTGGTGACATGGCAATGCCCGGTTTCATAGCGCAGGTTACAATTACAGTGAAGAGCCATGTAAAACATGCTGCATGTGCTAATTGCCTCACGAATAGTTGTGAGACTTCTTCAAGGAGTGGGACCTCAGGAAATTTGCCCCATCACCCTTCTGAGACTGCTTTGAAGCAGGGATTATGTCACAATATTTGATGCCGGATTCCTATATTCCTGGGGAAGATGCCTGAACCCATAGAGGCATATTCAAGCACAGAAACATGTAAATGGAAAAAGAGAAGTAGGTTCTGTTGCTCGCCCCTCTTGTTTATAATCTTGTGGTAGGTAGACACCAGTAAAACAAATGTTTACCTCAGCAAAGGGAGGACATAAATGTTGACATAAGTGACATAACCTCACCCAAACTAGAGAACCCTTAACTACGGGATTGTACAACCAGTGGACAGTAGTACTCTTAAATGCTTCTCAGTGCTAGACATTGAACCCACTGATGAAGCAGACAGTGAGTGTTCATCATCCTGTGTGAGTATAAACATGGTATCTCCATAAGAGATTTGGCTATGTCTTTGAGGAGTTTTGTACTTCTTGTATATTTGTCTGTTTACTAAAATCATACAGTGGTCCTTTAACACATCCCATTCCTCTTAAGTGTGTTAGCTACCTGTGTGAGACTTGTCCTGTATATGTGAGAGAATGGTGTGATGTTTCTTCTGCTACTGCCACCCATCCTTAACTTATACTCTGTGTTGGGGGAAGGTTGAGCTACAGCTGTCCATGTTATATAATTATTGTGTTGTGAAGCTCAGTGTAAAACTTTCCACTATGCATAAGAAAAATCAATCCATATTGCCAATGCTTGTTTTCAAGCATGATGTGAGTGAACAAGTGAACCCTCACAAAATAAGTGAGCAGGATTGTCTTTTGGTTTTACACATCAAACAAGCAGTTTTTTAAATGGAGTAGGCAACTTTTGCAAAAATGTTAAAGCCTACCCTGACAAATGGCTCCATGTCATGTACACATTCAACCAATTGTGGCAAGTTAGCCACCAGCACTTTGCATGCTTAGGTTTTGAACCTCTAATGAAACAGATAAAAGCAAAACCACAAGCCTCGCAATGCAACATAGTGTTGGCTGAAAAAACATATGTGTTGGTATTCTAGGCCATTGTGCCAAAGCACGGAATTGTGAAATGTAAAATAAAATTTTAAGGCATATTTAATAAAGACTTGCATCACCTTTGTGCCACACAACGGGGCACAAGAGCGACAAAACTCTTAGGTTAGAATTAACAAACCAGGCAAGGCCACTTTGGTCATAAAAGTGCATGACTAATATTAATTTGGAAGGTCATAATTTGCAACCTCCTGTGAATGGCTGCAAATAAAGGTATGGTGATCTGTAAAGCACAGCAGACCACCATCCTTGCGTTTGCTTTACCAAAATGTATTTTGTAAAGCAGCATATATCCATAAAAGTGACAGGTGCTGTTTTTTGTATTTTCAAATCAGTTTTATTAAGATTTTATAGAGATATACAGTCATATTAAATGTATGACATCACAAGTTAATCCAGAGGGGAAGTACACCTCTGATGAAAACTCCAATGTAGCTTTATGATAAGGGTGAGGGTCAGAGGTATGTATGAGTTGGTTACATGGGTGTGAGTTATAGCATAGGGGAATTGGTGTTGTTTGTATTGATAAGTTGACATCTAATAGCAAGGGGTATCTTAGTAAACTGAGGTTTCCCCACCTTTAAGCTGTGGAAGCAGAGTGGATAGAGAGCAGAAAATATGGGAGAGAGAGAACAATAAAAATAGATAAGGGGAGAATAGCTGGGGTAGGGTAAATGGAAGGGAGGGCCGGAGGAGTGGGCAGGGAATTGAGGTGGGGAAGGGGTGTGGATATGGAGGGAATTTAATTACAACATTTGTCAAGCTTTGACCATATTCTTCCCTTTCTTCCTTCCTTCCCTAGTTTGTTTTGAAGTATGAATTCAAGGAGTTGTCTGTACCTCTAATAAATAGCATCCATTCCCACCAGGTGTAGGGGGGAAATTTGGATAAGTCTTTCCATTCAGAAAGTATGGTTTTCAGACCTGTTGAGACCAGTATATCCCATAGTATGTAGTATTCCCTCTGTAGTGTGAGGTCAGAGGGAAGTATACCTAGTGTAATAGAGGCTAAGTTTGGAATCCAGATACATTTTAGGATTTTTGAAATAGTTTTTCTAATTTCATCCCAAAACTCTTTCGAGAAGGTGCAGTGTAGCAGCATGTGATTTAAGTCTCTAGGTGCTTTTTTGCAGCTCCGGCAGATGTCAGAGTTGTGGAGTCCAAGTTTGCACAATTTAGTTGGGGTCCAGTGAGCCATATGGGCCATCCAGTACCTAGTTTGAGAAAGTGAAGGAATGGTTTTGTTTGCAGTTACGGGCAAACTCTCACCTCTACACACCCCAGGAGGAACCAGGACACCATGGAGCCCGAACTCCAAATCCTCCCTGCGATTGTCTTCCTGCTCCTCTACCAGGAGCACGACCGATGGCGGCGCCAACCACGGTGGGTACTGCACCTACGACACGGGAGGGGGGAGGGAAAAGAGAGTGGCACACACATGCAACACCCCCACCCCCACCCTCACTCACAACACACACACAAATACATGCTGAAATGTTACATTTCCCCCCCACCACCCCTGGAAGTACGCAAGGACAAAAGGAAATGATTTGAACGAATGTAATCAAGAAAAATCCATTACTCAAAAATGTATATGCACTATAAACAAATATGTACACCAAGAATTCAAGTCTAGGTACTGCACCTATATAGTCCGTGGACCACTGGGCCCAAAATGCATGGGCAAGGCCCACACAAGATATCCGATCCAAATGGAGAGAACACTGCAGGGGCATCAGATCAAAATAAAACAGGCACCTCAGGGGGAAGGGAAGGGGGGCACCTCAGCCGCATGAGTGCATGACGCCAACTCCACGAGGATTGATGTATCCTGGGGAGTGCAAAGCCATAGTCTCTCAAGTCTCTCCAGTGGGTGGGTTGCCCACTGCTGCATCCTGGGGAGTGCAAAGCCACAGTCTCTCAAGTCTCTCCAGTGGGTGATTTGCCCACTGCTTTATCCTGGGGAGTGCAAAGCCACAGTCTCTCAAATAGATAACAGTCTCCACTGGTTCTGGAGGGGGCTTTGTGCCCAGAGTGCTTCATCCTGCCAATGACTGAGGTAGTGGATGTGATACTCCACTGGTTCTGGAGGGGGCTTTGTGCCCAGAGTGCTTCATCCTGCCAAGGACTGAGGTAGTGGATGCCTTTCTCCACTGGTTCTGGAGGGGGCTTTGTGCCCAGAGTGCTTCATCCTGCCAAGGACTGAGGTAGTGGATGCCTTTCTCCACGGGTTCTGTAGGGGGCTTGGGCAGCAGTGCTGGTGGCGGGCTCACTGACCTCGGTGCTGGTGGCGGTGTCATGAGCGGCGGTGCTGGGGGCGGGCTCACTGACCTCGGTGCTGGGGGCGGTGTCATGAGCGGCGGTGCTGGTGGTGGGCTCACTGACCTCGGTGCTGGCGGCGGTGTCATGAGCGGCGGTGCTGGTGGTGGGCTCACTGACCTCGGTGCTGGCGGCGGTGTCATGAGTGGCGGTGCTGGTGGCGGGCTCACTGACCTCAGTGCTGCTGAAGGGCACACTGTCTGCGGTGCTGGTGAAGGGCTCAGTATCTTCGGTGCTGCCGGAGGTGCATGTGGCAGTGCCTGTGGCGGTCTTGTCCGCCGTGCAGGTTGGCGGCGACCTGCCTTTCTTTTTCAGGCCCTTCCCCACCTTGGATGGTGGCGCAACTGTCTTGCCAGTCCCAACTGTTGTCTTGGCCGAGCCCTTGGTGGCAGGTGTGTTGGCCTTCTCCCTCCAGGATGTGGGCAACTTCTGTTTTGGAGGTGGGGGAATGTCCTTGGCCTCGCTTCTTGGGACACTGGCAGCCATGCTGCTTGGCTCACTCCAGAAGCCGGTTACTGCTGGCACCACTGTGCCCGGTGATGTGGTGGCTGAGGTGCTGGGTTGGGACCTGGAAAGGCGGGCCCTAGGGGACAGAAGGGGTGGGGGAGGTGAAGGGAAGAGGTCAAGATTTCACAGGAAAAGCTTTTTAGACACACTGGGACGGGTAGATGGAGGGGGTTTGGGAGTGGAGGAAGAGGTAGTAGTTGTAGGAGGTGTCCGTTTGCTGACTCTGGGTGAAGGTGCATGGGCTGGAGGCTGTCGTGAGGTGGATGGCTGTTGGGTGGGTGTGTGACTGCGTTTGTGTACTTTAGGAGGAGGGCTCACAGTCACACTGGGAGAGGACACGGGATGTGTGAATGGTACTGGGGGTGGTGACTGCATGTGAGCGGTGTGTGGTGATGGGTGTGCTGGTGATGGAGGTAGTGGCTGAAGATGTAGTGCATGCAGGTGTGAGTGGAGATGTGACATGGAGGGAGGAGGGAGACGTGGAGGAGGGGACACAGTGGAGGCAGTGGATGTTGGTATGTGTGCATGGGTATGATGCTTGTGTGAGTGCCTGTGAGATGTGTGGTGCTTATGTTTGCCAGAGGTACCCTTGTGTGTTGTGTGTGCATGCTGGTCTGATGGTGTGCTTGGGATAGGCTGAGGTACTGGGGATTGGGTCTGGATGGTGGAAGTAGGAGGGGGGAGGCTGGACACAGGGACAATGGCTGCCATCAGTGCTGAGGCCAGAGTCTGAAATGCTCGCTGTTGGGCTGCCTGGCCAGAATGAATGCCCTCCAGGTATGCATTGGCAGGGCCTGAGGTGCCTGGGGCGAAGGAGATGCCCACCCTCCTGGGTGAGCGGCCACGGGCACACGCTGAGGGGCTGCTGGGAGGGCGGGGCTGGTGGGGGAGTGGCAGCTGTACCTGTAGATGCAGGGGGCACAGAGGGGCCCGCCACCACAAAGGAGCTCCCATCAGAGGAGGAGTCAGTGTCGCTGGTCTCTGCTCCAGTCCCCGCCATGGAGCTCCCCTCGACCTCCGTCCCACTGGTGAATTCTGACTCCGTAGTCTCGGACTCCAGGGCCATGTGGGATGCAGCTCCCTCCTGCTCCGGTGGCACAGCTCCTCCACCTGATGATGCTAATGCACACAAGAACAGGGAGAGCACAAAAAGGGTGGGGTAAAGAAAGTAGAAAGACATGTTCAGTGCATGCAACACCGCTACCGTTGGCGGACACTACAGACGCAGCAGCCCTCTGCACTACGCCATGCACTTAGAGTTCCCTAATTTATCACAGGGACATGGGGTACATGGCCTATGCCCGATTGCTGCATACCTGGAAGTCACAGGAGCCTGACTAGGTGTAGATGGCTCTTACTACTGGTGGGGTTGGGGTGCCACTTAGCCTGCCTCACAAAGGGTCCTTGCCTACAAGGCTTGCCCTAGCCTAGGGGAACCCACAGCCCACCTCCCCCACCGAGACACCTCCTAAAGCGCGCAGAGTCAGATGGATGTGACTGTACTCACCCCCTTGTGGCTGCTGTGACGCCTCAAGCACCCATCCAACTCCGGATACGCCACCGCCAGGATCAGGAACATCAGGGGGTCATGGTGCAATGGGCACCCCTCCCACGTTGGGAGGCTATCCCCAGCTGGGCCTCCGCCATCTTCTTGCTTCAGTGGCGAATGTCCTTCCATCTTTTACGGCAGTGGGTGCTCCGTCTGTGGTGGACCCCCAGGGCCCAGACGTCCTTGGCGATGGCACGCTAAATATCCTTCTTCTGGTGGGTGCTGACCTACAGGAATAGTACAGGGGAAAAGGTAAAACATTAACCGTCCGGACCGTCACAGTCATTGGCCCACGTTCCCACCCTTGCCCTGACGCACATACACTCACTGTCGTATCATGAACGCCTCATCCCCCCCCCCATCTCTCATCCACACCACTCCAAACAGGCATTGCCCATACAGCATGCTCACAGTGTACTCACCTGTTTGTCTGGAGGAGAGAGTCGCGTGTACTGGGGGAGGACCCCATCCACTAGTTTCTCCAACTCCTCCGATATGAAGGCAGGGGCCCTTTCCCCAGGCACTTGAGCCATTGTCGCTTCCAGACTGAGGTCACAGCAGCACTTGCAGTGTAGGTCCTCTCCTGTCGAAGATCAGGTATCAAGTGAGTGAACAGAGAGAAAATGGCGGTCACGTCCGCGGCGGTGCATACCGTCACCACCGGCGTACATTGTCATTGGCTCCTGGGACCCCTAGTGTCCAATGTTAACCAATGCAGGATTGCGCTGTGGTCTTCGACCGCCTACCGCGACAGTGTACAACGCCAGCGCAGTTACCTCATATCCCCTGGTCCCACCTTACAGGTCAGGCAGCCGCCATTTCCGGGGCCACATGGCATTAAATTTAAATGCGTCACACATATCTAGGCCTTGCATACACACTAAGACAGGCACATAGCGGATTGACAATTGAGTGCAATAAAGTTGTTTTTTTTGTACCTCAGTGTTGGCTAACCCTCTGATCGCTGTTCTCATCCATAGAGCACGTCCCCTGGGGCAGGTGAGGAGATGGCGGCATCCTCCGGTGTACAGACCGCTGGTGGACCTGTCGACAATGGAAGAGAGACATGTAATAGTCACCTGCAGACTTGATCGTGCCACAAGCCAGGAACTGTGTGCCCAGTTGGAGCCAGACCTGATGTCAGCTATCCGCCATCCCACAGGAATCCCCCCTCTAGTGCATGTCCTGTCAGTACTCCATTTCCTGGCAAGTGGGTCTTTTCAAACTACAGTGGCCATAGCATCAGGGATGTCCCAGTCTATGTTCTCAAACGTGTTGTCCAGAGTGTTGTCTGCCCTCCTGAAACACATGGCAGCTACATCGTTTTCCCTCAGGTGGAGGGTTTGCCTACTGTGAAAGATGACTTCTATGCCCTGGGACATATCCCCAACATCATAGGTGCCATTGATGGGACACATGTGGCCTTGGTACACCCCGCAGGAGTGAACAGGTGTACAGAAACCGGAAGAGCTACCATTCTATGAATGTGCAGATGGTTTGTTTGGCTGACCAGTACATCTCCCATGTGAAAGCCAAGTTTCCTGGCTCAGTGCATGACGCTTACATTCTGAGGAATAGCAGCATCCCTTATGTGGTGGGGCAACTCCAGAGGCACCGTGAGTGGCTATTAGGTGAGGACAAGGACTCTATATAGTGTGAATAGTTGTCCGGGTCTGGGGTTGTCCCTAAGGGTTAGTGTGTGTCTAACAGTTGTCCCTCGACATTTGCAGGTGACTCTGGCTACCCCAACCTGTCAAGGCTACTGACACCAGTGAGGAATCCCAGGCAAGGGCAGAGGAACGCTACAATGAGGCACACGGGTGAAATAGGAGGGTTATAAAGAGGACCTTCGGCCTCCTGAAGGCCAGGTTCCGGTGCCTCCATATGACAGGTGGTTCCCTTTACCTGCGGGACTCCATTTCCCATGGGTCCTGCGGCTGGTCGCGCCCCACCGGGCCCAATACATCCTCTTTACGCACCCGGCCCGGCGCCCCACAGTGGGTGCGGCCGGAGCGCAGGTGCTCCAGAACCATCCCAACCATTCGGTACGCACGCCACCCAATGACGCCAGGCACACCTTTTTGACATTTATTACGTTGATTGCCTGCCGCCCCCAGCCTCGCACCGATTGGCTTTGTCCATCATAAATACCAGGCCAGCCCTCCATTCAGTACCAGAGCGGCCTGGCACCGGCATGTAGGTACCCCCCTCTGTATTCCCTTTGGAGTGGTAAGTCTGGGCCTCCTTGGCCTTTTGGATTTTTCTCTTTCTTATACCAGAGACAACCTCTCTGGCCAACAGCCCCTTTGGCCTGCTGCCACCCTTTCCTCTCTCCAGTGGCCCTCATTTCCCTCTCTCCTTTGTTCTCCTTCTGTTCTCCTCTTTTTCTTCTCCCTTCACTTCTATTTTCTTCTCTTTCTCCCCTTCCCCTGTTTTGCCTCCTTTTTCTTTCTTCCCCCTCTTTTTCTTTCCCTTTCTTCTTTTCTCTTTTTCCTCCCCATGTCTCTCTTTTCTTTTTTTCTTCTCTTTTTTTCCCTCCCTTTGCTCCCTTCTCTCTTGTTGTTCTGTTTTTCCTTCTTTTCATTCCCTTTCTTCCCCTCGTTAAACCCTCAATCTCCTCAGAGTGTGACTACAAGGGAAACCACCACCCCCGGCACTAGCCAGACCAGAGGCAAACCGCCCCAACTCCGGGGTAAGTCACCAATGCATGTGTGTGTGAGTGAATTTTTTCCATACACTGTCACTTTTTTCTGTGTTGTGTGCAGTGGTGTGCCACTTTGTCACCATTATTAACTTGTGGTTTATCTATTAGCTATTATAGACCTACCACACCATGAACTACTTGTTCAGGTAGGCCATTCATTATTCACTTTGAGCACTTCACCTACTGCTTGTGCTCCGACCCTGACGAATGCCCCTGACCTACCAGCACTTTGTGAGGGCAGAAACATGTTGGTCATACGTATTTCTTTTTAGACTCTAAGAGACATTATCCTCGAATGTGCCTCCCCCCTGTTCTTAACCTTACCAACATGCACCCCCATTAAAACTAAGTAGTAGCAACTGGTGACATGTTTGGTAATTTTATTTTCACCTCTTCTGGATCTCTGTAAATTATCCAGTCAGTCTAATTTCAGCACTCCCTCTGGTTCCTTTAACCAAGAGGTTGAGTCCGCCCAAGTAGTATCATCTTACTTGGGTGGGGCTAGGTGGTCAAAGGATGAAGCAAGACACTATTATGTGTGTGAGACCACCTAGTCCGTAAGGGAACTCCCCCCTCCCCCTGTAGGACAACATAGCACCACTTTGCTGGGACACTTTTCACCCATGCCATCCTCGTTTTATAGCTTAAGGCGACCTAACTGACACCGCCTACTGAGGGAACACTAACCCAATATTATCCTCAGTCTCTACTACCCCACACCTTTAGTGATTATATAGGTTCCTTTTACTACTCACAAGGGTGTTTATTTAAGTGCTAAATAGTGGAGGGGGTTGTAAAACGGTCAGGGGTGATGGTGGAGGAATGTCCATGGCAGAGCCCAGTCTATTGGTCTCACAGGTGCATTGTCCAAAGGAGCATAGGAAATGGAGCTAGGGCAGTTTAAGGATGGACAGGGTGACAAAGTGGGACAGAAGGATGACATTCAAGATGGTCTCATTTCTTGGCGGGGGTCTTGGCATTGTTCTCTGTCTTTGTCCTGGATCTCAGGGACCGCTTGCGGGGTGGTTCTCCATCTGCAGTGGGGCGGGGGGGGGGGGGTGTTGGGGTCCTGTGGCGGTGCCTCCTGTCCACTAACGCCGGCGGAGGTAGTGGTCAGTTCATCGTCCAGGCTAGTGTCAGGGGCCCCTTGTTGTGCCACAGTGTCCCTCCTGGTGTTCACGAGGTCCTTCAGCACCCCTACAATGGTGCCCAGGGTGGTATTGATGGATTTGAGTTCCTCCCTGAACCCCAAATACTGTTCCTTCTGCAGCCGCTGGGTCTCCTGAAACTTGGCCAGTACCGTTGCCATAGTCTCCTGGGAATGATGGTACACTCCCATGATGTTGGAGAGGGCCTCGTGGAGAGTGGGTTCCCTGGGCCTGTCCTCCCCCTGTCACACAGCAGACCTCCCAGTTCCCCAGTTTTCCTGGGCCTCTGTCCCCTGCACTGTGTGCCCACTGCCACTGCCCCCAGGTCCCTGATGTTCTTGGGGTGGTGGGTTAGCCTGGGTTCCCTGTAGTGGTGGACACACTATTGCTAGACGTGTCCTGGGGACAGAGGTATGGGCCCGCTGGGTGGGTTCTGTGCTGGTGTATCCTGAGGGGGGAGGCTCTGTGGTGGCCTGTGACTGTGTCAGGGGAAACGACTATCCCGAGGTCCCAGATGGGCTGTCATCACTGTGGGCCTCTTCTGTGGGTGGAGTGGACATGTCTGGAACCTCCTGTCCTGTGATGTTGGGTAGGGGTCCTGCAGGGGTGTAAAGGCATGATTATTGCATCTGTGTGTGCCGTGGTGTGCAATGGGTGGGTGACCCTGTACCCCAGTGCTTACATTCTTGTGTAGGACCTTGTGTGTTAATTGTTTAGGGGTCTGTGTGGGTATGTGTAGTGGACATGCATTGGTGATGGGTGTCCATGCTTTGTTGTTGCATGCAGGGCTTGGTGTTGGGATGGGTGGTTTGTGATAGTGGGACATATGTGAGGAGTTTGAGTGATGGGGGTGCGGCGAGGGTGGGGGTATGTGATAGCATGCTGGTAGGGTGGGTGATGAAGTACTTAAGATTTGACTTACCAGAGTCCATTCCTCCAGCTACTCCTGCGAGGCCCTCAGGATGCAGTATAGCCAAGACCTGCTCCTCCCATGTTGTTAGTTGTGGGGGAGGAGGTGGGGGTCCGCCGCCAGTCCTCTGAACCGCAATGTGGTGTCTTGAGACCACGGAACGCACCTTCCCCCATAGGCCGTTCCACCTCTTCCTGATGTCATCCTGTGTTCTTGAGTGCTGTCCCACTCCGTTGACCCTGTCCACGATTCTGCGCCATAGCTCCATCTTCCTAGCTATGGTGGTGTGCTGCACCTGTGATCCGAATAGATGTGGCTCTACCCGGATGATTTCCTCCACCATGACCCTGAGCTCCTCCTCAGAAAACCTGGGGTGTCTTTGCGGTGCCATGGGGTGGTATGGGTGATGTGTGAGGTAGTGCGTGTTGTGATGTGTGGGGTGATGTTTAGGGGTGTGTAGTGTTTTGTGCGTGGATGTGGATGTGTGATGGTGTTGTGTGCCTCTGTCTGCTGGTGTGGTCTTTGCTTTGCTGTCTGTCTGCTTCTGCCAAATGTTTGGTTGTAAGGGTTTGTGGGTAATGTGTGTGTGTGTTTTATATTGTATTGGGTGTGAGGGAGCGGTGTGTGTATGTTTATCAGGTGTGTGTATTTGGAATTGTCCAATGTAGTAGTGTTTTGTAAATGTGTGTGTATTTTGAGCGCGGCGGTGTGTACCGCCAATGGAATACCGCGGATGAAAAACCGATGCGTGGATTCATAGGTCGTGATAGTGTGGGCGTACTCCTGTTGGCGTGACTGTGGAGGTTTTGTTATCCCCAGTTTATCACTGACCTTTGGTGTGGCGGACTTGTGTGGGTGTCTAGATTTTGGCGGATTCTGAGCTGTGGGCCGTAATAGCTGTCGCGGAGTTCCGCGGCCGCAGCGGTGTGTTGGCGGTCGTCTGCATGGCGGTAAGTGGGATTTACCGCCAATGTTGTAATGAGGGCCCATGTCTTTTAGTCCAAAATTGGCTTTCAGAAAGGTAAAGGGTAATGGGTTGTGTATGGTGCCTAGGCCTTTTGTTAGTAGTATACCTTTATTGCCCAATCATCTAAAAAGAGGGTTTTTAGCAACTTGTTGTGCCATAAAGAGGCAAATTGTAAGTACTGCATTTTATTGTACAGTTTGTTGTCCATCTTCCAGAGGGCTTGCATCATGCAACTAAGTATACTTACGGAGTGGTCTGTTGTTATTTTCTTTGTTGGAAACAGGGAGGGAAGTGAGAGTAGTTTGACCACAGCTTTTTCGATTGTGAGCCAAGAAGGCGAGGTAGAGAGAGAGGGTGCAAGCCAAAAGGTTCCCTGTTTAGCTAGGAAGGCATGCTGGTATCTCCTAAAATCTGGCACATTTAATCTACCCAGTGATTTTGATCATCCCAGCTTTTTTAGGGCAATTCTGCCTTTTTTAGATTGACATAGAAATTTCATAAGGATACCATCTATCCTTGTGAAGAAGATGTCCGAAAGCTATAAGGGGGACATACTAATGAGAAACATGATAAGAGGTATAATCATCTGTATGATGGATTCTACTCTCCCCCACCATGTGATAAAGTTTAAGGACCAGTTGCCTATGGAGTCTTCAATTTTGTTTAAGATCGCATTCTCATTATAACTAATGGATTTTTTAAGGTTTGGGTGGAACCATAATCCTAGTTTTTTTATTTTGTCGGGATTCCATTTAAGACCGTGGTTATCTATAATGGATTTATTGCAGTATATATTAAAGGGGAGGACTTCGGTTTTATATCTCTTAAGGCAGTATTCTGAGTCCTGGGCATAGTTGTTTATGGTTGACATGATATTGGGTAAGGCTAGGTCTTCCTGAGAAGTGAATAGGAGGATGTCATCTGCATAAACAGCTGCTTTCCTAGGACCTGCCTTGAAGGGAATGCCTGGGATCTTCAAGTTTTCTCTCATTTTTATCAGGAGCGGTTCTAGTGTGAGTAAAAATAGCAAGGGAGATAGGAGGCAACCCTGTCTGGTTCCTTGTTGGAGTGTGAATGTGTTAGAGAGGCAGCCATTGATATTAATTCTCATTCAACGTTCTTGGTATAGGGCAAGAATCATCCTGATGAAATCAGGGTCTAAGTTAAAGCTATTAAGGATTGCATATAAAAAGGGCCAGGAGACCTTATTGACGGCCTTTTCTGTATCAAGTGCTATCGCACATGTAAGATGTTTCAGTTGGGGAGCTATTTCTAAGACGTGACTGAATAGTCTAATGTTGTCTGAGCTAAGTCTACCTTTTATGAAGCCCGTTTGGGAAGGGTGAATGATTTGGCCTAAGATGGGTTCCAATCGAGAGCACCAGAATTTTTGCATACATTTTGCAGTCCATGTTTATTAAGGATACGGGGGAGTAGTTTTTGGGGTTGGTTGGATCTTTCCCTTCCTTAAGAATGACGATTATTGTGGCCTCTGCAGCTGTGCTTGAGCAGCACCAGTATTGGTGAAGTGTGTATAAAGTTCTTCTAATGGTGAGATTATGGATGCGGACCGTGTTTGATAAAAGAAGACCGAGAAAGTGGTCTGGGCATGGGGCTTTAGTTTATTCATAGCAAGAAAGATTTCTTGCCCGGAGATAGGTTTTTCTAATAGTTCTTTAGAGGCCTGATCGATTTTGTTTGTTCATCTTTTTAAGATAGTTTAGGCAGGCCTCCCAAGTGGGGTCTGTCCTTTTGGTATACAGGTTACAAAATAATTTTTCAAAAACGGCAAGAATGTCTTTCTCTCTATTTGAGGTAATGCCTTGTTCATTCATTATGAAGGTTATTCTCTTTTTACGACCAGTATGATTTAAGTCGGTGGGGTGTTCTGTCAGCCCTGTTACGGCCACCCAATTTAATGCCTTTGAGTCTTTGGACTATTAGATATGCTTTGTTACCTAGAATTTTGCTATACTCATATTTAAGTTTGGTTAAAGTGACTAGTTGGGACTTATCTCTAGATTGTTTAAGAGTATTATCTAGTTTTTTTAATTTGTTTTTGTATTTGGTCTAAAGTTGTGTTATCTTGTTTATTTTTCCTTGCCGTGAGACTGATCATGTGTCCTCTCTAGTGTTTTATTAGGTCGTCCCATATTATCTGGGGACTTGGGACTGAATTTCTATTTGTTTGAATGAAGTGGTAATTGTTTTTCTTTATGGACTGTCTGAGGGATAGGTCTTCAGTAACAAGGTCATTCATCCTCCTAGAGACGTCATAAAGCATGGTGATAAATGCAGGCGGCGTCAAATGGAAACCCGCCATATAATGATAGAAAAACCCAACCCTGTCAAATATTCCCACACCACCACTTCCCGCCAGGACCCTGTCGGCGGGAATCCCGGCCCACCCCACCCCGCCACCACCAAGCACACCCACATCCCGCTCTCCAAATAATGATGCACAAATCACCTCGGCGGACAGTGGAGACCGGACGACTATTGTCGGCTGCGACCGCCACAGGAGGCAAGTGGGCCCAACAGCAACCAGTGCACACATTGGCTAGGCCTAGCACCCACACACCTGACACACATCCACAACACCATAAAACACCCTCAGACACACCCCACAATCCCTTGCAATGAAACCAGGACCAGAAGACGGAGAGCACCAGAGCCAGAGAGAGAGAACGCCAGCAGACAGGACACGCATAGCGACCCACACAGGAGCACCCAAACCCTGTCCCCAGTCGCGATGCCATCCACCACCCTCACCATGGCACGTTCCCCCAAAAATCCACGCTTCACCGAAAGGGAGCTAAGTACCATGGTGGATGAGATCCTAGGGTGGAGCCACAAATTTTCAAGTCCGAGGAGCAGCACACACCCATTGCGCGGAAAATGGAGCCGTGGCAGACCATTGTTAACAGGGTGAATGCAGTGGGACACCATCCACGCACAAGGGACGACATCCGCAAGAGATAGAACGACCTGCGGGGGAAGGTCAGGGCCATGGCATCCACGCACCACATCGCAGTGCAGAAGACAGGGGGAGGACCGCCACCAACACCACCCGACTACACCGACTGGGAGGAGAAGGTACTCGCCATCCTGCACCCAGAGGGACTCACTGGAGGAATGGACTCGGGTAAGTCATCTACAATGACCCCCTATACACCATACCTGTAACGCATGTACCACCCCACCCCACCCACACCCACCTAGACCCACACCCCACCCAGCCATTACCCACCACATCCACCACCCTGCATCACCCACAACTCACTACCAGGCCCACATCACTCCTGCTGTGTACAGCCACCCACCCCTGCACGTACCCACAATGGAATAAAAAAAAACACCAAAATGTAACCCCACAACTGACACTAAATGCAATGACCACATCACAAAGGCACCCTGGAAGACCACTGAAAGGCACACCAGTACTAAATTGCACAGTTCTGTATACCTCAAACCCTCATGCATATGTAACAGACATGTCTATGTCCCCCCAACAGGCACCACCACCCATGCAACCCTAATGGAGGGGACAAGGAGTGCCACAGTACTCCAGGGAGACAGAGGCACATCACAAGACCTTGACGAAGGATCCCTGGACACTGATGAGGCAGGCCCCTCACACAGCCCTGGATGCTCACCATGCAGCAGCCCCACCCAGGAAAACACTGTCACCCCTAACACCCAATCAAGACCAGCAGGCCAGGGGAGGCGTACCCACACCACTGGACCCAGGGCACAGACAGGTGGAACACAGCTACAGAGGCCACAGTCTCCCACTCCCAACATGCAGGAGCGTGAGGGCCCCAGTACAAGTGTCACATGAAGACCTGCGCAGGGGACACAGGCACAGGGGGCCAGGGCAAGGTCAAGTGCCCCAGTGGGTCAGGGGGTAGGGCACCGGATGGATGTAGCAGCCAGGACGTCATTGCAGAGGTTTTAGGGGCCTACCAACATACCCAAGACAGTTTGGCACAGATTGTATCCACCTTGGAGCAAAGTCAGAGGATACAGCTGGAACAACACCAACGGGCCATGGAGCAGTGGAAAGAACACAATGCCACAATGGCCACCATTGCTGGAGCACTTCTGCAGTTGGTCAACAAACAGTCAGACACCCACACCAGACAAGAGGCACCCACAGCAGCCCAGAACAACCAGCAACAGATGACCCAAGCAGCCGAAACAGCACAGGAAATACCCTCCCAGGAATCACAATGGCCAACCATGCCATCTCAAGACGCTCCACATCAGGTGCCCAAACGTAGTCTTAGGCCACGATATGGCACTGGAAATCCAGCTAAGAACAAGCCCCACTCCAACAATCGACACTGCTACTACTGCAAAGCAACCATCCCACCCATTCACCAACTACACTTAGCTGAGGGCTAAATAAAGTACTATACTACAAATAGGACCCACCTATGGCATCCAACAGGGCTGCCACCAAGTCTGTTTTGAGGACACCCAACCCTTACGACTTCAATCACTGTACATAGCACATTTCACTCTATTCGACCAAGAAACAACATTTCTCACCTGTAACACTGTCCCCTGTCTTCAAATGTTGAACAAAGTGGAGTATGGATGCAACTGGCAGGGACCTATTTTATTGTCAATTTGTGCTTGGTGGTGGTAATGTGTGTTTCAAATTATGCAAGGAGGTAATGCATATATTGTCTGTCAGTACTATGCTCAAGAGGTCCATGTCTCACCTATCATGACCAATTCCCCCTATATGACATGGCACACTTACAGTATCAGTCATTAACCCCAATGACAGGCTTAAGTCCCACACAGTTATTGGAAGTAGAGTTCTATCAGTTGGTTCCTGGAATTGACATCTTCCCCTTCCTCATCCTCACCATCACTCTCCTCACCTCTCTGAGGTAACTAATCAGGACCTATAGCACCCTCCACCTCCAAAAGGGGGATTGAATGTCTCACAGCCACGTTGTGCAGCATGCAGCAGGTCACCACAATTCGACACACCTTATTAGGGCCATAGGCCAGGGAACCCCCAGAGATATGTAGGCACCGGAATCTAGCCTTCAGGAGACCTATAGTACGCTCCATCACCCTCTTAGTTCGTCCCTGGGCCTCATTGTATTTCCTCTCTGCATCCGTCCTGGGATTCCTCACTGGTGTCAGGAGCCAACGCAAGTTTGGATAGCCAGAATCACCTAGGGAAATGGTCAATACAGAACCGTCATTGTAATGTCCTTAGTCAGACAGGCTGGTGTTCTGCAATGCGTCAGTTAGTGACATGCAAACTTACCTATGATCCACCCTCTGTCCTCTTGTAGTTGTTCCATCTTCTGTGGCACACTACTGTTCCTCAAAACAAATGAATCATGGACAGAACCCGGAAACATGGCATTCATATGGGAAATGTACTGATCTGCAGTACAGACCAATTGGATGTTCATGGAGGGAAAGTTCTTCCTGTTTCTGTACAGGTGTTCATTCACTCTTGGGGGGATGATGGGTATGTGGGTGCCATCGATGGCACCTATCACATGGGGAATGTTTACAAAGGCATAGAAGTCAGACTTGATGGCAGGGAAGTCAGCACTTCGGGAGAATCGCACATAGAATTGCAGATGTTGCACAAATGCATTCAGAAATCTTGTCAGTACCTGGCTGAACATTGGCTATGAGAAACCAGCACCCATGCTTACTGTCACTTGAAATGAGCCTGTGGCCAAGAAATGGAGTGCAGAGAGCACCTGCACCTCAGGTGGAATGGCATGCTGATTACGGTTTCCGGGAGTCAGTGCAGGATCCAGAAATGCACATAGGTCCTGAATAGTTGCATGTGTGAGTCTGTAGGTGATTATGATCCGACGCTCCACCATGGTCCCCATATCCACAAGTGGTTTGTACACAGAGGGTGCCCTTCCTCGTCACAAGGGTCAGTACCTATGAGGGGTAAGAAAAAGGAGTGATGGGCACACATACATTGGCAGATATGCTAAATACATGCAGTGCATTGTTCATAGTAGTGACTGTACAATAACTGTAACCTGACAGATGTACATATACATCACTAGGAGGGAACGGAGTAAATCATGTGTGATTATATACTCAATGGATAGAGGCCTAGGTGCTTCATATGGCTAGTAGGCCCAGCATTGAGTATCATGAAATTCTAGATGCATAGGTGATGGCAAAATGTCTGCCCACTGTAGTTCTGCCCCTTCGTTGTGGAAGTGACTTAATACCGCTAGTCACAGCGTACGGTGGTGTTGACCGCTGTTCGCACCCTCATTGGCTAACATGGATGCCAATGGGGAATCCTGGCGTATCATGATCGCCGCCGGCAGTGACGGTGCATACCGCCACGGAATTTACGCGCGTTCGTCATCGTTTGATCACTTGACTCCCTGATCTTGTGCGAACAGGTACTCCACTCAGTGTACTACTGTGGCCTGCCTCTGGCTATGGATTTGCCACGTGATGCAGGGGAAAGGGCCCTGGCCTTCACCCAGGAAGAACTGGAGAAACTAGTGGAAGGGGTCCTGCCCTTGTACAGCAGACTCTACGGCCAGCCAGAGGTAAAGGTGAGTCCGGGTTTGGGGGGCACTGCGTGAGTAATGGACGGAGTGGATTGCACAGATGTGTGCTCCTGTGAGCCAGGATGGGCCTTGGTGCATGGAATGCTGCGTGCCACTGTCCTGCATGTCTGGGAGTACTGTGTGTCCTATGTCTGACATTCTGCCAGCTGTTGCCATCGTGCAGGTGCCTGACCTCTGTGTTCCATTTCTGTGTCACCCTACTAGGTCAGCGCCCACCAGAAGAGGGCACATTGGCATGCCATTGCTAAGGAGATACGGACCCTGGGGGTCTACAAGCGGCGGAGCACCCACTTTTGAAAGAGGTGGGAGGACCTGTGGCGCTGGGCGCAGAAGATCACTGAAGCCCAGCTGGGGAAGTCCTCCCAACGTGGAAGGGGTGCCCATCGGGCACTGACCCCCCTCATGCGAAGGATCCTGGCGGTGGCGTACCCAGACCTGGATGGGCGCTTGAAGGCTGCACACCAATCACAAGGGGGTGAGTACTCACAGCCCATACTTCAGCCTGGAAGGATGAGAGTGTGTGCGATAGGGCTATTGGTGCTTAGAGCAGGGAATTTGACTGGTGTCCAGCTACTGTCTGCTCCACAAAGGGTGTAGGGGTGTCCCTGTCAGGTTTCATCTACCTCAACTCAAATACAATTTCAGGGGATGGGTGGAGGTCAGTATTCTGCTCAGTAGTCAGGGCCATGGCCATGGGCATGGTGCACGGTGCTGCCTGTTGGGTGTGTCTGCTGGGTAGGTGTATGTCTGGCCATTGTGTATCAGCATTCAGCTACTTACAAGTGTCTCTCCTATTTTGTCTCCCCATCCCCGTTCTCTCGTGTTTGTCTGGCACAGCATCTACATCAGGCGAGGGAGCTGAGGCAGCGGCCCACGGATCCTCCGAGGCAGAGACAACGGATGCCCAGGAGACCAGTGGGTGGGAGGGCGAGGGGACTTCCACAGCGGAAGCTACTACCACAGAAGGTTGTGACTCAGAGACCTCCTTCAATGGGGGTCCTCCGGCGGTGGCAGACCCTAGTGCACACACCACTACCGTAACATCTTCCGCCACCCCCATACCATCAGCACTCTCCCTTCTGCTCCGCACCGAGTTGCCGGTGCCCGCCCACCCAGAAAGGTGGGTGTCTCCTTCGCCCCAGGCACCTCCTCCCCTGCCCCAGTCAGCCCTGCTGCCCTCACAGGGGAGGCTGTTGACCTCCTGAGAACCATCTCTGTAGAGCAGACCACCATCGTCAATGCCACCCAGGGTCTGGATTCTGAGATACAGCAGACCAATGCCTATCTGGATGGCATTCATGGTGCCGTGTCTGCCCTACAGAGATCTTTTCAGGCTCTGGCCTCCTCTTGGACGGCAGCCAGTTTCCCTGGCCATTCCGTCCCCCCTCCAACCTCCTCTACACCTTCCAGCACCCCACTCCCTTCACCCGTCCAAAGCACACAATCAGACCCACTTACAGGCACTTTATCACACAAGAAGCACACTTCCAAACACAAGCACCACACCTCCCACCACAAGCATTCACACAGCCAACAGACACCTGCACACACAACAACGTCCACTTCCCCCAGTGTGCCCACCTCTTCCGCCTCCCTGTCTGTCCCCTCTACATCCACACCCTCATGCACTGCACCTTCACTCACTGTTACTGTTCCTCTTCCTGCACTCACCATGATAGCAGACAGCCATACATGCACCCCATACACCACACCTGCCCTCACCACCTCCACTGTAGTTGACACATGCAGCACACTCAACAGACTTGCAGACACCCACCCAACATACATCCACACTAGCTGTCTGTCTTTTCCCACTGTGTCCACCCCCCACCTCCCAAAACACTTAAACGCAGCAAGATACCCACCCATCCGACATCCACCACACCACAGCATATTGAGCAGTCACATGCACCCACTACACGCACACCTACACCCCATACATCCACTCCCTCTGCCTCCACTCCCACGCCCTCATCCACGCCCACCCTAATTGCTCCCATGAAAATGTTTCTCTCCCGTGCAGACCTGTTCGAACCCAGTGGCCCATCCCGTCTTGTCCCAAAACGTGCCCACCTCGTTGCCCTTTCTGCTCCTTCCACATCACAGCCCAACCCAGTCCAGCCTTCCCATTCCTGTGCCCCTTCTCCGGTGAAGAAGAAGGCCTGCTCGGAGCCTAAACCATCCAGCTCCACCCAAGCCAAACAGCCCCCACCCCCTTCAAAGGAGAAGCCCACCCCCCTCCAACCTCCTCACACAAGTCCAAGTCCCACCCCCGTCGTAAATAACCCCCCTTCCTTGAGGTTCCTGGGTCCCCATATGGTGCCCCGTTCAGTGGAGTACCCAGCACTTGTGGGAGTCAGGTGTGGCCAGTTATGGCCAAGGACTAAGGACTTTTTATGGACTGGCCATTGGCCCTGTTGACACTGTTTTGCTCAGTGAGCTACATATTAAAGGTTCTGTGTGGCCCGTGTTTGGGCTGCACGCAGTTCCACCCTGGTGTTTGTTTTAATTATTCATGGGTTTGGGGCTATTGTATGTACTATAGCCAAGTTGCAGTGGCCTTCAGTCGGGTACGTCCCTCTTGGTGTGGGGTATCTGACTTGTGCTGCTGGGAAGGGTTGGGGGGGTTGCAGAGTGGGTGGAGTGGGTGGGTATGTAACTTTGCCCCTTCCTCCCTTGTGTCGTAGGTTGCGGTACTTACCGTTGTCGTCTTCGTCAGCGGTCTCGGTCATCCAGAAATATGGCAAGGAGCAATGCTGGCATGATCTGCAGCTCTCTGTCCATGGCTGCTGCTGCACTTTTGTGGAACTCCGGTGAGTGTTTCCTTCAATGTGTTTCTTTTCCACCTGGCTTTGTGTGGTGGTGGTTCCCGCCCCGGAACTGGCGGTTCATAATTTGATGGGTGGGTTGGGGCTTTCAGACGGCCTGTGGGCGGACTCTGCCGTCGTCAGCAGGACTCCTTTCCTGGTGGTGGGTGGTGCGCGGGATGCGTGTGTCTCATTTGCTTCATTATTTGGCAGTCTGAACCACTCCTCTGTTGGCGGTTTCTACCGCTGACGGAGCGGTACGGACCACCATGTTCATAATGAGGGCCAATGATTGGTTCAGTGGTGGGATTCGATGTGGCAGGGATGTGCACTTTGTCAACAAGTAAATAATCAAAAAGGGAAAATATGTTGTGGGGGTGAGATAAGAATGAATAGTCTTTACCTGTGGGGTTAAATAGTCTCCATATATCTTTTTTTTATGGGCTTTACAAAGGTTCAACATTTGTTTATGTGTTTTATTAAGTTTGAAAAGGCACGCTGAGTTTCTGACTAGGATTCTTTCCCATGGGAGGTTAAAAACCCCACCCACTATGAGTCTGCAGTGCGTGGGTAGGTCGAAGAGTTTTTTGATAAGATTAAGCCAGTAGGTTGGATAATTTCAGTTAGGGGCATATATGTTCACAGATATGAGGATGGTGTTGTCTTTCTGGAGTTTGGTAATTACCCATTTCCCTTCAGGATCTTCCTCTGTTTCGGTAATTGTCAGCCAAGATGAAGAGGAAACAAGGGTGATTAGGCCATTTATTTTGGTGAGGGCTAGGGAGCAATATATATAACCACCCTGATTTTCTTAGTAAAAGTGCCTCTTTTAAAGCAACTTTGGTTTCCTGTAGGAATATTACGTATCCCTTAAGTTTGTGAGTGTAGTCTAGGATTTTTTGTCATTTGGTTGGATGGTTTAGTCTCTTGACAATAAGGGATAGCATTTTTAGGTTATGCATAGTTAATAGGGTTGGTCCAAGACAGCTGAGGTCCATGCATTTTCCTTTTTGGGTGGGTTGGAGTTAAGGGGGTGGGGGAAGTAGAGAACGCTGCAACCTCAGAAGTGAAAACAGAACATCTGAAAATCTTGACATATAACTTATACAAACATTTGAGTAACGTCTGAGTAAGCCCGTACCTGTAGTGCATTGTTCCAATTTGCATTTTGTTGGTGAATTCTAGAGGGTCTGGGGAAGAGTGGAGTTTTACCCCTTAGAAAATCCGATATGTTAATCTAATTATTAGTGGTAGCTCTGCTGTCTATGTAGATATGGTTATGTTTCTTGTTAGGAATGCCATATATTCGTGGGGTATAAAACTACATGGGCATGTTAGTGGGGTGACTATGTGCTATATACCTGCCATTGGTTGCATGTACGTTTATTTTTCGATTAATTGGTTAGGCAGTTAGATTCTACGTAATAGTATGTTTGATGAAGTAAAATTATTGGTCAATTAAATATGTTGGGTATGGGGTGTAAGCATGTGTTGTATATTCTTAAGAGAATTTCTTTGTGTGATTAGTGGTAGGGGACATAATGAAGAATTGGGATGGGATGGGAAATGTGGGCACAGTCGTAGCACTAAATAGTGCTGAGCAATATTAAATAACATTGAGTAGAAAACCTTTGCTTTAAGAAATTACATATAATTTGAGAGTAAGACATCTTAACAGCCATTGTCCACTGTATCAGCTCGGAGGGTCGTGGAAGCAGATTTGAAGGCAATAGTCATGTCGACCTATCATATCATATCACCTGAATACAAACTGAGTGAGCTCTACCTCTGGGTTAATGACACAATAGGCATTGTGTTAGTAAGTTTAAGGTACTCCAGAGAAGCAAGATGCAATTTATCAGATGAGTCAATCTGATATTTAAGAATAGATCTAAGATTATCTCTAGATAGGGTTAGTATTACGTTAGAATTAGAGTATAGAGGTGGATGATAAGTGCTAATATGCATGCTTCCTTTATAGGTTTGTTTATCTATAGGTAGGTTAGAGGGATGCAATACGACTTAGGGGTTAATAGTCAATCAATAATCGCAGCACACTAGTGATAAGAGCGTTAAGGTTTAATGAATCACTGTGTGTCATTTGAGTAAGTGAAGTGTAGAGTTTGTAGTGAATAAAGGGCAACATTAGAGTTACTGTATTCTCTATATTATTGACCTTGGTAGGTTGATGAGGTGATATATGATCAGCTAGTTAGACGTTAGGTTGTGGCATGTCGTTGGGGTGAGTTTGTTAGTAAGTTACAAAATGTTAGGAGAGGAGTGTTAGCGTCTTCTACATATGATTACGAGCATATCTTCAAGTTTTCGATCTCCGCGATTAAGGATGCTAGGGGCCATATTTATACTTTTTGACACAAAACTGCGCTAACGCAGTTTTGCGTCAAAAAAATTAGAGCCGGCTAACGCCGTTCTGAAGCGCCATGCGGGCGCCGTATTTATTTAATGACGTTAGCCGGCGTTAGCCGCCGGCGCTGCCTGATGTGCGTGAAAAAAAATGACGTACACCAGGCAGCGCCGGCGTAGGGGAATATTATCGCCTCAACCCGATTTGCGCCATTTATTTCGACTCCCAACCTCCATTGAAATGACTCCTGTCTTAGCAAAGACAGGAGTCATGCCCCCTTGCCCAATGGCCATGCCCAGGGGACTTCTGTCCCCTGGGCATGGTCATTGGGCATAGTGGCATGTAGGGGGGCACAAATCAGGCCCCCCTATGCCACAATTTTTTTTTTTTTAAATACTTACCTGAACTTACCTTAATGTCCCTGGGACGGGTCCCTCCATCCTTGGGTGTCCTCCTGGGGTGGGCAAGGGTGACAGGGGGGGTCCCTGGGGGCATGGGAGGGCACCTCTGGGCTCCTTCTGAGCCCACAGGTCCCTTAACGCCTGCCTTGTCCAGGCGCTAAAAAACGGCACAAAAGCGGCTGGACGTCATTTTTTTTGACCCGCCCACTCCCGGGCGTGAATTTTGCCCGGGAGTATAAATACGGCGCACATGCCTCGGAGTCACTTTTTTAGACGGGAACGCCTACCTTGCATATCATTAACGCAAAGTAGGTGTCCACGCTAAAAAATTACGCAAACTCCATGGACTTTGGCGCTAGACGCGTCTAATGCCAAAGTATAAATATGGAGTTAGTTTTGCGTTGGAATTGCGTAAAAAAAAACAACGCAATTCCGGCGCAAACAGAGTATAAATATGCCCCTAGGTCTTTAGTATCCGCGAATATTGAGGTTTTTCCATTGTGACTTGTCTTTAGACGTGCCGGTCTGATGAATGAGAACTGGATTGATGAGGTTTTTGGGGGTTGGCATAGGCAAGGAATGCTTTCCTTTTTTTAACAATGTCTTTAGAGTAGTCTTGTGATATCCCAATAGATGTCCCTTGCCATTTGATCCTTTGTATTTTCTTTTCTGGGTAATGATGGACTTTGTATGTGAGTATCGGAGGGGTCTGAAGATGAGGGCCCATGGGGTGCCAGAGTTTTTAGTAAAGTGAGTTGGAATTCTGTGGGCCCGCGTTATTTTAAAGTCATTTTCTAAGTTTATTCCTAGGACTTGGGGGATCCATTTCTCAAATATCAAGCCAAATATCTGAAGATTACCTCTCCTATTTCTGTCCTCTAACTCTGTGATGTGTTTCTCCAACCTTGTCAGTCTTATTGAGGACGTTGTCATTGCTTTAGCTGCAGTGCGATCATGGTCCTCTAAATTGCTTACGCGCGATTCCACTTCGGAGATTCTGCTGGTCATTAGGCGCATGTCCTGTTTCAGGGTATGAGAGGTCATTTTACATGTACTCCATAGTAGCTTTTGAGGACTGTACAAGGTTGTGAAGTGCGTCCAGCTTTTGCATAATTAGTTCTAGTGTTACACAGTTATCTGTTTTGGGTTTAATAGGGGAGTCTGGTGTGGAGACTTCCTATTTTGATCTTTAAAACGCTGGTTTAGAGTCTTTAGAACCTCTTCTGTCCTGTTCTGCCATGGTGTCGTAGACTCCTCCTTGGATCGATGACTGCAGTTTGAATGGTGTTCCGAAGTACACTTATTGAAGGGTCGTCTGACATGACGAGCGACGGGTGGTGAGTTGGGGGCAGTGAGATGGATAGTTTTGATGAGTGGTAATGATTCTCAATTCCCAGTTCTCAGTTATGAGAGGTGTTCTGCAAGGAGTTATCTATTCACAGATCTCAGAGAAATCTCAGATTTCAGCTCTCGGTTCACAGATCACAGTGCTCAGTTTGCTGTTTGTAGTTCTCTCAGTACTCAGTTCATTCATTTCTCACTTTTTGGACTCATTTCACAGTTCTCTCGGTCCTCGATTTTCAATTGTCAGTTCAGATATCAGTTATGAGAGGTCTATATGTACATTAAAGAGTACTTGGTTACAATTACTTCGTTCTTTACTTTCTAAGACCTTATAAGTCACAAAAACGTCTTTATGTGTATTCGTGTGTTTCTTGGGAGTCGGGGGGAGTACAGTGATCTTTAGTTGGAAGACAACGGCGTAAAAATACTGGGAAGTTTCTGGAACCTGTATATCAAAGTGCAGTGGCCAATTTAAGGGCAGGCACTGTAAAGGCTGCTTCCAGGCATTTCTGTGTGGGAAGTGTACTAAGATGGAAAAATGCACCTAAATGAGGTTCGGGTGTCATTCCTATGTTTCTCACAGATCTCGATCAGATTGATACAATTTCAGGGGAGAGGTTAGCGGTGAGATTTCTGTGACCTGGCCAGTGTCAGCCATCTTAGGGACAGGTGTGACGCTGGTTCTGGGCAATGTTGCCAGATTGGGCTATTTCCCGCTCAAATGGGTGAAATTTTTACCATTTGTGCGAAAATGGGACCTCGGGGGGGGGGAAGAGGAGGAACGAGGAGTTCCCCCCCCGGGGTTTTTGGGACGGGTGGCACGACCCGGGACGCGTTTGGACGTCCGGGGTGCCAATTACAAGGGGGTGGGTTGGGTATTTATGTGGCCATTTTGTGGTTACAGGCACCATTTTGGAAGGTGACCTGGTGGCCAGGGTGTAGGCAGGGGGGCTCTGTGTTTTCTTTCCTCGTGGTTGGTGCAGGCGTTTAAAAAAAAAAAAAAAAAAAAGAAGTAGAAACATTTTTTCATAATACTTTTATCGTTCTTTAAAAGAACCATCGCGGCACAGTTAGGGGTAGATTGTTAGTCGTTTTACCTTATCTCGGCGTGTGTCGTCGTTAGGATTGCGGTGATTGCAGGCAGGATGGAATCCGAGGCGAAGGTTATGGAGGCTGTCGCTCTGCTGCGCCAGGCGGGCCGACTTGATTTGCTGAGAGAGGGAGCTCTGGCTCCGACCCGCCCGGCGCGCAGGGCCTCCGCGGGGGTGGCGGCGGCAGTGGCCGCGTGCTCCCCGTCGCGTGTCGCAGCGGTCGGTAAGGTAAGGGGCCCTTCCCGGGGGGCGGGAGCGAGGGGCGGCCCTGGGGCGGGCTTAGGAAGGGTCTATGGGCGGGAGCGGGTTGGGGAAACCCCGAGGGTTTCCCGAGAGCCGGGTCGCGCTGGGAGGCGTTCGAGCGGCTTCCCAGCGCGAAAATGGAGGGCGGGGCCGCGCGTGGCGGCAGGTCAGCTGGCCTTGGGGGAAAGCCAAGTTGGGGCACTCGTGTCGAGCGCACCAAAAAGAAAAAAAGGAAAGGCAGCGGGTGCGCGCCAGGAGCGCCTGAGCAGCGCCAGGCAAACTAATTTGAAACTTAACGCCGCGGGTGCAAAGGCACCCGCCGGGGCATTGCCTGTTTCTGTGGCTGCACCTCCGGGCGGGAGGGAAAAAAGGGGGCGCAGTGTTGGGTCAGATATCGGGTCGTGGGAGGTGGGCTCTTCCCCCGTGGGGGGGGCAACCTCGGACCCCTATAGAGCAGGAAGCAGAAGGGGACCCTGAGATACCCCTTTCTAGTAAATGGCCTACTATGCTCCAGTGGAGCAGCGATGAGGAGGGAGGGGATTTAGGGGGCGACGTGGGTAGGGTAGGTAGAGGTGCCCCTTCCGCAAGCGTTGGGGGTGCCCCTGTCAGGTCCTCTGGGGAGGGTGCCACGGAGGGGGAGGTTGGGGGATTTGATGTGGGGCTGCTCGAGGAGGGGTTAGAAGGGGAGGAGGTATTTGGGGTAGGTGGGCAATGGGATATGAGTTCTTCACCTGGCACATCAGACCTTTCTTGGCAGGGGCAGTTGGACTACAGTGATGAGGACCCAGGCGAGCAGGACGCGGCTCGTGTGCACTGGGGAGAAGGGAAGGCGGGCCCTGGGGCGGCCAGCCGGATATCATCATCAGGTTGGAGCAGGCGACGCAGCGGGGCTGCGGATGCTTCTATTGGGCGGTGTGGTGGAGAGGGCATTGCGCCCCCCGTCGCCGCGGCCCAGAAGGAGCAACGTCCGGGCCCGTCCAGACGGCGGTCAAAACAGAGAGGGGAGTATTCCAGCTGCGTGAGATGCGGTGGCTCGGGTGCGAGTGCGGTCGAGTGTGAAGAAAGGTCAGAGGAGAGTTTGGAAGAGGGCAAGTTGAGGAACAGTGAGAGTGAGTATGAGTGGTGGGAGAGAGGAGGGCGGGGTACGTCTAACCCTGTCCGTAAGTCATTGCAGGTACAGCGGTCAGGTACACGGCGTGGGGAACGTCGGGGAGAACGGAAGGGAGGAGAGGCGCGGACGGTTCAGGAGCGGCCCCCGTTGCTATCTCCAGGTAAGATTTCGTCATGCTCAATGATATCGGTGGCCTCAGAAGCGAGGGAAGAGTCGGTGCGTTTAGTGAAGGGAGTATATATGCAAGACACGGGGTATCAACAGAGGGCGACAGGAAGGCAGGGAAGGAGGCGAAGGGCGTTGGTTCGGGAGAAGGGGGCAGTGTAGCGGCGGCCAGGGTGGAAAAGGGAGCGAAGGATGAAAAGGAGGGGGAGCCGGCGTCGAAAAAGGTGAAGCTGCCATATATGGGCACAGGTAAGCCGCTGGGGGCTCATTTAATGCCAGTGACGAAAGAAAAAATTTGGAAAGGAGAATATGTGGACATATTAAAATTGCTACATCGGGAGATCAGGGCCAAGGAGGGCTCCAAGGAGGAGGAGTGGGAGCTTTCTAAACGGCCAAAAGTGCCAGTTACGATAGAGAATTGGACGGCGGCTTTTTTGATCTTCGCTAGCGTTTATTGCGAGCGATTCCCGGAGAGGTCGGTATCCTTATTTAAATATATGGATATCATAAGAAAAGCGCAGCTTAACTATGGGGGATACGCGTGGCGCCAGTACGACGAAGAATTTCGAGCGCGCATGGCGGCAGATCTCGAAGTGCAATGGGGAGAAATTGATACAGACTTGTGGCAGCACACCATGGGGCCGGCAAAATTCGGGAAAACTGTTTACGGCTAGTGGGTTGCCCATAATATATCGGCCCTTTCGGGAGCCCCCCACCCAAGGGGTGGGGTCTCGGGGCTCCAGCCCTAATAGAGCCATTGGTGCAGGGACAGGTAGGTCTGGGGCATGCTGGGACTTCAATAAAGGTATATGTACCAGGGAGTACTGTAAGTTTCGGCACGAGTGTACAAAATGCGCAGGGCGTCATCCGGTCACAGCGTGTAATGGACAGCAGGTGGGGGTCAGTGCAGGGGGATCGGCAAGTGGGGGTCAAGGAGCCAGTATGGGAGGAAAGGAAGGACAGCGCCAGAGGCCAGGCATGGCGGGAAAAGGCTATTACGCCGGTTAAGGTGGATAGATTGCAGTTAGGGTTGCAGGGGTATGACAGGCAGGAGGACGCTGAGTTATTGATTCGCGGTTTTCGGGATGGGTTCAGGTTGGGATATCAAGGTCCGCGGGAGCGTCGGTGGGCGGAGAATTTGCGATCCGTGCGGGGAAAAGAGGAACTGGTCCAAGGGAAGTTGATGAAGGAGGTAGAGGAGGGGCGCATGGCGGGCCCGTTCCAGTATTGGCCCTTGGAAAATCTCAAAGTGTCTCCAATTGGCATAGTGCCCAAAAAAGAGGAAGGCCAATTTCGGTTGATTCATCATTTGTCCTGGCCAGAGGGGGCATCGGTGAATGAATTCATCCCGGAGGAATTCACAAAGGTGTCGTATGCGTCGGTGGATGTTGCGGTCAAATGGTGGATCAGTTGGGGCCGGGGGCTTTGATGGCAAAGACGGACATCAAGTCAGCTTTTCGGCTGCTGCCAGTGCACCCGGATGATTTTGAATTGTTGGGCATCCAGTTCCTGGGGAGCTGGTACGTGGACAAGGCATTGCCCATGGGTTGCTCCAGCTCGTGTGCGCTGTTTGAGCGTTTTAGCACGGCGCTTCAATGGATTTTTGTGCAAAGTACGGGTCACCAAGAGGTAACGCACTACTTGGATGACTTCTTTTTTGCGGCGCCAGCAGACAGCCCGCGTTGTGCGGCGGTGCTGAGCTGGTTTATGGACATTATGGGAGATCTGGGTGTGCCCCTGGCTCCTGAAAAGACAGTGGGGCCAGCTACGGCGCTGTCGTTTTTGGGGATTGAACTGGACACGGTGGCAGGCATAGCGTGGTTGCCTGTAGGAAAACAGACTGATATGATCAAGCGAATTGAAGAAATGCTGCGGAGGCGCAAGGTTACGGTGAAGGAGGTGCAGGTGTTACTAGGACATTTGAATTTTGCGTGCAGGGTTGTGCGTGCGGGCAGGACGTTTTGCAAGCGACTTTCGCTAGCGCTGGCGGGGCAAGCGCTACCCCACCATCACGTGCGCTTGAAGGTGGGAGTTCGAGAGGACTTGCGCATGTGGTCAAGGTTCCTAGAGTCATTTAATGGTATTCCTCTGAAGGTCTGGAGAGAGTGGGAGTGGGACGCTCAGATGTTTTCGGATGCGGCGGGTTCGGCGGGTTTTGGGTTGTATTGGGACGGGCGTTGGTGCGCAGAGGAATGGCCAGTGGAGTGGAAGCACGGCGGTCGTAGCATCGCGTTTTTGGAATTTTTTCCGCTGATCGTAGCGGTGTGCTTATGGGGCACGGAGCTGAGGCATTCGCGGGTGCTGTTTCGGGTCGATAACTTGGCAGTGGTTCAGATGGTTAACCGGCAGTCGGCGCGGGAGGCAGGGTTGTTGCAGCTGCTTCGCGTTTTTGTCCTGCAATGTTTGCGTAATGACATTCACTTCAGTGCGAGACACGTTCCGGGGGTGAATAATGACATAGCGGATGCCTTGTCTCATTCGCAGTGGCAGCGCTTCCATGGATTGACCACGGGCGTGGCGTTGAGAAGAATCTGCATGCCGGAGGTTTTATGGAGAGTAGGCGATCACGGATGCTTAGACTGGTTATGAACTCCTTGGCACCGTCCACGAGGCGGGCCTATGCGAAAGCATGGGAGGAGTTCCTGGGATCTGGGGCGCGACGGCGGGCGCGGCAGGAAGAAGTGGTGGAAGATGTGATTCAGTTCATTATGGATTTGATTGGTAAGGGTCAGTCGAGAGTCACGATATCGGGTAAGTTGTCGGCCATCGGTTTTGTGGGTAAGCTTTTATGGGGTTACCCGCCGTCGGCTGGGGAATTAGGAACAAGAGTATTGAAAGGTTGGGACAAATCATTTGGGAAACGGGGCCTGGAGCGTCAACCGATATCTCTGACTATGCTCAAAGGCTTGATAGCGATGATGGGCAGTCTGTGCTATGACGAGCGCGCGGCTATTCTTTTCGGGACCCTCATGTCTTGGATGTTCTTTGGAGCGTTTCGGGTATCGCAGTTACTGGGCCGGTCAGGAGCTACGGGTATTTTGTGGAGGGAGGTTCGGGTGGTGAGGAAAGGGTTGGCTTTCTGGGTTCGACAATCGAAAACTGATCAGAAAGGCGCCGGGGCTACTTTAGTTCTTCGTCGTTACCCTTGCAAGGACATTTGCCCGGTGAGGTTGGGTGTCATACTGCGATCGGGGTCTGAGTTTTCGGCGGGTCCGGTTTTTTGTCACGCGGGTGGTCGCAAGGTGACGGCGGCGCAGCTCCTGGCAGTATTGAGAAAAGGAATAGCGGGTATGGGTTTGGAGGCGGAGAGATTTGGGACACATTCCTTTCGCATTGGAATGGCTACTGAGGCAGGGGAGAAAGGTTGGGATAGAGAAGAAATGATGGCGTTGGGTAGATGGAGGTCGGATTGCTTTCGGAGATATGTGCGGGAAAGTGACTGTTAGAAGGTTGGTAGGGAAGAGGGAATGATTACTTTCATCTCTTTTTTCTTTTTCAGGTGTGGTCCTGGGGCCAGAAGCGGCCTATTTGGAGATATGGGTGATTGGGCATTCTTTTGTAAAGTGGGCACAACGACAGGCTCGAAGGACTGCGTCAGGGTCGAATCTAGGATTTGATATCGATCGTTATCGGGTGACGTGGATTGGGAAAGGGGGTATGCTATGGGGCGAGTTAGTTCCTCGGCTTCAGGTAACGCGAGGGAGGGGACATTGTCCTGATTTGCTTTGTGTTCATCTTGGGGAAAACGATTTAGTCAGATCTACGGGTTTGAATTTGCTCAAGGTAATGAAAAGAGATCTACAGTTAGTGAGCGAGCAGTGGAAAGGATGTCATATCGTTTTTACGGCGTTTATGCCACGTCGGGTGTGGAGAGGGGCCAGGAAACCAGGGGCCATAGAGAGGGCCAGGCGTAAGATTAATAAGGAAATGAGGGGTTTTTGTGTGGGGGCGAGGTATATCATTTTTGGAGCATGCAGACATACGGTTTGAGGACGTGGAATTTTTTAGGGATGATGGGGTACACCTATTGTTCATGGGGATGGAGTTATATCTCTTACAGTTGAGAGAGCAGCTCAAGGCTTTACTACGCGAGACCTAGTGTGGGGGGGCAGAAAAAGTCAGGGCCTTTTTCTGGTGGCGGGGACAGCTGCAGGGCAGCTATTAAAAGCTTGGGGGTAGGACGGAGATGGCAGGGAAAGACAGGTATTAGGACGGGGGGAACATTAATTAGACAAGGACAGGCAGGAGACTGCTCAGGAGCGGACAGGTTCAGAGAAGTAGGTAGGGCGGGAGAAAGTAAAGGAGATGAGAGGAAGGAAAAGACAGGTCCAGAAGAAGGGGGGGAGGGATCGGGGCAGGGGAGGGGGGGGGGGGCGGGGTCAGGTGACTCGATGTCTAGTGAGGTTTTAGTTTTGTAAGGCAAAGGCCAAGGGGGTAGGCCTAGGGGCACCTGTTCCAATAAAGCGGCCTTTTACACACACAAACGAGTCTCTGTGGTCACTCTGTCCCAATGGGGCCTCGGGGGGGGAAGAGGAGGAACGAGGAGTTCCCCCCCCCCGGGGTTTTTGGGACGGGTGGCACGACCCGGGACGCGTTTGGACGTCCGGGGTGCCAATTACAAGGGGGTGGGTTGGGTATTTATGCGGCCATTTTGTGGTTACAGGCACCATTTTGGAAGGTGACCTGGTGGCCAGGGTGTAGGCAGGCGGGCTCTGTGTTTTCTTTCCCCACCCTCCCTCCCTCATGTTATGGATGATTTAGGGGTCTTTCTTGGAGCAGGTGTCCTGGGGGGAGGGGGGGTTTAAGTAGGCGTCGCTTGGACAGGTGCTTGCCAAGGCGGGGACAGCTGCAGGGCAGCTATTAAAAGCTCGGGGATAGGACGGAGATGGCAGGGAAAGACAGGTATTAGGACGGGGGGGAACATTAATTAGACAAGGACAGGCAGGAGACTGCTCAGGAGCGGACAGGTTCAGAGAAGTAGGTAGGGCGGGAGCAAGTAAAGGAGACGAGAGGAAGGAAAAGACAGGTCCAGAAGAAGGGGGGGAGGGATCGGGGTAGGGGAGGGGGAGGGGCGGGGTCAGGTGACTCGATGTCTAGTGAGGTTTTAGTTTTGTAAGGCAAAGGCCAAGGGGGTAGGCCTAGGGGCACCTGTTCCAATAAAGCAGCCTTTTAGACACACAAACGAGTCTTGGGGGTCACTCTGTCCCAAAAACCTCAACTGGAGGAGCCTATTTTTTGGGCTCTTAAACGCATGTGGTGCACATTTTTTTTACTTGGGGCGGCGCCTCACCACTGCCGACTGGTCACTCACAGTCAGTGCAAGTTCATGAATCATCATGGTCCATGATTCATGAACTTGCACTGACTGAGTGAAGAGTCTGACTCTGACGGCAGACTAGTCTCCGACTCAGGGTCGACTCAGTGCGCCTGCGCAGCGCGCTGAGCCTGCCTGCTGAGTGAGTCAGCAGTGAAGTTGGGGTTACGTCACTCGACGAGTGATTCGTGTCACTGTGAACACACTCACATCATTGTGTGTGAGTGAGTGGTGGAAATTGTTTGTTTTTGGGGCAGAGGGCCGTCAATCTAGTAGCGCGTGAAAGCGCTACCAATTGACGTCCCTGCCAAAAATGATTTCCAGTCTAATCCCTCAATTGCAATTTAATACAATTATTTTGCCTGCCCCCGCAGCGCTATTTAAAATGCTGCATGGGCGCGGGTGCGCACTGACTGAGTACGTGGTGGTGTCTGGTGTGTGTGGGTGGGCCCGCCTCCTCACTCACTCTTCTCTTGGAATGTCATGTGGAATGTCATGTCTTTTATTGGAATGTCATGTCTTTTTTTGGAATGTCGTATGGAATGTCGTGTCTTTTCTTGGAATGTCATGTTTTGTGTTGGAATGTCATGTCTTTTCTTGGAATGTCGTGTGTAATGTCATGTCTTTTATTGGAATTTCATGACTTTTTTGGAATGTCATGTCTTTTCTTGGAATGTGTGGAATGTCGTTTCTTTTCTTGGAATGTCGTGTGGAATGTCATTTATTTTCTTGGAATGTCATGTCTTTTTTTGGAATGTCGTGTGGAATGTCATGTCTTTTCTTGAAATGTCATGTATTTTTTTGGAATGTCGTGTGGAATGCCGTGGCTTTTCTTGTAATGTGTGGAATGTTGTGTCTTTCTTGGAATGTCGTGTGGAATGTCATGTCTTTACTTGGAATGTCATGTCTTTTTTTGGAATGTCATGTGGAATGTCATGTCTTTTCTTGGAATGTCATGTCTTTTCCTGGAATGTCATGCCTTTTTTTGGAATGTCATGTCTTTTTTTTGAATGTCGTGTGGAATGTCGTGTCTTTTCTTGGAATGTCATGTGTTTTCCTGGAATGTCATGACTTTTTTTGGAATGTCATGTCTTTTCTTGGAATGTCATGTGGAATGTCATGTTTTTTCCTGGAATGTCATCTCTTTTTTTGGAATGACATTTGGGAATGTCATGCTTTTTCTTGGAGTGTCATGTCTTTTTTTGGAATGTCATGTCTTTTCTTGGAATGTCATGTCTTTTTTTGGAATGTCGTGTGGAATGTCATGTCTTTTATTGGAATTTCCTGTCTTTTCCTGGAATGTCATGACTTTTTTTTAATGTCATGTCTTTTCTTGGAATGTCATGTCTTTTCCTGGAATGTCATCTCTTTTTTTGGAATGTCATGTCTTTTCTTGGAATGTCATGTCTTTTTTTGGAATGATGCGTGGAATGTCGTGTCTTTTCTTGGAATGTCATGCCTGTTCTTGGAATGTCATGACTTTTCTTGGAATGTCATGTTTTGTGTTGGAATGTCATGTCTTTTCTTGGAATGTCATGTGGAATGTCATGTCTTTTCTTGGAATGTCATGTGTTTTCCTGGAATGTCATGACTTTTTTTGGAATGTCATGTCTTTTCTTGGAATGTCATGTGGAATGTCATGTTTTTTCCTGGAATGTCATCTCTTTTTTTGGAATGACATTTGGGAATGTCATGCTTTTTCTTGGAGTGTCATGTCTTTTTTTGGAATGTCATGTCTTTTCTTGGAATGTCATGTCTTTTTTTGGAATGTCGTGTGGAATGTCATGTCTTTTATTGGAATTTCCTGTCTTTTCCTGGAATGTCATGACTTTTTTTTTAATGTCATGTCTTTTCTTGGAATGTCATGTCTTTTCCTGGAATGTCATCTCTTTTTTTGGAATGTCATGTCTTTTCTTGGAATGTCATGTCTTTTTTTGGAATGATGCGTGGAATGTCGTGTCTTTTCTTGGAATGTCATGCCTGTTCTTGGAATGTCATGACTTTTCTTGGAATGTCATGTTTTGTGTTGGAATGTCATGTCTTTTCTTGGAATGTCATGTGGAATGTCATGTATTTTTTGGAATGTCATGTCTTTTCTTGGAATGTCATGACTTTTTTTGAAATGTCATATCTTTTCTTGGAATGTGTGGAATGTTGTGTCTTTTCTTGGAATGTCATGTGGAATGTCATGTCTTTTCTTGGAATGTCATGTCTTTTTTGGAATGTCATGTCTTTTCTTGGAATGTGTGGAATGTTGTGTCTTTTCTTGGAATGTCATGTGGAACGTCATGTGTTTTCTTGGAATGTCATGTGTTTTCTTGGAATGTCATTTTTTTTTTCCGAATGTCATGTCTTTTCTTGGAATGTCGTGTCTTTTCTTGGAATGTCATGTCTTTTTGGGAATGTCATGACTTTTCTTGGAATTTGTGGAATGTCATGTCTTTTCTTAGAATGTCATATGGAATGTCATGTCTTTTATTGGAATGTCATGACTTTTTTTGGAATGTCATGTCTTTTCTTGGAATGTGTGGAGTGTTGTTTCTTTTCTTGGAATGTCGTGTGGAATGTCATGTCTTTTCTTGGAATGTCATGTCTTTTTTTGGAATGTCGTGTGGAATGTCATGTCTTTTCTTGGAATGTCATGTCTTTTTTTGGAATGTTATGTCATTTCGTGGAATGTCACGTCTTTTTTTTGGAATGTTGTGTTTTTTCTTGGAATGTCGTGTCTTTTCTTGGAATGTCATGTTTTGTGTTGGAATGTCATGTCTTTTCTTGGAATGTAGTGTGGAATGTCATATCTTTTCTTGGGATGTCATGACTTTTTTTGGAATGTCATGTCTTTTTTTGGAATGTCGTGTGGAATGTCATGTCTTTTCTTGGAATGTCATGTCTTTTCTTGGAATGTCATGTCTTTTTTTAGAATGTCGTGTGGAATGTCGTGTCTTTTCTTGGAATGTGTGGAATGTCGTGTCTTTTCTTGGAATGTTGTGTGGAATGTCATGTCTTTTCTTGGAATTTGATGTCTTTTCCTGTAATGTCATGACTTTTTTCGGAATATCATGTCTTTTCTTGGAATGCCATGTCTTTTCCTGGAATGTCATGTCTTTCTTTGGAATGTCATGTCTTTTCTTCAAATGTCATGTCTTTTTTTGGAATGTCGTGTCTTTTCTTGGAATGTCATGTCTTTTCCTGGAATGTCATGTGGAATGTAATGTCTTTACTTGGAATGTCATGTCTTTTTTTGGAATGTCGTGTGGAATGTCATGTCTTTTCTTGGAATGTCATGTGGAATGTCATGTCTTTTCTCGGAATATCATGTCTTTTCCTGGAATGTCATGCTTTTTCTTGGAATGTCATGTCTTTTCCTGGAATGTCATGTCTTTTTTTGGAATGTCATGTCTTTTCTTGGAATGTCATGTCTTTGTTTGGAATGTTGTGTGGAATGTCATGTCTTTTCTTGGAATGTCATGTCTTTTCCTGGAATGTCATGACTTTTTTTGAATGCCACGTCTTTTCTTGGAATGTCATGTCTTTTTTTGGAATGTCGTGTGGAATGTCAGGTCTTTTCTTGGAATGTCATGTCTTTTCTTGGAATGTCATGTCTTTTTTGGAATGTCGTGTGGAATGTCGTGGCTTTTCTTGTAATGTGTGGAATGTTGTGTCTTTTCTTGGAATGTCGTGTGGAATGTCATGTCTTTTCCTGGAATGCCATGTCTTTTCCTGGAATGTCATGAGTTTTTTGGGAATGTCATGCCTTTTCTTGGAATGTCATGTCTTTTCCTGGAATGTCATGTCTTTTTTTGGAATGTCATGTCTTTTCTTTGAATGTCATGTCTTTTTTTGGAATGTTGTGTGGAATGTTATGTCTTTTCTTTGAATGTCATGTCTTTTCCTGGAATGTCATGACTTTTTTTCGAATGTCATGTCTTTACTTGGAATGTCATGTCTTTTCGTGTAATGTCATGTCTTTTTTTGGAATGTCATGTCTTTTCTTGGAATGTCATGTCTTTTTTTGGAGTCGCTTGGAATGTCGTGTCTTTTCTTGGAATGTCATGACTTTTCTTCGAATGTCATGCTTTGTTTTGGAATGTCATGTCTTTTCTTGGAATGTCATGTGGAATGTCATGTCTTTTCTTGGAATGTCATGTCTTTTCCTGGAATGTCATGACTTTTTTGGGAATGTCATGCCTTTTTTTTTAATGTCATGTCTTTTCCGGGAATGTCATGTCTTTTTTTGGAATGTCATGTCTTCCCTTGGAATGTCATGTCTTTTTCTGGAATGTCGTGTGGAATGTTGTGTCTTTTCTTGGAATGTCATGTCTTTTCTTGCAATGTCATGTCTTTTTTGGACGGTCATGTCTTTTCTTGGAATGTGTGGAATGTCATGTCTTTTCTTGGAATGTCATGTCTTTTTTTGGAGTGTCGCATGGAATGTCGTGTCTTTTCTTGGAATGTCATGTCTTTTCTTGGAATGTCATGTTTTGTGTTGGAATGTCGTGTCTTTTTTTGGAATGTCATGTGGAATGTCATATCTTTTCCTGGAATGTCATGTCTTTTTTTGGAATGTCATGTCTTTTCTTGGAATGTCATGTATTTTCCTGGAATGTCATGTCTTTTTTTGGAATGTTATGTCTTTTCTTGGAATGTCATATTTTTTGGGAATGTCGTGTGGAATGTCATGTCTTTTCTTGGAATGTCATGACTTTTTTTGGAATGTCCTGTCTTTTCTTGGAATTTGTGGAATGTCGTGTCTTTTCTTGGAATGTTGTGTTTTGTGTTGGAATGTTGTGTCTTTTCTGGGAATATCATGTGGAATGTCATGTCTTTTTTTGGAATGTCATGTCTTTTCTTGGAATGTCATGTCTTTTCCTGGAATGTCATGTCTTTTTTTGGAATATTATGTCTTTTCTTGGAATGACATATCTTTTTTTGGAATGTCGTGTGGAATGTCATGTCTTTTCTTGGAATGTTATGACTTTTTTTGGAATGTTATGTCTTTTCTTGGAATGTGTGGACTGTCGTGTCTTTTCTTGGAATGGCGTGTGGAATGTCATGTCTTTTCTTTAAATGTCATGTCTTTTTTTGGAATGTTGTGTGGAATGTCATGTCTTTTCTTGGAATGTCATGTCTTTTTTTGGAATGTCGTGTGGAATGTCATGCCTTTTCTTGGAATGTCATGTCTTTTCCTGGAATGTCATGACTTTTTTTGGAATGTCATGTCTTTTCTTGGAATGTCATGTATTTTTTTGGAATGTCGCGTGGAATGTCGTGTCTTTTCTTGGAATGTCATGACTTTTCTTGGAATGTTATGTCTTTTCTTGGAATGTCATGTGGAATGTCATGTCTTTTCCTTAAATGTCATGTCTTTTTTTTTAATGTCGTGTGGAATGTCATGTCTTTTCTTGGAATATCATGTCTTTTTTTGGAATGTCGTGTGGAATGTCATGTCTTTTCTTGGAATTTCATGACTTTTCCCTGGAATGTCATGACTTTTTTTCAAATGTCATGTCTTTTCTTGGAATGTCATGCCTTTTCCTGGAATGTCACGTCTTTTTTGGGAATGTCATGTCTTTTCTTGGAATGTCATGTCTTTTTTTGGAATGTCGCGTGGAATGTCGTGTCTTTTCTTGGAATGTCATGACTTTTCTTGGAATGTCATGTTTTGTATTGGAATGTCATGTCTTTTCTTGGAATGTCATGTGGAATGTCATGTCTTTTCTTGGAATGTCATGTCTTTTCCTGGAATGTCATGTCTTTTTTTGGAATGTGATGTCTTTTCCTGGAATGTGTGGAATGTCGTGTCTTTTCTTGGAATGTCGTGTGGAATGTCATGTCTTTTCTTCGAATGTCATGTTTTTTCTTGGAATGTCATGTATTTTTTTGGAATGTCATGTCTTTTCTTGGAATGTCATGTCTTTTTTGGAATGTCATGTCTTTTCTTGGAATGTGTGGAATGTCTTGTCTTTTCTTGGAATGTCGTGTGGAATGTCATGTCTTTTCTTGGAATGTCAGGTGTTTTCCTGGAATGTCATGACTTTTTTTGGAATGTCATGTCTTTTCTTGGAATGTCATATCTTTTTTTGGAATGTCATGTCTTTTTTTGGAATGTCACGTGGAATGTCGTGTCTTTTCTTGGAATGTCATGTATTTTCTTGGAATGTCATGTTTTGTGTTGGAATGTCATGTCTTTTCTTGGAATGTCAGGTGGAATGTCATGCCTTTTCTTTGAATGTCATGTCTTTTCCTGGTATGTCATGTCTTTTTTTGGAATGTCATGTCTTTTCCTAGAATGTCATGTCTTTTTTTTGGAATGTCATGTCTTTTCTTGGAATGTCATGTTTTGTGTTGGAATGTCATGTCTTTTCTTGGAATGTCATGTGGAATGTCATGTCTTTTATTGGAATGTCATGTTTTGTGTTGGAATGTCATGTCTTTTCTTGGAATGTCGTGTGGAATGTCATGTCTTTTCTTGGAATGTCATGTTTTTTTTGGAATGTCGTTTGGAATGTCATATCTTTTCTTGGAATGTCATGTCTTTTCTTGGAATGTCGTGCATTTTTTGGAATGTCGTGTGGAATGTCATGGCTTTTCTTGTAATGGAACCTGGAAAATAGCCCAGAAAAGGAGGAAATTAATGGTTTCTGGAAAGAAATGGAAGTAAGACTGATTAAATATGAAGATGAAATCAAATTAAGGAAATAGTGGAAATTTTTGAGGGATAAGATGGATTATGCTATGGGAAGGGTTCTTACTTTCGGAAGAAGGTTTGATTTGGCAAGACTGGAATTTTGACGCAATGAGTCGTTGCAACAACAGGAGTTAATCTCGGGGGGGGATCGAGCTCAGATAACATATCAGATGTTGATGACCAATCAGGCCCAGGTGGAAGTTTAGGTGTACCATTAACAGCTGAGGAATATCGTTTTTTACAATTAAACCAATGACCCCGGAGAAAATCTCCAGGAGGAAGCAACAATGGAAAAGAAGGAGAGGGAGGTGGTTTGGGAGGAGGTTTTGGACAACAGGGGAGGGTTCTGCGACAGACTCGAAAGAAGAAGTAGTAAGTGTGGATAAGTTAACAGTGGTGAACATTTCCTCCCATGTTTTCACTGAGGATGAGCTTTCTGTATTGGAACTGGGTCTTTCATTTTGTCCCATGGGGGAATTTGATTATGTTCAAGCACGAATAGATATCTTTCAATTTGTAAGGAAGTTAAAACTGTTAAAAATATTCACTCAACAAAGAGAGAAGGTAAAAGGGCAGGTGTCGCAGAAAGAGGATGGGGGAGATTTCGGTATCAGAGGAATTGTGTATAGGAGATCTTGAGGGCTTAGCTGCCTTAAGGGAATTGGAAGTAGAAGAAAGAATGTGGGAGACTGAAAAAGATTTGTTAAATGAATTAGGATTGGACTGTGATAGCTCAAGTGGTAGTGGTTTTAAACCTAAGTCAAGATGTAATCCGATTACTCCGCATGATAAAATTGATGCCTTTCATGAGGCAGTAGAATTTGATCTATTACAATTATGGAAGAATAGTGTGAAGTGTTGGGCAAATAACTTGTCAATGGGGCAAAAACGAGCGCTTGAAACTTTGAGAAATGCGACATCTTTTGTTATAAAGCCTGCTGACAAAGGAGGTAATGTGGTATTGTGGGATGTGAACAAGTATAAGCAGGAAGCAAGGAAACAGTTGGAGTTTTCTAGTTGTTATGAGATATCAACGGTAATGGCGTATAAGGCCTCTATTAAGACCTATCATTCTATGCTTTTGGATTGGTATGATCGAGGCTTAGTGAGTAAAGATGAATTTGAATTTTTGATGGTGAAAAAACCAATAGCTCAGTGTTTTTATATGCTGCCTAAAATTCATAAAGATAAAGATAATCCGCCAGGAAGACCGATAGTGTCAGCAAAAGGCAGTCTCTTAGAAAATACATCTATTTACCTGGATCATTTCTTATGTCCGTATGTTATGAACTTGACTTCGTATTGTAGGGATAGTATGGATTTTATCACTAAAATTAAAGATATCCCGTGGAAGCAGAGTTACATTATGGTAACTATAGATGTGGTATCCCTTTATACTAGTATCAATCATGATTTGGGGATTAAGGCTTGCGAATACTTTTTCAGGGACAAACCCTTGAAGATGTATGCTCATACAAAGATTTTATCAGAAATGTTGAAATTCTGTTTGGGAAAAAATTTCTTTTCATATGATGACAAGTGGTTCAGGCAGACTACAGGGACTGCGATGGGGAGCTGGTTTGCTCCAAGTTTTGCATGTCTTTTTATGGGCTGGTGGGAAACCCAACATGTGATGACAGAAGATAATGATAGGTGGATGCAATATTTGATTTTTTGGACAAGATTTATAGATGACATCTTCATAATATGGGATGGCCCGGAGGATGTCTTATTGGAATTTGTGGAGGGCTTACAAAGGAATGAGTTTAACCTGGAACTCACATATAAAATGGACAGACGGGTGATGGAGTTTTTGGATATTTTAGTGACAGTAGAGGGTGACAAGGTACAGACAGGTTTATATAGGAAGAGCACAGCAGGTAATAGCATTTTGCATGCTAGGAGTGCCCATCCCACCAAACTTAAATGGAGTATACCCTATGGGGAACTGCTAAGGGCAAGAAGAAATTGTAGTACGAATTTTGGATTTGAGAAAGAACAAAGGAACATGATTGCCAGGTTCAGAGGCAGAGATTATCCTGGCAGTGTTGTGAGGGATGCTTGTACGAAGGTAGCAAAGATTAACTGAGAGAGCATCCTGTTTCCGAGAAAATGAGAAAGTGATGAGAGGGTGATAAGATGTATTACTACCTATAATGCCGACTCCAAAGCAATGGTGAATATTTTAAAGCAATATTGGCATTTAATTAAAATGGATAAAGTTATAGGCTCATTAGTTGACCCTTAACATATAGGAAGAGCAGATCTCTGCGGGATATTTTAGTGCATAGCTATGCGAATAGAAGTAAGAATGAACAATGTGGGATTTATGAAGCAGACAGGCTTCTATAAATGTATGAGATGTAAGGCATGTAAGTATAGTAAGAATTGTAAAACATACACGCTGCCCACGGGGGAGGAGAAAAAGATTAACAAGTTTATAAATTGCAACTCGGATTATACTGTATATGTTATTTCGTGTCCGTGTAAACTCCGGTATGTGAGCAGCACAATTTTCCCTGTCAAGAAACGGATATTGGAACATTGGAGGGCAATTAAGAATAATGATGTCAATTATCCCATAGCTCGACACTGCAGACAAACCCATGAGGGGAGAGTTGATGATATGATATTTTTTGGAATTGACAGGGCCATGCTATCCCCATGAGGAGGAGACAGTGAACGGATTTTGAGAAAAATGGTGTCGGAGTATATTATCAGACTCAATAGCAGAATGCCGTGGGGGTTGAACCAGGATGAAGAACTGTATGTACATATGGGTTAATGATAATAACTAGGCACTGTTTGGAGTAATGAGCTGACACCATCACCTCGAATAGTGAAATTAATTGGATTAATTGTATATTATAAAAGTATTTTTAGTGTTACTAGTATTAATCTTCTGAGTATCAATCAATTTAGTTTTAGTTGTGAGTAAGAAGGGTTGTAAGTGTTATGAGCAGGGATAAAATTATATAATGAACTCCCTGTCAGAGATGTTAACACAATATGACAATGAGTGACATTTGTTTTTTTTTATTTTTATTTTGCAAAAATGATAAATGATGAAAAGTCTTTATTGGGAAATTCATTTTGGGTTAAGCAATGAAACAATGTATTAACAGTGAAGAAAATACTTTGAGTAATATAGCTGATGTATTGATGTATTATTCTTGATATTTAGGTCTGTTAAATGGTAGGATTTTTTCTATGTCTATTGTGAAACAGGATATAAAGTAAGGAGGGGGAGGGGGTGCAGCTTGTATATGTATCTATTTGAAATAAGGTGGGCTATGAAGAAGACCATTTACGTTGAAACGCGTTGCCCGAGCCTCAGGATGGATTTCAGTTTCGTGTTATCGGTTTGAAATAAATTAATCATTGTGCAGCAGTACAGAGTGCCGGCGTTCTCCTTTAGGATTGTGGATTGGGAGGAAATCCTTGATTAATTACGGAGCCTGCATCCGGAGGCGTTCACCGGCCCCGTTGGTGGTCGTAGTCAGCTGCTGCAGGACTTTGTTTCATATGTGTATATATATATATATATATATATATATATATATATATATATATATATATATATATAGTATATCATATATATTTATATTTATATATGTTGGGCAGGTGGGTAGGCAAGGAACCCCATCAGCTTCTATCCAAACAAATTCATATTATGCAGGCCAAACTGTCATTTCGACCCGTTAAAAGTATATATAGTTGCTCAGGGCCCCGTGAAGGAGACAACCTGCATGATAAATTAAAAGGCTGGCAACCCTTGTGTATTCAATTTGTGATTATTTATACTAACTCATAGACATAAGATGCAAATCATCTACATTTTGTGAGCAAAAGCCCCCCACACACATACGCACTTATGCTGCGGCACCTATATGCATGTGCTAAGGTGGGAGGGAGTCCGATGGCTCCATCTGCCAGCATGCAGGAACTGTTGGAAGAGTTTTTTCATCCAGGCGGGTGCCTAGGGAGAGTCACATTGTGAGGAATCAGCAATTAGAAGAACCAATCAAAAGAAGCATTTTGCTCAGGAAGTAGGTGCAAAAAAGTAAAGGAGTTATCTGAACATTGCCAATAAGACCCTCATTAAGACTATTTATTTCCTAATCATGAGGTCCCTGCCTGCGAGCGCCTCCAGTGGGACCATGCTTTCAATTAGCACACGAACATTCTCATTCTGATGGGCCAGAGAAAAATCCATGACCTAAGAAGGTAAGGCTTGAAAAGGTATTACTTCTTCAGCATCTACCTCTACATTTCCTTTTTTCAGGCATACCCTGAAAAAGCTTAGTTGGAAGGCCTGGCTCAAATCCATGACGATTGCTCATTTCTCCAACCCCCATCTGAATACCCTGTTTTCCTAATCCCCTGAGATGTCGACAATGGGGTGGCTCAGTGATCGTGGGTTGTTGTACTGCTTCTTGCTCCAGCACCCAATGCCATTCCCAGCATCTCTCACATTCAGCGCCCCTTCCGATGACTATGGTTGCAACTCCACCAGTACCTAAGGCTCTAGTTCTCTTTTTTTTTAACACCATTGCCTACTTACCTGATAATTCCTGCATCACAAACTCTGTTGCATCAATGGCGACGGATCACCCATCATAAGCTTCACTTGTGGTGCTGGAAAGCAGTCGTGGCTCGTGTGTGTTAAAGGGGGTGGGGTGGCACGCAGGAGGGAGCAGGGTGGGTGGTGGGAGCGGAAATATTAATAACATAAAAAATAAAATAAAAAAACTTACCTGAACGCCGTCCTCTGCTGCCACTCCTCTGTCTCCTCAGAATGCTGCAGGCACAGGCTCCCAGCCTGCCCTGCGGCCAATCCTGATGCTGCTCAGAGCTAGGCAGACTGGGAGCCTGTGCAGGCTTTCTCCAGCCCTGTAACTGTGTTGCTGGGCTGGAAAGATCCTACTGCACATGTTTGTTTGGCCAGCCCGAGACGGCCAGCCAAACACAGGTGTGCTCTGAGGGGGAGTGCTGTGCACTCCCCTCATGCCGGTCACCCCCATGGACCCACCCTTTACAAGGAAACAATAATAAACACTTTATTATCGTTTCCTTGTAAAGGTTGTGCAGCTGCCGCTGCTGGCCGGGGGCAACGCTCCTTCGCCCTAATGGAGGTGCCACCCCTGGTATCATTCCACTACAGTGAGAGGCCTCCCCTCCCGGCCTAAGAAGACTTTTCTGGACTGGTCTTGCTGTCCACTTCTACAGTTTTGATGCAGTACTCTGAATACCAATTGGGAAAGCAATGTACAGGTGGACTTCAAGGTGAGTCCGGTGGGTCCCCTTGGAGTGTAAAAGTCACAAAAGGGGGGGGGGGACCATAGCTGGTTCTCTGGTGCAGGACCCAGGGAGCCCAGAGCAGATCGATGAGCCAAGAGCTGTGAGCAAAGGTGCCCTTGGAAGCAGGAGGTAGGTCACTTTAAGGGTCACTTGCAGGTCAGCCGGGCCACTATGGTAGGTGGTTCTGGTGGTTTCTGAAGCCCCTTGACTGGGGCTTCCTCCTGGTCCTTTTGGAGTCCGATGTGGATTTTTCTTCTTGGTGTCCGATGTTGAGTGACCAATACCCCAGGAAAGGGCACAGTGCCACCAAACTTGGCACACTTGCAGGGTTTGTACTCCGGGTCCGGGGTAAAATCTGGTCTGGCTGCGGCGTCCAGTTCCTTGGTCAGCAGCCATTCAGTCACCTGGACTTCACTGGTCTTTGGACCTTTGTTTCAAAAGTGTGATGCCTTCACTCTGGAGGGAGATCTTTGTGATTTTAAGAAGAGCAGAGGTCCTCTGGGGATTTTCAGAGTACATCCGATGTCCGAGCAAAACACCTCAGCAGTGATTGTTGAGTCCTGGGTGCAGCAGGCAGAGTTTGGCACCTTTTTCTTTGTACAGCAGGAATGCAGTTCTCGAGACTTGGGCTTCTTTGTTGCTGGTTGCTTGTGCCCTTGTAATTTGATCTACTGGTCTAGGGGTGCAAACTAAAAACTGAATTTAGTGGGTGTTTAGCTGAGTACCTAGGTGTAACCAATGGGTCATCTACCTAAGGGTGGCCACACCCACTATGTGAAAACTTCCTATGGGCACAGGTCACTTCCCTCTCCCTGTAAGACTATTTGCCTACCATGCAAAATGGAGGAAAATGAAATGGAAGGGTCACCTCACATGCAATACCTTAGGGGCGGTGCAAGCTGGGGGTAGCCACTCCTTCTGTCCTTTGTGCATTTTCCTGCTGTTGCTCCTGCCAAACGTGGGGGTTTGCAACAGGGGCAACCATCTGCTGCTAGCAGCGGGGCTAGGGGTCTAGTTTCAAGGGTGGTAATCCCTTTGAAGCGCATAGGCAGGGCTATTGCACATTCCTGGGGGAGGAGCTGCAACACCTCTGCCCTGGAAGGGCTTTGTGCTCTGGACCTGAGAGCACAGGATCTCACCCCAGGGTTCTGGAATCCTGTCTGGTAGTGGCAGGCTGGTTGTGACCAGCCAGCAACCATGCCAGGGTAGTTAGCTTTTGCAGGGGGCACCTCTAAGGGGGCCCTGGGGAGCTTTTGCAATAAACCCAATAATAGTGCCAGTTTGGATTTAACATTCTGAGTTGTATGATACCAAACAACCCAGGGTGATGAGTGGGCATCATGTAGCTGTGAAACTCATACTGACTAGTCTCTAGCACATGCATGTAAAATGGCTGCTCTGTTCACTTACTATGTCCCAGGTTTGGCAAGGACATAATAGGGGCATATTGCCCATGCATCTATTCCCACACATACAGTATAGTGCACCCTGCCTTAGGGCTGAAAGGCCTGCCCGAGGGGTGACTTACCTATACTGCATGCAGTGGACAGGTCACACAGGTTGTGATGCCAGTTTTGCATTTTAGGATTGTACCAAGACACTCAGTCTGCAATGGCAGTGCTGGGTGCACTTGGATGCATGGTCCCTGTGGGTGGCACGATCTGTGCTGCTGCTCTCAGGGGCCTACCCTTAGTATCCCCTGCCCTGGGTACCAAAGTACCACTGACTAGGGACTTATAGGGGCACATAAGGGTGTTGCCAATTGTGACAACATTCTTTCAATTTTAGAGGAAGAACACTTGCACTAGGGACCTGGTTAAACAGTACCTAGTGCACTCCAGTCCAAGTTGCCTTGAGCCAGGCAACAAATGTGTGTGGGGGGGCGTGGGGGGGGGGGCTGCAACAAGGAGTCAGTTTCCCACGGATGTGGAATATCACCTAAGTGAGAATGATGTCAGAAGTTGAATATTCACTCACTCATCCGCCCATACATGTCACTCACGCCTTAAGTGTACATGTTCTCTGACCAGTAAAAGCTTGTACTAGTCTGCCCTGCTTGATCTGTTCTGCAGGGAATGGAAGACTGCACTGTGAAAGTGAGAAACTTGCTTGGCTACTGCCATCCTTTACCAGTTCTGTGAGGCACTGAAGAGTGCACTGCTGCTGCCAGATTTGCACCTGTTCTGTTATGGAAAAAGCTTGTGCGGATGTTGCCCTAGCAGTCCCAGTCTCCTTAAGGAGGGAAACAGTTTTTGCAAAAGGCATAGCTGTTCTAAGAAGAGTGGTGTTTCAGCTGCTATTGCCCAATCTCATAAAAAACAAAAGGTATTTTGGATGCACTTACATTACCTGCCCAAGCCAGCCAGAAGCTTTTATTGGGCCCAGGGCAAAACTAGGAGAGGGGCCCTAACAAAGAGACCCTGGTTTCAATCACAGCTTTCCAGGTTGATCAGACTGTATGACCCTGGGTAATTACTTTTCTTCCCTCTGCTTCCTTTTCTGGGATCATCACATTTGAGAGCACCTTGAAATAATTCAGTTCAAGAAGTGCACTGTACCAACATTTCTCATGTATATAGTTTAATATACCATAATGTTGCTCAATCTAGAATTACAATAAAGGCCTTGTAAAGGGAGCAATAGACAACCAACTTCCCTCGGAGTCACTAATAAAATTGCCATCAGGACTGAATGAGGAAAAATGTGATAACCACCCAGAATTTGTATTGCACAGTATTTATTCAGGAAACCTGGTTGCACTCCCAGCTTTCAAGTGCAAGCAAACAGTGTGGCCCTGTGTACTTACTTTTAATCATTAATCCTCCTTTTCAATGATCTTTACATTTGAGAGCACTTTGAAATAGTTCAGGGTGTACTCTGTACATCAGCCTTTTGTGTATGGTATAATAGACCATAATATTGCTCCATTGTTAAAAAACTAAAGGCTTATTCAAAAGAAATAAGACAACTTGAGTCATTGATAAAATTATGACAGCAGAATGGGTGTGGTTCAATATTTTTTTATAAAGGCCGTTCAGCACACTGGTATAATCTAAGTTGCTAAATTCAAACAATTAAAAAAACACTTTTTATGTAAAAGTTATAAATAAAGTGGAAGTCATTGATACTTGAAGCAGGACAGTAGGTCCAGGCGGAGTTAAGAGCTGTTCCCCTCAGCCTTCATGGAGATGCTTTTCCAGACAGGCGTAACACAGATAGGGCTGTGGAGAATTATGGGACCTGCTGTCAACGCCTCACTCCCACTGCCCTATTGGCACTAGAGCGAGGTAGGAGAGGCCTTCATGTTTGGTGCATAGTTTGTAGTCTCAAGGCCTATACATTCCAATCTGCCCACAAACAGTAAAGTAGAAGTGTGACTTGGTGACATGGCAATGCCCGGTTTCATAGCGCAGGTTACAATTACAGTGAAGAGCCATGTAAAACATGCTGCATGTGCTAATTGCCTCACGAATAGTTGTGAGACTTCTTCAAGGAGTGGGACCTCAGGAAATTTGCCCCATCACCCTTCTGAGACTGCTTTTAAGCAGGGATTATGTCACAATATTTGATGCCGGATTCCTATATTCCTGGGGAAGATGCCTGAACCCATAGAGGCATATTCAAGCACAGAAACATGTAAATGGAAAAAGAGAAGTAGGTTCTGTTGCTCGCCCCTCTTGTTTATAATCTTGTGGTAGGGAGACACCAGTAAAACAAATGTTTACCTCAGCAAAGGGAGGACATAAATGTTGACATAAGTGACATAACCTCACCCAAACTAGAGAACCCTTAACTAGGGGATTGTACAACCAGTGGACAGTAGTACTCTTAAATGCTTCTCAGTGCTAGACATTGAACCCACTGATGAAGCAGACAGTGAGTGTTCATCATCCTGTGTGAGTATAAACATGGTATCTCCATAAGAGATTTGGCTATGTCTTTGAGGAGTTTTGTACTTCTTGTATATTTGTCTGTTTACTAAAATCATACAGTGGTCCTTTAACACATCCCATTCCTCTTAAGTGTGTTAGCTACCTGTGTGAGACTTGTCCTGTATATGTGAGAGAATGGTGTGATGTTTCTTCTGCTACTGCCACCCATCCTTAACTTATACTCTGTGTTGGGGGAAGGTTGAGCTACAGCTGTCCATGTTATATCATTATTGTGTTGTGAAGCTCAGTGTAAAACTTTCCACTATGCATAAGAAAAATCAATCCATATTGCCAATGCTTGTTTTCAAGCATGATGTGAGTGAACAAGTGAACCCTCACAAAATAAGTGAGCAGGATTGTCTTTTGGTTTTACACATCAAACAAGCAGTTTTTTTAATGGAGTACGCAACTTTTGCAAAAATGTTAAAGCCTACCCTGACAAATGGCTCCATGTCATGTACACATTCAACCAATTGTGGCAAGTTAGCCACCAGCACTTTGCATGCTTAGGTTTTGAACCTCTAATGAAACAGATAAAAGCAAAACCACAAGCCTGGCAATGCAACGTAGTGTTGGCTGAAAAAACATATGTGTTGGTATTCTAGGCCATTGTGCCAAAGCACGGAATTGTGAAATGTAAAATAAAATTTTAAGGCATATTTAATAAAGACTTGCATCACCTTTGTGCCACACAACGGGGCACAAGAGCGACAAAACTCTTAGGTTAGAATTAACAAACCAGGCAAGGCCACTTTGGTCATAAAAGTGCATGACTAATATTAATTTGGAAGGTCATAATTTGCAACCTCCTGTGAATGGCTGCAAATAAAGGTATGGTGATCTGCAAAGCACAGCAGACCACCATCCTTGTGTTTGCTTTACCAAAATGTATTTTGTAAAGCAGCATATATCCATGAAAGTGACAGGTGCTGTTTTTTGTATTTTCAAATCAGTTTTATTAAGATTTTATAGAGATATACAGTCATATTAAATGTATGACATCACAAGTTAATCCAGAAGGGAAGTACACCTCTGATGAAAACTCCAATGTAGCTTTATGATAAGGGTGAGGGTCAGAGGTATGTATGAGTTGGTTACATGGGTGTGAGTTATAGCATAGGGGAATTGGTGTTGTTTGTATTGATAAGTTGACATCTAATAGCAAGGGGTATCTTAGTAAACTGAGGTTTCCCCACCTTTAAGCTGTGGAAGCAGAGTGGATAGAGAGCAGAAAATATGGGAGAGAGAGAACAATAAAAATAGATAAGGGGAGAATAGCTGGGGTAGGGTAAATGGAAGGGGGGCCGAAGGAGTGGGCAGGGAATTGAGGTGGGGAAGGGGTGTGGATATGGAGGGAATTTAATTACAACATTTGTCAAGCTTTGACCATATTCTTCCCTTTCTTCCTTCCTTCCCTAGTTTGTTTTGAAGTATGAATTCAAGGAGTTGTCTGTACCTCTAATAAATAGCATCCATTCCCACCAGGTGTAGGGGGGAAATTTGGATAAGTCTTTCCATTCAGAAAGTATGGTTTTCAGACCTGTTGAGACCAGTATATCCCATAGTATGTAGTATTCCCTCTGTAGTGTGAGGTCAGAGGGAAGTATACCTAGTGTAATAGAGGCTAAGTTTGGAATCCAGATACATTTTAGGATTTTTGAAATAGTTTTTCTAATTTCATCCCAAAACTCTTTCGAGAAGGTGCAGTGTAGCAGCATGTGATTTAAGTCTCTAGGTGCTTTTTTGCAGCTCCGGCAGATGTCAGAGTTGTGGAGTCCAAGTTTGCACAATTTAGTTGGGGTCCAGTGAGCCATATGGGCCATCCAGTACCTAGTTTGAGAAAGTGAAGGAATGGTTTTGTTTGCAGTTACGGGCAAACTCTCACCTCTACACACCCCAGGAGGAACCAGGACACCATGGAGCCCGAACTCCAAATCCTCCCTGCGATTGTCTTCCTGCTCCTCTACCAGGAGCACGACCGATGGCGGCGCCGACCACGGTGGGTACTGCACCTACGACACGGGAGGGGGGAGGGAAAAGAGAGTGGCACACACATGCAACACCCCCACCCTCACTCACAACACACACACAAATACATGCTGAAATGTTACATTTCCCCCCCACCACCCCTGGAAGTACGCAAGGACAAAAGGAAATGATTTGAACGAATGTAATCAAGAAAAATCCATTACTCAAAAATGTATATGCACTATAAACAAATATGTACACCAAGAATTCAAGTCTAGGTACTGCACCTATATAGTCCGTGGACCACTGGGCCCAAAATGCATGGGCAAGGCCCACACAAGATATCCGATCCAAATGGAGAGAACACTGCAGGGGCATCAGATCAAAATACAACAGGCACCTCAGGGGGAAGGGAAGGGGGGCACCTCAGCCGCATGAGTGCATGACGCCAACTCCACGAGGATTGATGTATCCTGGGGAGTGCAAAGCCATAGTCTCTCAAGTCTCTCCAGTGGGTGGGTTGCCCACTGCTGCATCCTGGGGAGTGCAAAGCCACAGTCTCTCAAGTCTCTCCAGTGGGTGATTTGCCCACTGCTTTATCCTGGGGAGTGCAAAGCCACAGTCTCTCAAATAGATAACAGTCTCCACTGGTTCTGGAGGGGGCTTTGTGCCCAGAGTGCTTCATCCTGCCAATGACTGAGGTAGTGGATGTGATACTCCACTGGTTCTGGAGGGGGCTTTGTGCCCAGAGTGCTTCATCCTGCCAAGGACTGAGGTAGTGGATGCCTTTCTCCACTGGTTCTGGAGGGGGCTTTGTGCCCAGAGTGCTTCATCCTGCCAAGGACTGAGGTAGTGGATGCCTTTCTCCACGGGTTCTGTAGGGGGCTTGGGCAGCAGTGCTGGTGGCGGGCTCACTGACCTCGGTGCTGGTGGCGGTGTCATGAGCGGCGGTGCTGGGGGCGGGCTCACTGACCTCGGTGCTGGCGGCGGTGTCATGAGCGGCGGTGCTGGTGGTGGACTTACTGACCTCGGTGCTGGCGGCGGTGTCATGAGCGGCGGTGCTGGTGGTGGGCTCACTGACCTCAGTGCTGGCAGCGGTGTCATGAGTGGCGGTGCTGGTGGCGGGCTCACTGACCTCAGTGCTGCTGAAGGGCACAGTGTCTGCGGTGCTGGTGAAGGGCTCAGTATCTTGGGTGCTGCCGGCGGTGCATGTGGCAGTGCCTGTGGCGGTCTTGTCCGCCGTGCAGGTTGGCGGCGACCTGCCTTTCTTTTTCAGGCCCTTCCCCACCTTGGATGGTGGCGCAACTGTCTTGCCAGTCCCAACTGTTGTCTTGGCCGAGCCCTTGGTGGCAGGTGTTTTGGCCTTCTCCCTCCAGGATGTGGGCAACTTCTTCTGTTTTGGAGGTGGGAGAATGTCCTTGGCCTCGCTTCTTGGGACACTGGCAGCCATGCTGCTTGGCTCACTCCAGAAGCCGGTTACTGCTGGCACCACTGTGCCCGGTGATGTGGTGGCTGAGGTGCTGGGTTGGGACCTGGAAAGGCGGGCCCTAGGGGACAGAAGGGGTGGGGGAGGTGAAGGGAAGATGTCAAGATTTGACAGGAAAAGCTTTTTAGACACACTGGGACGGGTAGATGGAGGGGGTTTGGGAGTGGAGGAAGAGGTAGTAGTTGTAGGAGGTGTCCGTTTGCTGACTTTGGGTGAAGGTGCATGGGCTGGAGGCTGTCGTGAGGTGGATGGCTGTTGGGTGGGTGTGTGACTGCGTTTGTGTACTTTAGGAGGAGGGCTCACAGTCACACTGGGAGAGGACACGGGATGTGTGAATGGTACTGGGGGTGGTGACTGCATGTGAGCGGTGTGTGGTGATGGGTGTGCTGGTGATGGAGGTAGTGGCTGAAGATGTAGTGCATGCAGGTGTGAGTGGAGATGTGACATGGAGGGAGGAGGGAGACGTGGAGGAGGGGACACAGTGGAGGCAGTGGATGTTGGTATGTGTGCATGGGTATGATGCTTGTGTGAGTGCCTGTGAGATGTGTGGTGCTTATGTTTGCCAGAGGTACCCTTGTGTGTTGTGTGTGCATGCTGGTCTGATGGTGTGCTTGCGATAGGCTGAGGTACTGGGGATTGGGTCTGGATGGTGGAAGTTGGAGGGGGGATGCTGGACACAGGGACAATGGCTGCCATCAGTGCTGAGGCCAGAGTCTGAAATGCTCGCTGTTGGGCTGCCTGGCCAGAATGAATGCCCTCCAGGTATGCATTGGTCTGTTGCAACTGCCTCTCTACACCCTGGGTGGCATTCAGAATGGTAGACTGCCTAACAGTGAGGGATCTGAGGAGGTCAATGGCCTCCTCACTGAGGGCAGCAGGGCTGACTGGGGCAGGGCCTGAGGTGCCTGGGGCGAAAGAGATGCCCACCCTCCTGGGTGAGCGGCCACGGGCACACGCTGAGGGGCTGCTGGGAGGGCGGGGCTGGTGGGGGGGTGCAGCTGTACCTGTAGATGCAGGGGGCACAGAGGGGCCCGCCACCGCAAAGGAGCTCCCATCAGAGGAGGAGTCAGTGTCGCTGGTCTCTGCTCCAGTCCCCGCCATGGAGCTCCCCTCGACCTCCGTCCCATTGGTGAATTCTGACTCCGTAGTCTCGCCCTCCAGGGCCATGTCGGATGCAGCTCCCTCCTGCTCCGGTGGCACAGCTCCTCCACCTGATGATGCTAATGCACACAAGAACAGGGAGAGCACAAAAAGGGTGGGGTAAAGAAAGTAGAAAGACATGTTCAGTGCATGCAACACCGCTACCGTTGGCGGACACTACAGACACAGCAGCCCTCTGCACTACGCCATGCACTTAGAGTTCCCTAATTTATCACAGGGACATGGGGTACATGGCCTATGCCCGATTGCTGCATACCTGGAAGTCACAGGAGCCTGACTAGGTGTAGATGGCTCTTACTACTGGTGGGGTTGGGGTGCCACTTAGCCTGCCTCACAAAGGGTCCTTGCTTACAAGGCTTGCCCTAGCCTAGGGGAACCCACAGCCCACCTCCCCCACCGAAACACCTCCTAAAGCGCGCAGAGTCAGATGGATGTGACTGTACTCACCCCCTTGTGGCTGCTGTGACGCCTCAAGCACCCATCCAACTCCGGATACGCCACCGCCAGGATCAGGAACATCAGGGGGTCATGGTGCGATGGGCACCCCTCCCACGTTGGGAGGCTATCCCCAGCTGGGCCTCCGCCATCTTCTTGCTTCAGTGGCGAATGTCCTTCCATCTTTTACGGCAGTGGGTACTCCGTCTGTGGTGGACCCCCAGGGCCCAGACGTCCTTGGCGATGGCACGCTAAATATCCTTCTTCTGGTGGGTGCTGACCTACAGGAATAGTACAGGGGAAAAGGTAAAACATTAACCGTCCAGACCGTCACAGTCATTGGCCCACGTTCCCACCCTTGCCCTGACGCACATACACTCACTGTCGTATCATGAACGCCTCATCCCCCCCATCTCTCATCCACACCACTCCAAACAGGCATTGCCCATACAGCATGCTCACAGTGTACTCACCTGTTTGTCTGGAGGAGAGAGTCGCGTGTACTGGGGGAGGACCCCATCCACTAGTTTCTCCAACTCCTCCGATATGAAGGCAGGGGCCCTTTCCCCAGACACTTGAGCCATTGTCGCTTCCAGACTGAGGTCACAGCAGCACTTGCAGTGTAGGTCCTCTCCTGTCGAAGATCAGGTATCAAGTGAGTGAACAGAGAGAAAATGGCGGTCACGTCCGCGGCGGTGCATACCGTCACCACCGGCGTACATTGTCATTGGCTCCTGGGACCCCTAGTGTCCAATGTTAACCAATGCAGGATTGCGCTGTGGTCTTCGACCGCCTACCGCGACAGTGTACAACGCCAGCGCAGTTACCTCATATCCCTTGGTCCCACCTTACAGGTCAGGCAGCCGCCATTTCCGGGGCCACATGGCATTAAATTTAAATGCGTCACACATATCTAGGCCTTGCATACACACTAAGACAGGCACATAGCGGATTGACAATTGAGTGCAATAAAGTTGTTTTTTTTGTACCTCAGTGTTGGCTAACCCTCTGATCGCTGTTCTCATCCATAGAGCACGTCCCCTGGGGCAGGTGAGGAGATGGCGGCATCCTCCGGTGTACAGACCGCTGGTGGACCTGTCGACAATGGAAGAGAGACATGTAATAGTCACCTGCAGACTTGATCGTGCCACAATCCAGGAACTGTGTGCCCAGTTGGAGCCAGACCTGATGTCAGCTATCCGCCATCCCACAGGAATCCCCCCTCTAGTGCATGTCCTGTCAGTACTCCATTTCCTGGCAAGTGGGTCTTTTCAAACTACAGTGGCCATAGCATCAGGGATGTCCCAGCCTATGTTCTCAAACGTGTTGTCCAGAGTGTTGTCTGCCCTCCTGAAACACATGACAGCTACATCGTTTTCCCTCAGGTGGAGGATTTGCCTACTGTGAAAGATGACTTCTATGCCCTGGGACATATCCCCAACATCATAGGTGCCATTGATGGGACACATGTGGCCTTGGTACACCCCGCAGGAGTGAACAGGTGTACAGAAACCGGAAGAGCTACCATTCTATGAATGTGCAGATGGTGTGTTTGGCTGACCAGTACATCTCCCATGTGAAAGCCAAGTTTCCTGGCTCAGTGCATGACGCTTACATTCTGAGGAATAGCAGCATCCCTTATGTGGTGGGGCAACTCCAGAGGCACCGTGAGTGGCTATTAGGTGAGGACAAGGACTCTATATAGTGTGAATAGTTGTCCGGGTCTGGGGTTGTCCCTAAGGGTTAGTGTGTGTCTAACAGTTGTCCCTCGACATTTGCAGGTGACTCTGGCTACCCCAACCTGTCAAGGCTACTGACACCAGTGAGGAATCCCAGGACAAGGGCAGAGGAACGCTACAATGAGGCACACGGGTGAAATAGGAGGGTTATAAAGAGGACCTTCGGCCTCCTGAAGGCCAGGTTCCGGTGCCTCCATATGACAGGTGGTTCCCTTTACCCGCGGGACTCCATTTCCCATGGGTCCCGCGCCTGGTCGCGCCCCACCGGGCCCAATACGTCCTCTTTACGCACCCGGCCCGGCGCCCCACAGTGGATGCGGCCGGAGCGCAGGTGCTCCAGAACCATCCCAACCATTCGGGACGCACGCCACCCAATGACGCCAGGCACACCTTTTTGACATTTATTACGTTGATTGCCTGCCACCTCCAGCCTCGCACCGATTGGCTTTGTCCATCATAAATACCAGGCCGGCCCTCCATTCAGTACCAGAGCGGCCTGGCACCGGCATGTAGGTACCCCCCTCGGTATTCCCTTTGGAGTGGTAAGTCTGGGCCTCCTTGGCCTTTTGGATTTTTCTCTTTCTTATACCAGAGACAACCTCTCTGGCCAACAGCCCCTTTGGCCTGCTGCCACCCTTTCCTCTCTCCAGTGCCCCTCATTTCCCTCTCTCCTTTGTTCTCCTTCTGTTCTCCTCTTTTTCTTCTCCCTTCACTTCTATTTTCTTCTCTTTCTCCCCTTCCCCTTTTCACCTTGTTTCTTTCTCTTTTTCACTTTTCCCCTGTTTTGCCTCCTTTTTCTTTCTTCCCCCTCTTTTTCTTTCCCTTTCTTCTTTTCTCTTTTTCCTCCCATGTCTCTCTTTTCTTTTTTTCTTCTCTTTTTTTCGCTCCCTTTGCTCCCTTCTCTCTTGTTGTTCTGTTTTTCCTTCTTTTCATTCCCTTTCTTCCCCTCGTTAAACCCTCAATCTCCTCAGAGTGTGACTACAAGGGAAACCACCACCCCCGGCACTAGCCAGACCAGAGGCAAACCGCCCCGACTCCGGGGTAAGTCACCAATGCATGTGTGTGAGTGAATTTTTTCCATACACTGTCACTTTTTTCTGTGTTGTGTGCAGTGGTGTGCCACTTTGTCACCATTATTAACTTGCGGTTTATCTATTAGCTATTATAGACCTACCACACCATGAACTACTTGTTCAGGTAGGCCATTCATTATTCACTTTGAGCACTTCACCTACTGCTTGTGCTCCGACCCTGACGAATGCCCCTGACCTACCAGCACTTTGTGAGGGCAGAAACATGTTGGTCATACGTATTTCTTTTTAGACTCTAAGAGACATTATCCTCGAATGTGCCTCCCCCCCTGTTCTTAACCTTACCAACATGCACCCCCATTAAAACTAAGTAGTAGCAACTGGTGACATGTTTGGTAATTTTATTTTCACCTCTTCTGGATCTCTGTAAATTATCCAGTCAGTCTAATTTCAGCACTCCCTCTGGTTCCTTTAACCAAGAGGTTGAGTCCGCCCAAGTAGTATCATCTTACTTGGGTGGGGCTAGGTGGTCAAATGATGAAGCAAGACACTATTATGTGTGTGAGACCACCTAGTCCGTAAGGGAACTCCCCCCTCCCCCTGTAGGACAACATAGCACCACTTTGCTGGGACACTTTTCACCCATGCCATCCTCGTTTTATAGCTTAAGGCGACCTAACTGACACCGCCTACTGAGGGAACACTAACCCAATATTACCCTCAGTCTCTACTACCCCACACCTTTAGTGATTATATAGGTTCCTTTTACTACTCACAAGGGTGTTTATTTAAGTGCTAAATAGTGGAGGGGGTTGTAAAACGGTCAGGGGTGATGGTGGAGGAACGTCCATGGCAGAGCCCAGTCTATTGGTCTCACAGGTGCATTGTCCAAAGGAGCATAGGAAATGGAGCTAGGGCAGTTTAAGGATGGACAGGGTGACAAAGTGGGACAGAAGGATGACATTCAAGGTGGTCTCATTTCTTGGCGGGGGTCTTGGCATTGTTCTCTGTCTTTGTCCTGGATCTCAGGGACCGCTTGCGGGGTGGTTCTCCATCTGCAGTGGGGGGGGGGGGGGGGGGGGGTGTTGGGGTCCTGTGGCGGTGCCTCCTGTCCACTAGCGCCGGCGGAGGTAGTGGTCAGTTAATCGTCCAGGCTAGTGTCAGGGGCCCCTTGTTGTGCCACAGTGTCCCTCCTGGTGTTCACGAGGTCCTTCAGCACCCCTACAATGGTGCCCAGGGTGGTATTGATGGATTTGAGTTCCTCCCTGAACCCCAAATACTGTTCCTTCTGCAGCCGCTGGGTCTCCTGAAACTTGGCCAGTACCGTTGCCATAGTCTCCTGGGAATGATGGTACACTCCCATGATGTTGGAGAGGGCCTCGTGGAGAGTGGGTTCCCTGGGCCTGTCCTCCCCCTGTCACACAGCAGACCTCCCAGTTCCCCAGTTTTCCTGGGCCTCTGTCCCCTGCACTGTGTGCCCACTGCCACTGCCCCCAGGTCCCTGATGTTCTTGGGGTGGTGGGTTAGCCTGGGTTCCCTGTAGTGGTGGACACACTATTGCTAGACGTGTCCTGGGGACAGAGGTATGGGCCCGCTGGGTGGGTTCTGTGCTGGTGTATCCTGAGGGGGGAGGCTCTGTGGTGGCCTGTGACTGTGTCAGGGGAAACGACTATCCCGAGGTCCCAGATGGGCTGTCATCACTGTGGGCCTCTTCTGTGGGTGGAGTGGACATGTATGGAACCTCCTGTCCTGTGATGTTGGGTAGGGGTCCTGCAGGGGTGTAAAGGCATGATTATTGCATCTGTGTGTGCCGTGGTGTGCAATGGGTGGGTGACCCTGTACCCCAGTGCTTACATTCTTGTGTAGGACCTTGTGTGTTAATTGTTTAGGGATCTGTGTGGGTATGTGTAGTGGACATGCATTGGTGATGGGTGTCCATGCTTTGTTGTTGCATGCAGGGCTTGGTGTTGGGATGGGTGGTTTGTGATAGTGGGACATATGTGAGGAGTTTGAGTGATGGGGGTGAGGGTGGGGGTATGTGATAGCATGCTGGTAGGGTGGGTGATGAAGTACTTAAGATTTGACTTACCAGAGTCCATTCCTCCAGCTACTCCTGCGAGGCCCTCAGGATGCAGTATAGCCAAGACCTGCTCCTCCCATGTTGTTAGTTGTGGGGGAGGAGGTGGGGGTCCGCCGCCAGTCCTCTGAACCGCAATGTGGTGTCTTGAGACCACGGAACGCACCTTCCCCCATAGGCCGTTCCACCTCTTCCTGATGTCATCCCGTGTTCTTGGGTGCTGTCCCACTCCGTTGACCCTGTCCACGATTCTGCGCCATAGCTCCATCTTCCTAGCTATGGTGGTGTGCTGCACCTGTGATCCGAATAGATGTGGCTCTACCCGGATGATTTCCTCCACCATGACCCTGAGCTCCTCCTCAGAAAACCTGGGGTGTCTTTGCGGTGCCATGGGGTGGTATGGGTGATGTGTGAGGTAGTGCGTGTTGTGATGTGTGGGGTGATGTTTAGGGGTGTGTAGTGTTTTGTGAGTGGATGTGGATGTGTGATGGTGTTGTGTGCCTCTGTCTGCTGGTGTTGTCTTTGCTTTGCTGTCTGTCTGCTTCTGCCAAATGTTTGGTTGTAAGGGTTTGTGGGTAATGTGTGTGTGTGTTTTATATTGTATTGGGTGTGAGGGAGCGGTGTGTGTATGTTTATCAGGTGTGTGTATTTGGAATTGTCCAATGTAGTAGTGTTTTGTAAATGTGTGTGTATTTTGAGCGCGGCGGTGTGTACCGCCAATGGAATACAGCGGATGAAAAACCGCTGCGTGGATTCATAGGTCGTGATAGTGTGGGCGTACTCCTGTTGGCGTGACTGTGGAGGTTTTGTTATCCCCAGTTTATCACTGACCTTTGGTGTGGCGGACTTGTGTGGGTGTCTAGATTTTGGCGGATTCTGAGCTGTGGGCCGTAATAGCTGTCGCGGAGTTCCGCGGCCGCAGCGGTGTGTTGGCGGTCGTCTGCATGGCGGTAAGTGGGATTTACCGCCAATGTTGTAATGAGGGCCCATGTCTTTTAGTCCAAAATTGGCTTTCAGAAAGGTAAAGGGTAATGGGTTGTGTATGGTGCCTAGGCCTTTTGTTAGTAGTATACCTTTATTGCCCAATCCTCTAAAAAGAGGGTTTTTAGCAACTTGTTGTGCCATAAAGAGGCAAATTGTAAGTACTGCATTTTATTGTACAGTTTGTTGTCCATCTTCCAGAGGGCTTGCATCATGCAACTAAGTATACTTACGGAGTGGTCTGTTGTTATTTTCTTTGTTGGAAACAGGGAGGGAAGTGAGAGTAGTTTGACCACAGCTTTTTCGATTGTGAGCCAAGAAGGCGAGGTAGAGAGAGAGGGTGCAAGCCAAAAGGTTCCCTGTTTAGCTAGGAAGGCATGCTGGTATCTCCTAAAATCTGGCACATTTAATCTACCCAGTGATTTTGATCATCCCAGCTTTTTTAGGGCAATTCTGCCTTTTTTAGATTGACATAGAAATTTCATAAGGATACCATCTATCCTTGTGAAGAAGATGTCCGAAAGCTATAAGGGGGACATACTAATGAGAAACATGATAAGAGGTATAATCATCTGTATGATGGATTCTACTCTCCCCCACCATGTGATAAAGTTTAAGGACCAGTTGCCTATGGAGTCTTCAATTTTGTTTAAGATCACATTCTCATTATAACTAATGGATTTTTTAAGGTTTGGGTGGAACCATAATCCTAGTTTTTTTATTTTGTCGGGATTCCATTTAAGACCGTGGTTATCTATAATGGATTTATTGCAGTATATATTAAAGGGGAGGACTTCGGTTTTATATCTCTTAAGGCAGTATTCTGAGTCCTGGGCATAGTTGTTTATGGTTGACATGATATTGGGTAAGGCTAGGTCTTCCTGAGAAGTGAATAGGAGGATCTCATCTGCATAAACAGCTGCTTTCCTAGGACCTGCCTTGAAGGGAATGCCTGGGATCTTCGAGTTTTCTCTCATTTTTATCAGGAGCGGTTCTAGTGTGAGTAAAAATAGCAAGGGAGATAGGAGGCAACCCTGTCTGGTTCCTTGTTGGAGTGCGAATGTGTTAGAGAGGCAGCCATAGATATTAATTCTCATTCAACGTTCTTGGTATAGGGCAAGAATCATCCTGATGAAATCAGGGTCTAAGTTAAAGCTATTAAGGATTGCATATAAAAAGGGCCAGGAGACCTTATTGACGGCCTTTTCTGTATCAAGTGCTATCGCACATGTAAGATGTTTCAGTTGGGGAGCTATTTCTAAGACGTGACTGAATAGTCTAATGTTGTCTGAGCTAAGTCTACCTTTTATGAAGCCCGTTTGGGAAGGGTGAATGATTTGGCCTAAGATGGGTTCCAATCTGAGCACCAGAATTTTTGCATACATTTTGCAGTCCATGTTTATTAAGGATACGGGGGAGTAGTTTTTGGGGTTGGTTGGATCTTTCCCTTCCTTAAGAATGACGATTATTGTGGCCTCTGCAGCTGTGCTTGAGCAGCACCAGTATTGGTGAAGTGTGTATAAAGTTCTTCTAATGGTGAGATTATGGATGCGGACCGTGTTTGATAAAAGAAGACCGGAAAGTGGTCTGGGCATGGGGCTTTAGTTTATTCATAGCAAGAAAGATTTCTTGCCCGGAGATAGGTTTTTCTAATTGTTCTTTAGAGGCCTGATCGATTTGGTTTGTTCATCTTTTTAAGATAGTTTAGGCAGGCCTCCTGTCCTCTTGGTATACAGGTTACAAAATAATTTTTCAAAAACGGCAAGAATGTCTTTCTCTCTATTTGAGGTAATGCCTTGTTCATTCATTATGAAGGTTATTCTCTTTTTACGACCAGTATGATTTAAGTCGGTGGGGTGTTCTGTCAGCCCTGTTACGGCCACCCAATTTAATGCCTTTGAGTCTTTGGACTATTAGATATGCTTTGTTACCTAGAATTTTGCTATACTCATATTTAAGTTTGGTTAAAGTGACTAGTTGGGACTTATCTCTAGATTGTTTAAGAGTATTATCTAGTTTTTTTAATTTGTTTTTGTATTTGGTCTAAAGTTGTGTTATCTTGTTTATTTTTCCTTGCCGTGAGACTGATCATGTGTCCTCTCTAGTGTTTTATTAGGTCGTCCCATATTATCTGGGGACTTGGGACTGAATTTCTATTTGTTTGAATGAAGTGGTAATTGTTTTTCTTTATGGACTGTCTGAGGGATAGGTCTTCAGTAACAAGGTCATTCATCCTCCTAGAGACGTCATAAAGCATGGTGATAAATGCAGGCGGCGTCAAATGGAAACCCGCCATATAATGATAGAAAAACCCAACCCTGTCAAATATTCCCACACCACCACTTCCCGCCAGGACCCTGTCGGCGGGAATCCCGGCCCACCCCACCCCGCCACCACCAAGCACACCCACATCCTGCTCTCCAAATAATGATGCACAAATCACCTCGGCGGACAGTGGAGACCGGACGACTATTGTCGGCTGCGACCGCCACAGGAGGCAAGTGGGCCCAACAGCAACCAGTGCACACATTGGCTAGGCCTAGCACCCACACACCTGACACACATCCACAACACCATAAAACACCCTCAGACACACCCCACAATCCCTTGCAATGAAACCAGGACCAGAAAACGGAGAGCACCAGAGCCAGAGAGAGAGAACGCCAGCAGACAGGACACGCATAGCGACCCACACAGGAGCACCCAAACCCTGTCCCCAGTCCTGATGCCATCCACCACCCTCACCATGGCACCCCCCCCCCCAAAAATCCACGCTTCACCGAAAGGGAGCTAAGTACCATGGTGGATGAGATCCTAGGGTGGAGCCACAAATTTTCAAGTCTGAGGTGCAGCACACACCCATTGCGCGGAAAATGGAGCCGTGGCAGAACATTGTTAACAGGGTGAATGCAGTGGGACACCATCCACGCACAAAGGACGACATCCGCAAGAGATAGAACGACCTGTGGGGGAAGGTCAGGGCCATGGCATCCAGGCACCACATCGCAGTGCAGAAGACTGGGGGAGGACCGCCACCAACACCACCCGACTACACCGACTGGGAGGAGAAAGTACTCGCCATCCTGCACCCAGAGGGACTCACTGGAGGAATGGACTCGGGTAAGTCATCTACAATGACCCCCTATACACCATACCTGTAACGCATGTACCACCCCACCCCACCCCACCCACACCCACCTAGACCCACACCCCACCCAGCCATTACCCACCACATCCACCACCCTGCATCACCCACAACTCACTACCAGGCCCACATCACTCCTGCTGTGTACAGCCACCCACCCCTGCACGTACCCACAATGGAATAAAAAAAACCACCAAAATGTAACCCCACAACTGACACTAAATGCAATGACCACATCACAAAGGCACCCTGGAAGACCACTGAAAGGCACACTAGTACTAAATTGCACAGTTCTGTATACCTCAAACCCTCATGCATATGTAACAGACATGTCTATGTCCCCCCAACAGGCACCACCACCCATGCAACCCTAATGGAGGGGACAAGGAGTGCCACAGTACTCCAGGGAGACAGAGGCACATCACAAGACCTTGACGAAGGATCCCTGGACACGGATGAGGCAGGCCCCTCACACAGCCCTGGATGCTCACCATGCAGCAGCCCCACCCAGGAAAACACTGTCACCCCTAACACCCAATCAAGACCAGCAGGCCAGGGGAGGCGTACCCACACCACTGGACCCAGGGCACAGACAGGTGGAACACAGCAACAGAGGCCACAGTCTCCCACTCCCAACATGCAGGAGCGTGAGGGCCCCAGTACAAGTGTCACGTCAAGACCTGCGCAGGGGACACAGGCACAGGGGGCCAGGGCAAGGTCAAGTTCCCCAGTGGGTCAGGGGGTAGGGCACCGGATGGATGTAGCAGCCAGGACGTCATTGCAGAGGTTTTAGGGGCCTACCAACATACCCAAGACAGTTTGGCACAGATTGTATCCACCTTGGAGCAAAGTCAGAGGATGCAGCTGGAACAACACCAACGGGCCATGGAGCAGTGGAAAGAACACAATGCCACAATGGCCACCATTGCTGGAGCACTTCTGCAGTTGGTCAACAAACAGTCAGACACCCACACCGGACAAGAGGCACCCACAGCAGCCCAGAACAACCAGCAACAGATGACCCAAGCAGCCGAAACAGCACAGGAAATACCCTCCCAGGAATCACAAGGGCCAACCATGCCACCTCAAGACGCTCCACATCAGGTGCCCAAACGTAGTCTTAGGCCACGATATGGCACTGGAAATCCAGCTAAGAACAAGCCCCACTCCAACAATCGACACTGCTACTACTGCAAAGCAACCATCCCACCCATTCACCAACTACACTTAGCTGAGGGCTAAATAAAGTACTATACTACAAATAGGACCCACCTATGGCATCCAACAGGGCTGCCACCAAGTCTGTTTTGAGGACACCCAACCCTTACGACTTCAATCACTGTACATAGCACATTTCACTCTATTCGACCAAGAAACAACATTTCTCACCTGTAACACTGTCCCCTGTCTTCAAATGTTGAACAAAGTGGAGTATGGATGCAACTGGCAGGGACCTATTTTATTGTCAATTTGTGCTTGGTGGTGGTAATGTGTGTTTCAAATTATGCAAGGAGGTAATGCATATATTGTCTGTCAGTACCATGCTCAAGAGGTCCATGTCTCACCTATCATGACCAATTCCCCCTATATGACATGGCACACTTACAGTATCGGTCACTAACCCCAATGACAGGCTTAAGTCCCACACAGTTATTGGAAGTAGAGTTGTATCAGTTGGTTCCTGGAATTGACATCTTCCCCTTCCTCATCCTCATCCTCACCATCACTCTCCTCACCTCTCTGAGGTAACTAATCAGGACCTATAGCACCCTCCACCTCCAAAAGGGGTATTGAGGGCCGTATTTATACTCCGTTTGCGCCGAATTTGCGTCGTTTTTTTCGACGCAAATTCGACGCTAAACTAACGCCAACTAACGCCGTATTTATACTATGGCGTTAGAGGCGTCTAGCGCCAAAGTTCCCGGAATGTGCGTCATTTTTTAGCGTGAACCCCTTCCTTGCGTTAATGATATGCAAGGGAGGCGTTCCCGTCTAAAAAATGACTCCCAGGCCTTTACGTGGTATTTATACTCCCGGGCAAAAGAGACGCCCGGGAGTGGGCGTGGCTAAAAACGGCGCATTTGCGCCGCTTTTTAACGCCTGGGTCAGGCATGGCGTTAAGGGACAAGTGGGCTCAAAATGAGCCCAGAGTGCCCTCCCCTGCCCCCAGGGACCCCCCCTGCCACCCTTGGCCACCCCAGGAGGACACCCAAGGACGGAGGGACCCATCCCATGGACATTAAGGTAAGTTCAGGTAAGTATTTTATTTTTTATTTTTTGTGGCATAGGGGGGCCTGATTTGTGCCCCCCTACATGCCACTATGCCCAATGACCATGCCCAGGGGACAGAAGTCCCCTGGGCATGGCCATTGGGCAAGGGGGCATGACTCCTATCTTTACAATGATAGGAGTCATGTTGATGGGGGATGGGCGTCGAAAAAAAATGGCGCAAGTCGGGTTACGACGATTTTTTCGACGTAACCTGACTTGCCCCATTTTAAGACGCCCATACGCCATTTTCCCCCTACGCCGGAGCTGTCTGGTCTACGTGGTTTTTTCCCACGCAAACCAGGCAGCGCCGGTCTGATTGCGCCGTCTAACGCCATTCCATAAATACGGCGCCCGCATGGCGCTTCAGAATGGCGTTAGACGGCGCAAAAGTTTTTGACGCTAAACTGCGTTAGCGCAGTTTAGCGTCAAAAAGTATAAATATGGGCCTGAATGTCTCACAGCCACGTTGTGCAGCATGCAGCAGGCCACCACAATTCTACACACCTTATTAGGGCCATAGGCCAGGGAACCCCCAGAGATATGTAGGCACCGGAATCTAGCCTTCAGGAGACCTATAGTACGCTCCATCACCCTCTTAGTACGTCCCTGGGCCTCATTGTATTTCCTCTCTGCATCCGTCCTGGGATTCCTCACTGGTGTCAGGAGCCAACGCAAGTTTGGATAGCCAGAATCACCTAGGGAAATGGTCAATACAGAACCGTCATTGTAATGTCCTTAGTCAGACAGGCTGGTGTTCTGCAATGCGACAGTTAGTGACATGCAAACTTACCTATGATCCACCCTCTGTCCTCTTGTAGTTGTTCCATCTTCTGTGGCACACTACTGTTCCTCAAAACAAATGAATCATGGACAGAACCCGGAAACATGGCATTCATATGGGAAATGTACTGATCTGCAGTACAGACCAATTGGATGTTCATGGAGGGAAAGTTCTTCCTGTTTCTGTACAGGTGTTCATTCACTCTTGGGGGGATGATGGGTATGTGGGTGCCATCGATGGCACCTATCACATGGGGAATGTTTACAAAGGCATAGAAGTCAGACTTGATGGCAGGGAAGTCAGCACTTCGGGAGAATCGCACATAGAATTGCAGATGTTGCACAAATGCATTCAGAAATCTTGTCAGTACCTGGCTGAACATTGGCTATGAGAAACCAGCACCCATGCTTACTGTCACTTGAAATGAGCCTGTGGCCAAGAAATGGAGTGCAGAGAGCACCTGCACCTCAGGTGGAATGGCATGCTGATTACGGTTTCCGGGAGTCAGTGCAGGATCCAGTAATGCACATAGGTCCTGAATAGTTGCATGTGTGAGTCTGTAGGTGATTATGATCTGACGCTCCACCATGGTCCCCATATCCACAAGTGGTTTGTACACAGAGGGTGCCCTTCCTCGTCACAAGGGTCAGTACCTATGAGGGGTAAGAAAAAGGAGTGATGGGCACACATACATTGGCAGATATGCTAAATACATGCAGTGCATTGTTCATAGTAGTGACTGTACAATAACTGTAACCTGACAGATGTACATATACATCACTAGGAGGGAACGGAGTAAATCATGTGTGATTATATACTCAATGGATAGAGGCCTAGGTGCTTCATATGGCTAGTAGGCCCAGCATTGAGTATCATGAAATTCTAGATGCATAGGTGATGGCAAAATGTCTGCCCACTGTAGTTCTGCCCCTTCGTTGTGGAAGTGACTTAATACCGCTAGTCACAGCGTACGGTGGTGTTGACCGCTGTTCGCACCCTCATTGGCTAACATGGATGCCAATGGGGAATCCTGGCGTATCATGATCGCCGCCGGCAGTGACGGTGCATACCGCCACAGAACGTACGCGCGTTCGTCATCGTTTGATCACTTGACTCCCTGATCTTGTGCGGACAGGTACTCCACTCAGTGTACTACTGTGGCCTGCCTCTGGCTATGGATTTGCCACGTGATGCAGGGGAAAGGGCCCTGGCCTTCACCCAGGAAGAACTGGAGAAACTAGTGGAAGGGGTCCTGCCCCTGTACAGCAGACTCTACGGCCAGCCAGAGGTAAAGGTGAGTCCGGGTTTGGGGGGCACTGCGTGAGTAATGGACGGAGTGGATTGCACAGATGTGTGCTCCTGTGAGCCAGGATGGGCCTTGGTGCATGGAATGCTGCGTGCCACTGTCCTGCATGTCCGGGAGTACTGTGTGTCCTATGTCTGACATTCTGCCAGCTGTTGCCATCGTGCAGGTGCCTGACCTCTGTGTTCCATTTCTGTGTCACCCTACTAGGTCAGCGCCCACCAGAAGAGGGCACATTGGCATGCCATTGCTAAGGAGGTATGGACCCTGGGGGTCTACAAGCGGCGGAGCACCCACTTTTGAAAGAGGTGGGAGGGCCTGTGGCGCTGGGCGCAGAAGATCACTGAAGCCCAGCTGGGGAAGTCCTCCCAACGTGGAAGGGGTGCCCATCGGGCACTGACCCCCCTCATGCGAAGGATCCTGGCGGTGGCGTAACCAGACCTGGATGGGCGCTTGAAGGCTGCACACCAATCACAAGGGGGTGAGTACTCACAGCCCATACTTCAGCCTGGAAGGATGAGTGTGTGTGCGATAGGGCTATTGGTGCTTAGAGCAGGGAATTTGACTGGTGTCCAGCTACTGTCTGCTCCACAAAGGGTGTAGGGGTGTCCCTGTCAGGTTTCATCTACCTCAACTCAAATACAATTTCAGGGGATGGGTGGAGGTCAGTATTCTGCTCAGTAGTCAGGGCCATGGCCATGGGCATGGTGCACGGTGCTGCCTGTTGGGTGTGTCTGCTGGGTAGGTGTATGTCTGGCCATTGTGTATCAGCATTCAGCTACTTACAAGTGTCTCTCCTATTTTGTCTCCCCATCCCTGTTCTCTCGTGTTTGTCTGGCACAGCATCTACATCAGGCGAGGGAGCTGAGGCAGCGGCCCACGGATCCTCCGAGGCAGAGACAACGGATGCCCAGGGGACTAGTGGGTGGGAGGGCGAGGGGACTTCCACAGCGGAAGCTACTACCACAGAAGGTTGTGACTCAGAGACCTCCTTCAATGGGGGTCCTCCGGCGGTGGCAGACCCTAGTGCACACACCACTACCGTAACATCTTCCGCCACCCCCATACCATCAGCACTCTCCCTTCTGCTACGCACCGAGTTGCCGGTGCCCGCCCACCCAGAAAGGTGGGTGTCTCCTTCGCCCCAGGCACCTCCTCCCCTGCCCCAGCCAGCCCTGCTGCCCTCACAGAGGAGGCTGTTGACCTCCTGAGAACCATCTCTGTAGAGCAGACCACCATCGTCAATGCCACCCAGGGTCTGGATTCTGAGATACAGCAGACCAATGCCTATCTGGATGGCATTCATGGTGCCGTGTCTGCCCTACAGAGATCTTTTCAGGCTCTGGCCTCCTCTTGGACGGCAGCCAGTTTCCCTGGCCATTCCGTCCCCCCTCCAACCTCCTCTACACCTTCCAGCACCCCACTCCCTTCACCCATCCAAAGCACACAATCAGACCCACTTACAGGCACTTCATCACACAAGAAGCACACTTCCAAACACAAGCACCACACCTCCCACCACAAGCATTCACACAGCCAACAGACACCTGCACACACAACAACGTCCACTTCCCCCAGTGTGCCCACCTCTTCCGCCTCCCTGTCTGTCCCCTCTACATCCACACCCTCATGCACTGCACCTTCACTCACTGTTGCTGTTCCTCTTCCTGCACTCACCATGATAGCAGACAGCCATACATGCACCCCATACACCACACCTGCCCTCACCACCTCCACTGTAGTTGACACATGCAGCACACTCAACAGACTTGCAGACACCCACCCAACATACATCCACACTAGCTGTCTGTCTTTTCCCACTGTGTCCACCCCCCACCTCCCAAAACACTTAAACGCAGCAAGATACCCACCCATCCGACATCCACCACACCACAGCATATTGAGCAGTCACATGCACCCACTACACGCACACCTACACCCCATACATCCACTCCCTCTGCCTCCACTCCCACGCCCTCATCCACGCCCACCCTAATTGCTCCCATGAAAATGTTTCTCTCCCGTGCAGACCTGTTCGAACCCAGTGGCCCACCCCGTCTTGTCCCAAAATGTGCCCACCTCGTTGCCCTTTCTGCTCCTTCCGCATCACAGCCCAACCCAGTCCAGCCTTCCCATTCCTGTGCCCCTTCTCCGGTGAAGAAGAAGGCCTGCTCGGAGCCTAAACCATCCAGCTCCACCCAAGCCAAACAGCCCCCACCCCCTTCAAAGGAGAAGCCCACCCCCCTCCAACCTCCTCACACAATTCCAAGTCCCACCCCCGTCGTAAATAACCCCCCTTCCTTGAGGTTCCTGGGTCCCCATATGGTGCCCCGTTCAGTGGAGTACCCAGCACTTGTGGGAGTCAGGTGTGGCCAGTTATGGCCAAGGACTAAGGACTTTTTATGGACTGGCCATTGGCCCTGTTGACACTGTTTTGCTCAGTGAGCTACATATTAAAGGTTCTGTGTGGCCCGTGTTTGGGCTGCATGCAGTTCCACCCTGGTGTTTGTTTTAATTATTCATGGGTTTGGGGCTATTGTATGTACTATAGCCAAGTTGCAGTGGCCTTCAGTCGGGTATGTCCCTCTTGGTGTGGGGTATCTGACTTGTGCTGCTGGGAAGGGTTGGGGGGGTTGCAGAGTGGGTGGAGTGGGTGGGTATGTAACTTTGCCCCTTCCTCCCTTGTGTCGTAGGTTGCGGTACTTACCGTTGTCGTCTTCGTCAGCGGTCTCGGTCATCCAGAAATATGGCAAGGAGCAATGCTGGCATGATCTGCAGCTCTCTGTCCATGGCTGCTGCTGCACTTTTGTGGAACTCCGGTGAGTGTTTCCTTCAATGTGTTTCTTTTCCACCTGGCTTTGTGTGGCGGTGGTTCCCGCCCCGGAACTGGCGGCGGAATGGTGGTTCATAATTTGATGGGTGGGTTGGGGCTTTCAGACGGCCTGTGGGCGGACTCTGCCGTCGTCAGCAGGACTCCTTTCCTGGTGGTGGGTGGTGCGCGGGATGCGTGTGTCTCATTTGCTTCATTATTTGGCAGTCTGAACCACTCCTCTGTTGGCGGTTTCTACCGCTGACGGAGCGGTACGGACCACCATGTTCATAATGAGGGCCAATGATTGGTTCAGTGGTGGGATTCGATGTGGCAGGGATGTGCACTTTGTCAACAAGTAAATAATCAAAAAGGGAAAATATGTTGTGGGGGTGAGATAAGAATGAATAGTCTTTACCTGTGGGGTTAAATAGTCTCCATATATCTTTTTGTTTATGGGCTTTACAAAGGTTCAACATTTGTTTATGTGTTTTATTAAGTTTGAAAAGGCACGCTGAGTTTCTGACTAAGATTCTTTCCCATGGGAGGTTAAAAACCCCACCCACTATGAGTCTGCAGTGCGTGGGTAGGTCGAAGAGTTTTTTGATAAGATTAAGCCAGTAGGTTGGATAATTGCAGTTAGGGGCATATATGTTCACAGATATGAGGATGGTGTTGTCTTTCTGGAGTTTGGTAATTACCCATTTCCCTTCAGGATCTTCCTCTGTTTCGGTAATTGTCAGCCAAGATGAAGAGGAAACAAGGGTGATTAGGCCATTTATTTTGGTGAGGGCTAGGGTGCAATATATATAACCACCCTGATTTTCTTAGTAAAAGTGCCTCTTTTAAAGCAACTTTGGTTTCCTGTAGGAATATTATGTATCCCTTAACTTTGTGAGTGTAGTCTAGGATTTTTTGTCATTTGGTTGGATGGTTTAGTCTCTTGACAATAAGGGATAGCATTTTTAGGTTATGCATAGTTAATAGGGTTGGTCCAAGACAGCTGAGGTCCATGCATTTTCCTTTTTGGGTGGGTTGGAGTTAAGGGGGTGGGGGGAAGTAGAGAACGCTGCAACCTCAGAAGTGAAAACAAAACATCTGAAAATCTTGACATATAACTTATACAAACATTTGAGTAACGTCTGAGTAAGCCCGTACCTGTAGTGCATTGTTCCAATTTGCATTTTGTTGATGAATTCTAGAGGGTCTGGGGAAGAGTGGAGTTTTACCCCTTAGAAAATCCGATATGTTAATCTAATTATTAGTGGTAGCTCTGCTGTCTATGTAGATATGGTTATGTTTCTTGTTAGGAATGCCATATATTCGTGGGGTATAAAACTACATGGGCATGTTAGTGGGGTGACTATGTGCTATATACCTGCCATTGGTTGCATGTACGTTTATTTTTCGATTAATTGGTTAGGCAGTTAGATTCTTCGTAATAGAATGTTTGATGAAGTAAAATTATTGGTCAATTAAATATGTTGGGTATGGGGTGTAAGCATGTGTTGTATATTCTTAAGAGAATTTCTTTGTGTGATTAGTGGTAGGGGACATAATGAAGAATTAGGATGGGATGGGAAATGTGGGCACAGTCGTAGCACTAAATAGTGCTGAGCAATATTAAATAACATTGAGTAGAAAACCTTTGCTTTAAGAAATTACATATAATTTGAGAGTAAAACATCTTAACAGCCATTGTCCAATGTATCAGCTCGGAGGGTCGTGGAAGCAGATTTGAAGGCAATAGTCATGTCGACCTATCATATCATATCACCTGAATACAAACTGAGTGAGCTCTACCTCTGGGTTAATGACACAATAGGCATTGTGTTAGTAAGTTTAAGGTACTCCAGAGAAGCAAGATGCAATTTATCAGATGAGCCAATCTGATATTTAAGAATAGATCTAAGATTATCTCTAGATAGGGTTAGTATTACGTTAGAATTAGAGTATAGAGGTGGATGATAAGTGCTAATATGCGTGCTTCCTTTATAGGTTTGTTTATCTATAGGTAGGTTAGAGGGATGCAATACGACTTAGGGGTTAATAGTCAATCAATAATCGCAGCACACTAGTGATAAGAGCGTTAAGGTTTAATGAATCACTGTGTGTCATTTGAGTAAGTGAAGTGTAGAGTTTGTAGTGAATAAAGGGCAACATTAGAGTTACTGTATTCTCTATATTATTGACCTTGGTAGGTTGATGAGGTGATATATGATCAGCTAGTTAGACGTTAGGTTGTGGCATGTTGTTGGGGTGAGTTTGTTAGTAAGTTACAAAATGTTAGGAGAGGAGTGTTAGCGTCCTCTACATATGATTACGAGCATATCTTCAAGTTTTCGATCCCCGCGATTAAGATTCTAGGGGCCATATTTATACTTTTTGACACAAAACTGCGCTAACGCAGTTTTGCGTCAAAAAAATTAGCGCCGGCTAACGCCATTCTGAAGCGCCATGCGGGCGCCGTATTTATTCAATGACGTTAGCCGGCGTTAGCCGCCGGCGCTGCCTGATGTGCGTGAAAAAAAATGACGTACACCAGGCAGCGCCGGCGTAGGGGAATATGGAGCTTGGGCGCCAAAAAATGGGGCAAGTCAGGCTGAGGCAAAATTATCGCCTCAACCCGATTTGCGCCATTTATTTCGACTCCCAACCCCCATTGAAATGACTCCTGTCTTAGCAAAGACAGGAGTCATGCCCCCTTGCCCAATGGCCATGCCCAGGGGACTTCTGTCCCCTGGGCATGGTCATTGGGCATAGTGGCATGTAGGGGGGCACAAATCAGGCCCCCCTATGCCACAATTTTTTTTTTTTTAAATACTTACCTGAACTTACCTTAATGTCCCTGGGACGGGTCCCTCCATCCTTGGGTGTCCTCCTGGGGTGGGCAAGGGTGACAGGGGGGGTCCCTGGGGGCATGGGAGGGCACCTCTGGGCTCCTTCCGAGCCCACAGGTCCCTTAACGCCTGCCTTGTCCAGGTGCTAAAAAACGCTGCAAAAGCGGCTGGACGTCATTTTTTTTGACCCGCCCACTCCCGGGCGTGAATTTTGCCCGGGAGTATAAAAATGGCGCACATGCCTCGGAGTCACTTTTTTAGACGGGAACGCCTACCTTGCATATCATTAACGCAAAGTAGGTGTCCACGCTAAAAAATGACGCAAACTCCATGGACTTTGGCGCTAGACGCGTCTAACGCCAAAGTATAAATATGGAGTTAGTTTTGCGTTGGAATTGCGTAAAAAAAAACGACGCAATTCCGGCGCAAACAGAGTATAAATATGCCCCTAGGTCTTTAGTATCCGCGAATATTGAGGTTTTTCCATTGTGACTTGTCTTTAGACGTGCCGGTCTGATGAATGAGAACTGGATTGATGAGGTTTTTGGGGGTTGGCATAGGCAAGGAATGCTTTCCTTTTTTTAACAATGTCTTTAGAGTAGTCTTGTGATATCCCAATAGATGTCCCTTGCCATTTGATCCTTTGTATTTTCTTTTCTGGGTAATGATGGACTTTGTATGTGAGTATCGGAGGGGTCTGAAGATGAGGGCCCATGGGGTGCCAGAGTTTTTAGTAAAGTGAGTTGGAATTCTGTGGGCCCGCGTTATTTTAAAGTCATTTTCTAAGTTTATTCCTAGGACTTGGGGGATCCATTTCTCAAATATCAAGCCAAATATCTGAAGATTACCTCTCCTATTTCTGTCCTCTAACTCTGTGATGTGTTTCTCCAACCTTGTCAGTCTTATTGAGGACGTTGTCATTGCTTTAGCTGCAGTGCGATCATGGTCCTCTAAATTGCTTATGCGCGATTCCACTTCGGAGATTCTGCTGGTCATTAGGCGCATGTCCTGTTTCAGGGTATGAGAGGTCATTTTACATGTACTCCATAGTAGCTTTTGAGGACTGTGCAAGGTTGTGAAGTGCGTCCAGCTTTTGCATAATTAGTTCTAGTGTTACACAGTTATCTGTTTTGGGTTTAATAGGGGAGTCTGGTGTGGAGACTTCCTATTTTGATCTTTAAAACGCTGGTTTAGAGTCTTTAGAACCTCTTCTGTCCTGTGTCCTGTGTTCTGCCATGGTGTCGTAGAAAAATGCACCTAAATGAGGTTCGGGTGTCATTCCTATGTTTCTCACAGATCTCGATCAGATTGATACAAATTCAGGGGAGAGGTTAGCGGTGAGATTTCTGTGACCTGGCCAGTGTCAGCCATCTTAGGGACAGGTGTGACGCTGGTTCTGGGCAATGTTGCCAGATTGGGCTATTTCCCGCTCAAATGGGTGACATTTTTACCATTTGTGCGAAAATGGGGCCTCGGGGGGGGGGGAGAGGAGGAACGAGGAGTTCCCCCCCCGGGGTTTTTGGGACGGGTGGCACGACCCGGGACGCGTTTGGACATTCGGGGTGCCAATTACAAGGGGGTGGGTTGGGTGTTTATGCGGCCATTTTGTGGTTACAGGCACCATTTTGGAAGGTGACCTGGTGGCCAGGGTGTAGGCAGGCGGGCTCTGTGTTTTCTTTCCTCGTGGTTGGTGCAGGCGTTTAAAAAAAAGAAGTAGAAACATTTTTTCATAATACTTTTATCGTTCTTTAAAAGAACCATCGCGGCACAGTTAGGGGTAGATTGTTAGTCGTTTTACCTTATCTCGGCGTGTGTCGTCGTTAGGATTGCGGTGATTGCAGGCAGGATGGAATCTGAGGCAAAGGTTATGGAGGCTGTCGCTCTGCTGCGCCAGGCGGGCCGACTTGATTTGTTGAGAGAGGGAGCTCTGGCTCCGACCCGCCCGGCGCGCAGGGCCTCCGCGGGGGTGGCGGCGGCGGTGGCCGCGTGCTCCCCGCCGCGTGTTGCAGCGGTCGGTAAGGTAAGGGGCCCTTCCCGGGGAGCGGGGGCGAGGGGCGGGCATGGGGCGGGCTTAGGGAGGGTCTATGGGCGGGAGCGGGTTGGGGAAACCCCGAGGGTTTCCCGAGAGCCGGGTCGCGCTGGGAGGCGTTCGAGCGGCTTCCCAGCGCGAAAATGGAGGGCGGGCCGCGCGTGGCGGCAGGTCAACTGGCCTTGGGGGAAAGCCAAGTTGGGGCGCTCGTGTCGAGCGCACCAAAAAGAAAAAAAGGAAAGGCAGCGGGTGCGCGCCAGGAGCGCCTGAGCAGCGCCAGGCAAACTAATTTGAAACTTAACGCCGCGGGTGCAAAGGCACCCGCCGGGGCATTGCCTGTTTCGGTGGCTGCACCTCCGGGCGAGAGGGAAAAAAGGGGGCGCAGTGTTGGGTCAGATATCGGGTCGTGGGAGGTGGGCTCTTCCCCTGTGGGGGGGGGCAACCTCGGACCCCTATAGAGCAGGAAGCAGAAGGGGACCCTAAGATACCCCTTTCTAGTAAATGGCCTACTATCCTCCAGTGGAGCAGCGATGAGGAGGGAGGGGATTTAGGGGGCGACGTGGGTAGGGTAGGTGGAGGTGCCCCTTCCGCAAGCATTGGGGGTGCCCCTGTCAGGTCCGCTGGGGAGGGTGCCACGGAGGGGGAGGTTGGGGGATTTGATGTGGGGCTGCTCGAGGAGGGGTTAGAAGGGGAGGAGGTATTTGGGGTAGGTGGGCAATGGGATATGAGTTCTTCACCTGGCACACCAGACCTTTCTTGGCAGGGGCAGTTGGACTACAGTGATGAGGACCCAGGCGAGCAGGACGCGGCTCGTGTGCACTGGGGAGAAGGGAAAGCGGGCCCTGGGGCGGCCAGCCGGATATCATCATCAGGTTGGAGCAGGCGACGCAGCGGGGCTGCGGATGCTTCTATTGGGCGGTGTGGTGGAGAGGGCATTGCGCCCCCCCCGTCGCCACGGCCCAGAAGGAGCAACGTCCGGGCCCGTCCAGACGGCGGTCAAAACAGAGAGGGGAGTATTCCAGCTGCGTGAGATGCGGTGGCTCGGGTGCGAGTGCGGTCGAGTGTGAAGAAAGGTCAGAGGAGAGTTTGGAAGAGGGCGAGTTGAGGAACAGTGAGAGTGAGTATGAGTGGTGGGAGAGAGGAGGGCGGGGTACGTCTAACCCTGTCCGTAAGTCATTGCAGGTACAGCGGTCAGGTACACGGCGTGGGGAACGTCGGGGAGAACGGAAGGGAGGAGAGGCGCGGACGGTTCAGGAGCGGCCACCGTTGCTATCTCCAGGTAAGATTTCGTCATGCTCAATGATATCGGTGGCCTCAGAAGCGAGGGAAGAGTTGGTGCGTTTAGTGAAGGGAGTATATATGCAAGACACGGGGTATCAACAGTGGGCGACGGGAAGGCAGGGAAGGAGGCGAAGGGCGTTGGTTCGGGAGAAGGGGGCAGTGTAGCGGCGGCCGGGGTGGAAAAGGGAGCGAAGGATGAAAAGGAGGGGGAGCCGGCGTCGAAAAAGGTGAAGCTGCCATATATGGGCACAGCTAAGCCGCTGGGGGCTCATTTAATGCCAGTGACGAAAGAAAAAATTTGGAAAGGAGAATATGTGGACATATTAAAATTGCTACATCGGGAGATCAGGGCCAAGGAGGGCTCCAAGGAGGAGGAGTGGGAGCTTTCTAAACGGCCAAAAGTGCCAGTTACGATAGAGAATTGGACGGCGGCTTTTTTGATCTTCGCTAGCGTTTATTGCGAGTGATTCCCGGAGAGGTCGGTATCCTTATTTAAATATATGGATATCATAAGAAAAGCGCAGCTTAACTATGGGGGATACGCGTGGCGCCAGTACGACGAAGAATTTCGAGCGCGCATGGCGGCAGATCTCAAAGTGCAATGGGGAGAAATTGATACAGACTTGTGGCAGCACACCATGGGGCCGGCAAAATTCGGGAAAACCGTGTTTACGGCTAGTGGGTTGCCCATAATATATCGGCCCTTTCGGGAGCCCCCCACCCAAGGGGTGGGGTCCCGGGGCTCCAGCCCTAATAGAGCCATTGGTGCAGGGACAGGTAGGTCTGGGGCATGCTGGGACTTCAATAAAGGTATATGTACCAGGGAGTACTGTAAGTTTCGGCACGAGTGTACAAAATGCGCAGGGCGTCATCCGGTCACAGCGTGTAATGGACAGCAGGTGGGGGTCAGTGCAGGGGGATCGGCAAGTGGGGGTCAAGGAGCCAGTATGGGAGGAAAGGAAGGACAGCGCCAGAGGCCAGGCATGGCGGGAAAAGGCTATTACGCCGGTTAAGGTGGATAGATTGCAGTTAGGGTTGCAGGGGTATGACAGGCAGGAGGACGCTGAGTTATTGATTCGCGGTTTTCGGGATGGGTTCAGGTTGGGATATCAAGGTCCGCGGGAGCGTCGGTGGGCGGAGAATTTGCGATCCGTGCGGGGAAAAGAGGAACTGGTCCAAGGGAAGTTGATGAAGGAGGTAAAGGAGGGGCGCATGGCGGGCCCGTTCCAGTATTGGCCCTTGGAAAATCTCAAAGTGTCTCCAATTGGCATAGTGCCCAAAAAAGAGGAATGCCAATTTCGGTTGATTCATCACTTGTCCTGGCCAGAGGGGGCATCGGTGAATGAATTCATCCCGGAGGAATTCACAAAGGTGTCGTATGCGTCGGTGGATGTTGCGGTTCAAATGGTGGATCAGTTGGGGCCGGGGGCTTTGATGGCAAAGACGGACATCAAGTCAGCTTTTCGGCTGCTGCCAGTGCACCCGGATGATTTTGAATTGTTGGGCATCCAGTTCCTGGTGAGCTGGTACGTGGACAAGGCATTGCCCATGGGTTGCTCCAGCTCGTGTGCGCTGTTTGAGCGTTTTAGCACGGCGCTTCAATGGATTTTTGTGCAAAGTACGGGTCACCAAGAGGTAACGCACTACTTGGATGACTTCTTTTTTGCGGCGCCAGCAGACAGCCCGCGTTGTGCGGCGGTGCTGAGCTGGTTTATGGACATTATGGGAGATCTGGGTGTGCCCCTGGCTCCCGAAAAGACAGTGGGGCCAGCTACGGCGCTGTCGTTTTTGGGGATTGAACTGGACACAGTGGCAGGCATAGCGCGGTTGCCTGTAGGAAAACAGACTGATATGATCAAGCGAATTGAAGAAATGCTGCGGAGGCACAAGGTTACGGTGAAGGAGGTGCAGGTGTTACTAGGACATTTGAATTTTGCGTGCAGGGTTGTGCGTGCGGGCAGGACGTTTTGCAGGCGACTTTCGCTAGCGCTGGCGGGGCAAGCGCTACCCCACCATCATGTGCGCTTGAAGGTGGGAGTTCGAGAGGACTTGCGCATGTGGTCAAGGTTCCTAGAGTCATTTAATGGTATTCCTCTGAAGGTCTGGAGAGAGTGGGAGTGGGACGCTCAGATGTTTTCGGATGCGGCGGGTTTTGGGTTGTATTGGGACGAGCGTTGGTGCGCAGAGGAATGGCCAGTGGAGTGGAAGCACGGCGGTCGTAGCATCGCGTTTTTGGAATTTTTTCCGCTGATCGTAGCGGTGTGCTTATGGGGCACGGAGCTGAGGCATTCGCGGGTGCTGTTTCGGGTCGATAACTTGGCAGTGGTTCAGATGGTTAACCGGCAGTCGGCGCGGGAGGCAGGGTTGTTGCAGCTGCTTCGCGTTTTTGTCCTGCAATGTTTGCGTAATGACATTCACTTCAGTGCGAGACACGTTCCGGGGGTGAATAATGACATAGCGGATGCCTTGTCTCATTCGCAGTGGCAGCGCTTCCATGCATTGACCACGGGCGTGGCGTTGAGAAGAATCCGCATGCCGGAGGTTTTATGGAGAGTAGGCGATCACGGATGCTTAGACTGGTTATGAACTCCTTGGCACCGTCCACGAGGCGGGCCTATGCGAAAGCATGGGAGGAGTTCCTGGGATCTGGGGCGCGACGGCGGGCGCGGCAGGAAGAAGTGGTGGAAGATGTGATTCAGTTCATTATGGATTTGATTGGTAAGGGTCAGTCGAGAGTCACGATATCGGGTAAGTTGTCGGCCATCGGTTTTGTGGGTAAGCTTTTATGGGGTTACCCGCCGTCGGCTGGGGAATTAGGAACAAGAGTATTGAAAGGTTGGGACAAATCATTTGGGAAACGGGGCCTGGAGCGTCAACCAATATCTCTGACTATGCTCAAAGGCTTGATAGCGATGATGGGCAGTCTGTGCTATGACGAGCGCGCGGCTATTCTTTTCGGGACCCTCATGTCTTGGATGTTCTTTGGAGCGTTTCAGGTATCGGAGTTACTGGGCCGGTCGGGAGCTACGGGTATTTTGTGGAGGGAGGTTCGGGTGGTGAGGAAAGGGTTGGCTCTCTGGGTTCGACAATCGAAAACTGATCAGAAAGGCGCCGGGGCTACGGTAGTTCTTCGTCGTTACCCTTGCAAGGACATTTGCCCGGTGAGGTTGGGTGTCATACTGCGATCGGGGTCTGAGTTTTCGGCGGGTCCGGTTTTTTGTCACGCGGGTGGTCGCAAGGTGACGGCGGCGCAGCTCCTGGCAGTATTGAGAAAAGGAATAGCGGGTATGGGTTTGGAGGCGGAGAGATTTGGGACACATTCCTTTCGCATTGGAATGGCTACTGAGGCAGGGGAGAAAGGTTGGGATAGAGAAGAAATGATGGCGTTGGGTAGATGGAGGTCGGATTGCTTTCGGAGATATGTGCGGGAAAGTGACTGTTAGAAGGTTGGTAGGGAAGAGGGAATGATTACTTTCATCTCTTTTTTCTTTTTCAGGTGTGGTCCTGGGGCCAGAAGCGGCCTATTTGGAGATATGGGTGATTGGGCATTCTTTTGTAAAGTGGGCACAACGACAGGCTCAATGGACTGCGTCAGGGTCGAATCTGGGATTTGATATTGATCGTTATCGGGTGACGTGGATTGGGAAAGGGGGTATGCTATGGGGCGAGTTAGTTCCTCGGCTTCAGGTAACGCGAGGGAGGGGACATTGTCCTTATTTGCTTTGTGTTCATCTTGGGGAAAACGATTTAGTCAGATCCACGGGTTTGAATTTGCTCAAGGTAATGAAAAGAGTTCTACAGTTAGTGAGCGAGCAGTGGAAAGGATGTCATATCGTTTTTACGGCATTTATGCCACGTCGGGTGTGGAGAGGGGCCAGGAAACCAGGGGCCATAGAGAGGGCCAGACGTAAGATTAATAAGGAAATGAGGGGTTTTTGTGTGGGGCGAGGTATATCATTTTTGGAGCATGCAGACATACGGTTTGAGGACGTGGAATTTTTTAGGGATGATGGGGTACACCTATCGTTCATGGGGATGGAGTTATATCTCTTACAGTTGAGAGAGCAGCTCAAGGCTTTACTACGCGAGACCTAGTGTGGGGGGGCAGAAAAAGTCAGGGCCTTTTTCTGGTGGCGGGGACAGCTGCAGGGCAGCTATTAAAAGCTCGGGGGTAGGACGGAGATGGCAGGGAAAGACTGGTATTAGGACGGGGGAACATTAATTAGACAAGGACAGGCAGGAGACTGCTCAGGAGCGGACAGGTTCAGAGAAGTAGGTAGGGCGGGAGAAAGTAAAGGAGACGAGAGGAAGGAAAAGACAGGTCCAGAAGAAGGGGGGAGGGATCGGGGTAGGGGAGGGGGAGGGGCGGGGTCAGGTGACTCGATGTCTAGTGAGGTTTTAGTTTTGTAAGGCAAAGGCCAAGGGGGTAGGCCTAGGGGCACCTGTTCCAATAAAGCGGCCTTTTACACACACAAACGAGTCTCGGTGGTCACTCTGTCCCAATGGGGCCTCGGGGGGAAGAGGAGGAACGAGGAGTTCCCCCCCCGGGGTTTTTGGGACGGGTGGCACGACCCAGGACGCGTTTGGACGTCCGGGGTGCCAATTACAAGGGGGTGGGTTGGGTATTTATGCGGCCATTTTGTGGTTACAGGCACCATTTTGGAAGGTGACCTGGTGGCCAGGGTGTAGGCAGGCGGGCTCTGTGTTTTCTTTCCCCACCCTCCCTCCCTCATGTTATGGATGATTTAGGGGTCTTTCTTGGAGCAGGTGTCCTGGGGGGAGGGGTGGTTTAAGTATGCGTCGCTTGGACAGGTGCTTGCCAAGGCGGGGACAGCTGCAGGGCAGCTATTAAAAGCTCGGGGTAGGACGGAGATGGCAGGGAAAGACAGGTATTAGTACGGGGGGGAACATTAATTAGACAAGGACAGGCAGGAGACTGCTCAGGAGCGGACAGGTTCAGAGAAGTAGGTAGGGCGGGAGCAAGTAAAGGAGACGAGAGGAAGGAAAAGACAGGTCCAGAAGAAGGGGGGAAGGGAAAAGGGTAGGGGAGGGGGAGGGGCGGGGTCAGTTGACTCGATGTCTAGTGAGGTTTTAGTTTTGTAAGGCAAAGGCCAAGGGGGTAGGCCTAGGGGCACCTGTTCCAATAAAGCAGCCTTTTAGACACACAAACGAGTCTCGGTGGTCACTCTGTCCCAAAAACCTCAACTGGAGGAGCCTATTTTTGGGCTCCTAAACGCATGTGGTGCACATTTTTTTTACTTGGGGCGGCGCCTCACCACTGCCGACTGGTCACTCACAGTCAGTGCAAGTTCATGAATCATCATGGTCCATGATTCATGAACTTGCACTGACTGAGTGAAGAGTCTGACTCTGACGGCAGACTAGTCTCCGACTCAGGGTCGACTTAGTGCGCCTGCGCAGCGCGCTGAGCCTGCCTGCTGAGTGAGTCAGCAGTGAAGTTGGGGTTACGTCACTCGACGAGTGATTCGTGTCACTGTGAACACACTCACATCATTGTGTGTGAGTGAGTGGTGGAAATTGTTTGTTTTTGGGGCAGAGGGACGTCAATCTAGTAGCGCGTGAAAGCGCTACCAATTGACGTCCCTGCCAAAAATTATTTCCAGTCTAATCCCTCAATTGCAATTTAATACAATTATTTTGCCTGCCCCCGCAGCGCTATTTAAAATGCTGCATGGGCGCGGGTGCGCACTGACTGAGTATGTGGCGGTGTCTGGTGTGTGTGGGTGGGCCCGCCTCCTCACTCACTCTTCTCTTGGAATGTCATGTGGAATGTCATGTCTTTTATTGGAATGTCATGTCTTTTTTTGGAATGTCGTATGGAATGTCGTGTCTTTTCTTGGAATGTCATGTTTTGTGTTGAAATGTCATGTCTTTTCTTGGAATGTCGTGTGGAATGTCATGTCTTTTATTGGAATTTCATGACTTTTTTGGAATGTCATGTCTTTTCTTGGAATGTGTGGAATGTCGTTTCTTTTCTTGGAATGTTGTGTGGAATGTCATTTATTTTCTTGGAATGTCATGTCTTTTTTTGGAATGTCGTGTGGAATGTCATGTCTTTTCTTGAAATGTCATGTATTTTTTTGGAATGTCGTGTGGAATGCCGTGGCTTTTCTTGTAATGTGTGGAATGTTGTGTCTTTCTTGGAATGTCGTGTGGAATGTCATGTCTTTACTTGGAATGTCATGTCTTTTTTTGGAATGTCGTGTGGAATGTCATGTCTTTTCTTGGAATGTCATGTCTTTTCCTGGAATGTCATGCCTTTTTTTGGAATGTCATGTCTTTTTTTTTAATGTCGTGTGGAATGTCGTGTCTTTTCTTGGAATGTCGTGTTTTCCTGGAATGTCATGACTTTTTTTGGAATGTCATGTCTTTTCTTGGAATGTCATGTTTTTTCCTGGAATGTCATCTCTTTTTTTGGAATGACATTTGGGAATGTCATGCTTTTTCTTGGAGTGTCATGTCTTTTTTTGGAATGTCATGTCTTTTCTTGGAATGTCATGTCTTTTCCTGGAATGTCATGACTTTTTTTTTAATGTCATTTCTTTTCTTGGAATGTCATGTCTTTTCCTGGAATGTCATCTCTTTTTTTGGAATGTCATGTCTTTTCTTGGAATGTCATGTCTTTTTTTGGAATGTTGCGTGGAATGTCGTGTCTTTTCTTGGAATGTCATGCCTTTTCTTGGAATGTCATGACTTTTCTTGGAATGTCATGTTTTGTGTTGGAATGTCATGTCTTTTCTTGGAATGTCATGTGGAATGTCATGTCTTTTCTTGGAATGTCATGTCTTTTTTTGGAATGTCGTGTGGAATGTCGTGGCTTTTCTTGTAATGTGTGGAATGTTGTGTCTTTTCTTGGAATGTCATGTGGAATGTCATGTCTTTTCCTGGAATGCCATGTCTTTTCCTGGAATGTCATGAGTTTTTTGGGAATGTCATGCCTTTTCTTGGAATGTGATGTCTTTTCCTGGAATGTCATGTCTTTTTTTGGAATGCCATGTCTTTTCCTGGAATGTCATGTCTTTTTTTGGAATGTCATGTCTTTTCTTGGAATGTCATGACTTTTTTTGAAATGTCATATCTTTTCTTGGAATGTGTGGAATGTTGTGTCTTTTCTTGGAATGTCATGTGGAATGTCATGTCTTTTCTTGGAATGTCATGTCTTTTTTGGAATGTCATGTCTTTTCTTGGAATGTGTGGAATGTTGTGTCTTTTCTTGGAATGTCATGTGGAACGTCATGTGTTTTCTTGGAATGTCATGTGTTTTCTTGGAATGTCATGTTTTTTTTTCGAATGTCATGTCTTTTCGTGGAATGTCGTGTCTTTTCTTGGAATGTCATGTCTTTTTGGGAATGTCATGACTTTTCTTGGAATTTGTGGAATGTCATGTCTTTTCTTGGAATGTCGTGTGGAATGTCATGTCTTTTATTGGAATGTCATGACTTTTTTTGGAATGTCATGTCTTTTCTTGGAATGTGTGGAGTGTCGTTTCTTTTCTTGGAATGTCGTCTTTTCTTGGAATGTCATGTCTTTTTTTGGAATGTCGTGTGGAATGTCATGTCTTTTTTTGGAATGTTATGTCTTTTCGTGGAATGTCACGTCTTTTTTTTGGAATGTTGTGTCTTTTCTTGGAATGTCGTGTCTTTTCTTGGAATGTCATGTTTTGTGTTGGAATGTCATGTCTTTTCTTGGAATGTTGTGTGGAATGTCATATCTTTTCTTGGAATGTCATGACATTTTTTGGAATGTCATGTCTTTTTTTGGAATGTCGTGTGGAATGTCATGTCTTTTCTTGGAATGTCGTCTTTTCTTGGAATGTCATGTCTTTTTTTGGAATGTCGTGTGGAATGTCGTGTCTTTTCTTGGAATGTGTGGAATGTCGTGTCCTTTCTTGGAATGTTGTGTGGAATGTCATGTCTTTTCTTGGAATTTCATGTCTTTTCCTGTAATGTCATGACTTTTTTCGGAATATCATGTCTTTTCTTGGAATGCCATGTCTTTTCCTGGAATGTCATGTCTTTCTTTGGAATGTCATGTCTTTTTTTGGAATGTCGTGTGGAATGTCATGTCTTTTCTTGGAATGTCATGTCTTTTCTTGGAATGTCATGTCTTTTTTTGGAATGTCGTGTGGAATGTCGTGTTTTTTCTTGGAATGTGTGGAATGTCGTGTCTTTTCTTGGAATGTTGTGTGGAATGTCATGTCTTTTCTTGGAATTTCATGTCTTTTCCTGTAATGTCATGACTTTTTTCGGAATATCATGTCTTTTCTTGGAATGCCATGTCTTTTCCTGGAATGTCATGTCTTTCTTTGGAATGTCATGTCTTTTCTTCCAATGTCATGTCTTTTTTTGGAATATCTTGTGGAATGTCGTGTCTTTTCTTGGAATGTTATGTCTGTTCCTGGAATGTCATGTGGAATGTAATGTCTTTACTTGGAATGTCATGTCTTTTTTTTTAATGTCGTGTGGAATGTCATGTCTTTTCTTGGAATGTCATGTGGAATGTCATGTCTTTTCTCGGAATATCATGTCTTTTCCTGGAATGTCATGCTTTTTCTTGGAATGTCGTGTCTTTTCCTGGAATGTCATGTCTTTTTTTGGAATGTCATGTCTTTTCTTGGAATGTCATGTCTTTCTTTGGAATGTCGTGTGGAATGTCATGTCTTTTCTTGGAATGTCATGTCTTTTCCTGGAATGTCATGACTTTTTTTGAATGTCACGTCTTTTCTTGGAATGTCATGTCTTTTTTTGGAATGTCATGTGGAATGTCAGGTCTTTTCTTGGAATGTCATGTCTTTTCTTGGAATGTCATGTCTTTTTTTGGAATGTCGTGTGGAATGTCGTGGCTTTTCTTGTAATGTGTGGAATGTTGTGTCTTTTCTTGGAATGTCATGTGGAATGTCATGTCTTTTCCTGGAATGCCATGTCTTTTCCTGGAATGTCATGAGTTTTTTGGGAATGTCATGCCTTTTCTTGGAATGTCATGTCTTTTCCTGGAATGTCATGTCTTTTTTTGGAATGTCATGTCTTTTCTTGGAATGTCATGTTTTTTTTTGGAATGTTGTGTGGAATGTTATGTCTTTTCGTGGAATGTCATGTCTTTTCCTGGAATGTCATGACTTTTTTTCGAATGTCATGTCTTTTCTTGGAATGTCATGTCTTTTCGTGTAATGTCATGTCTTTTTTTGGAATGTCATTTCTTTTTTTGGAGTCGCGTGGAATGTCGTGTCTTTTCTTGGAATGTCATGACTTTTCTTGGAATGTCATGTTTTGTTTTGGAATGTCATGTCTTTTCTTGGAATGTCATGTGGAATGTCATGTCTTTTCTTGGAATGTCATGTCTTTTCCTGGAATGTCATGACTTTTTTGGGAATGTCATGCCTTTTTTTGGAATGTCATGTCTTTTCCGGGAATGTCATGTCTTTTTTTGGAATGTCATGTCTTCCCTTGGAATGTCATGTCTTTTTCTGGAATGTCGTGTGGAATGTTGTGTCTTTTCTTGCAATGTCATGTCTTTTCTTGCAATGTCATGTGTTTTCTTGGAATGTCATGTCTTTTTTGGACGGTCATGTCTTTTCTTGGAATGTCATGTCTTTTCTTGGAATGTCATGTCTTTTTTTGGAGTGTCGCATGGAATGTCGTGTCTTTTCTTGGAATGTCATGTCTTTTCTTGGAATGTCATGTTTTGTGTTGGAATGTCGTGTCTTTTTTTGGAATGTCATGTGGAATGTCATATCTTTTCCTGGAATGTCATGTCTTTTTTTGGAATGTCATGTCTTTTCTTGGAATGTCATGTATTTTCCTGGAATGTCATGTATTTTCCTGGAATGTCATGTCTTTTTTTGGAATGTTATGTCTTTTCTTGGAATGTCATATTTTTTGGGGAATGTCGTGTGGAATGTCATGTCATTTCTTGGAATGTCATGACTTTTTTTGGAATGTCATGTCTTTTCTTGGAATTTGTGGAATGTCGTGTCTTTTCTTGGAATGTTGTGTTTTGTGTTGGAATGTTGTGTCTTTTCTGGGAATATCATGTGGAATATCATGTCTTTTTTTGGAATGTCATGTCTTTTCTTGGAATGTCATGTCTTTTCCTGGAATGTCATGTCTTTTTTTGGAATGTTATGTCTTTTCTTGGAATCACATATCTTTTTTTGGAATGTCGTGTGGAATGTCATGTCTTTTCTTGGAATGTTATGACTTTTTTTGGAATGTTATGTCTTTTCTTGGAATGTGTGGACTGTCGTGTCTTTTCTTGGAATGGCGTGTGGAATGTCATGTCTTTTCTTTAAATGTCATGTCTTTTTTTGGAATGTTGTGTGGAATGTCATGTCTTTTCTTGGAATGTCATGTCTTTTTTTGGAATGTCGTGTGGAATGTCAGGTCTTTTCTTGGAATGTCATGTCTTTTCTTGGAATGTCATGTATTTTTTTGGAATGTTGTGGCTTTTCTTGTAATGTGTGGAATGTTGTGTCTTTTCTTGGAATGTCGTGTGGAATGTCATGTCTTTTCCTGGAATGCCATGTCTTTTCCTGGAATGTCATGACTTTTTTTCGAATGTCATGTCTTTTCTTGGAATGTCATGTCTTTTCGTGTAATGTCATGTCTTTTTTTGGAATGTCATGTCTTTTCTTGGAATGTCATGTCTTTTTTTGGAGTCGCGTGGAATGTCGTGTCTTTTCTTGGAATGTCATGACTTTTCTTGGAATGTCATGTTTTGTTTTGGAATGTCATGTCTTTTCTTGGAATGTCATGTGGAATGTCATGTCTTTTCTTGGAATGTCATGTCTTTTCCTGGAATGTCATGACTTTTTTGTGAATGTCATGCCTTTTTTTGGAATGTCATGTCTTTTCCGGGAATGTCATGTCTTTTTTTGGAATGTCATGTCTTCCCTTGGAATGTCATGTCTTTTTCTGGAATGTCGTGTGGAATGTTGTGTCTTTTCTTGCAATGTCATGTCTTTTCTTGCAATGTCATGTGTTTTCTTGGAATGTCATGTCTTTTTTGGACGGTCATGTCTTTTCTTGGAATGTGTGGAATGTCATGTCTTTTCTTGGAATGTCATGTCTTTTTTTGGAGTGTCGCATGGAATGTCATGTCTTTTCTTGGAATGTCATGTCTTTTCTTGGAATGTCATGTTTTGTGTTGGAATGTCATGTCTTTTCTTGGAATGTTGTGTGGAATGTCATATCTTTTCTTGGAATGTCATTACTTTTTTGGGAATGTCATGTCTTTTTTTGGAATGTCGTGTGGAATGTCATGTCTTTTCTTGGAATGTCATGTCTTTTCTTGGAATGTCATGTCTTTTCCTGGAATGTCATGACTTTTTTTGAATGTCACGTCTTTTCTTGGAATGTCATGTCTTTTTTTGGAATGTCATGTGGAATGTCAGGTCTTTTCTTGGAATGTCATGTCTTTTCTTGGAATGTCATGTCTTTTTTTGGAATGTCGTGTGGAATGTCGTGGCTTTTCTTGTAATGTGTGGAATGTTGTGTCTTTTCTTGGAATGTCATGTGGAATGTCATGTCTTTTCCTGGAATGCCATGTCTTTTCCTGGAATGTCATGAGTTTTTCGGAAATGTCATGCCTTTTCTTGGAATGTCATGTCTTTTCCTGGAATGTCATGTCTTTTTTTGGAATGTCATGTCTTTTCTTGGAATGTCATGTTTTTTTTTGGAATGTTGTGTGGAATGTTATGTCTTTTCGTGGAATGTCATGTCTTTTCCTGGAATGTCATGACTTTTTTTCGAATGTCATGTCTTTTCTTGGAATGTCATGTCTTTTCGTGTAATGTCATGTCTTTTTTTGGAATGTCATGTCTTTTCTTGGAATGTCATGTCTTTTTTTGGAGTCGCGTGGAATGTCGTGTCTTTTCTTGGAATGTCATGACTTTTCTTGGAATGTCATGTTTTGTTTTGGAATGTCATGTCTTTTCTTGGAATGTCATGTGGAATGTCATGTCTTTTCTTGGAATGTCATGTCTTTTCCTGGAATGTCATGACTTTTTTGGGAATGTCATGCCTTTTTTTGGAATGTCATGTCTTTTCCGGGAATGTCATGTCTTTTTTTGGAATGTCATGTCTTCCCTTGGAATGTCATGTCTTTTTCTGGAATGTCGTGTGGAATGTTGTGTCTTTTCTTGCAATGTCATGTCTTTTCTTGCAATGTCATGTGTTTTCTTGGAATGTCATGTCTTTTTTGGACGGTCATGTCTTTTCTTGGAATGTGTGGAATGTCATGTCTTTTCTTGGAATGTCATGTCTTTTTTTGGAGTGTCGCATGGAATGTCGTGTCTTTTTTTGGAATGTCATGTCTTTTCTTGGAATGTCATGTTTTGTGTTGGAATGTCGTGTCTTTTTTTGGAATGTCATGTGGAATGTCATATCTTTTCCTGGAATGTCATGTCTTTTTTTGGAATGTCATGTCTTTTCTTCGAATGTCATGTTTTTTTTTGGAATGTTGTGTGGAATGTTATGTCTTTTCGTGGAATGTCATGTCTTTTCCTGGAATGTCATGACTTTTTTTCGAATGTCATGTCTTTTCTTGGAATGTCATGTCTTTTCGTGTAATGTCATGTCTTTTTTTGGAATGTCATGTCTTTTCTTGGAATGTCATGTCTTTTTTTGGAGTCGCGTGGAATGTCGTGTCTTTTCTTGGAATGTCATGACTTTTCTTGGAATGTCATGTTTTGTTTTGGAATGTCATGTCTTTTCTTGGAATGTCATGTGGAATGTCATGTCTTTTCTTGGAATGTCATGTCTTTTCCTGGAATGTCATGACTTTTTTGGGAATGTCATGCCTTTTTTTGGAATGTCATGTCTTTTCCGGGAATGTCATGTCTTTTTTTGGAATGTCATGTCTTCCCTTGGAATGTCATGTCTTTTTCTGGAATGTCGTGTGGAATGTTGTGTCTTTTCTTGCAATGTCATGTCTTTTCTTGCAATGTCATGTGTTTTCTTGGAATGTCATGTCTTTTTTGGACGGTCATGTCTTTTCTTGGAATGTGTGGAATGTCATGTCTTTTCTTGGAATGTCATGTCTTTTTTTGGAGTGTCGCATGGAATGTCGTGTCTTTTCTTGGAATGTCATGTCTTTTCTTGGAATGTCATGTTTTGTGTTGGAATGTCGTGTCTTTTTTTGGAATGTCATGTGGAATGTCATATCTTTTCCTGGAATGTCATGTCTTTTTTTGGAATGTCATGTCTTTTCTTGGAATGTCATGTATTTTCCTGGAATGTCATGTCTTTTTTTGGAATGTTATGTCTTTTCTTGGAATGTCATATTTTGTGTGGAATGTCATGTCATTTCTTGGAATGTCATGACTTTTTTTGGAATGTCATGTCTTTTCTTGGAATTTGTGGAATGTCGTGTCTTTTCTTGGAATGTTGTGTTTTGTGTTGGAATGTTGTGTCTTTTCTGGGAATATCATGTGGAATATCATGTCTTTTTTTGGAATGTCATGTCTTTTCTTGGAATGTCATGTCTTTTCCTGGAATGTCATGTCTTTTTTTGGAATGTTATGTCTTTTCTTGGAATCACATATCTTTTTTTGGAATGTCGTGTGGAATGTCATGTCTTTTCTTGGAATGTTATGACTTTTTTTGGAATGTTATGTCTTTTCTTGGAATGTGTGGACTGTCGTGTCTTTTCTTGGAATGGCGTGTGGAATGTCATGTCTTTTCTTTAAATGTCATGTCTTTTTTTGGAATGTTGTGTGGAATGTCATGTCTTTTCTTGGAATGTCATGTCTTTTTTTGGAATGTCGTGTGGAATGTCAGGTCTTTTCTTGGAATGTCATGTCTTTTCTTGGAATGTCATGTATTTTTTTGGAATGTTGTGGCTTTTCTTGTAATGTGTGGAATGTTGTGTCTTTTCTTGGAATGTCGTGTGGAATGTCATGTCTTTTCCTGGAATGCCATGTCTTTTCCTGGAATGTCATGACTTTTTTTCGAATGTCATGTCTTTTCTTGGAATGTCATGTCTTTTCGTGTAATGTCATGTCTTTTTTTGGAATGTCATGTCTTTTCTTGGAATGTCATGTCTTTTTTTGGAGTCGCGTGGAATGTCGTGTCTTTTCTTGGAATGTCATGACTTTTCTTGGAATGTCATGTTTTGTTTTGGAATGTCATGTCTTTTCTTGGAATGTCATGTGGAATGTCATGTCTTTTCTTGGAATGTCATGTCTTTTCCTGGAATGTCATGACTTTTTTGTGAATGTCATGCCTTTTTTTGGAATGTCATGTCTTTTCCGGGAATGTCATGTCTTTTTTTGGAATGTCATGTCTTCCCTTGGAATGTCATGTCTTTTTCTGGAATGTCGTGTGGAATGTTGTGTCTTTTCTTGCAATGTCATGTCTTTTCTTGCAATGTCATGTGTTTTCTTGGAATGTCATGTCTTTTTTGGACGGTCATGTCTTTTCTTGGAATGTGTGGAATGTCATGTCTTTTCTTGGAATGTCATGTCTTTTTTTGGAGTGTCGCATGGAATGTCATGTCTTTTCTTGGAATGTCATGTCTTTTCTTGGAATGTCATGTTTTGTGTTGGAATGTCATGTCTTTTCTTGGAATGTTGTGTGGAATGTCATATCTTTTCTTGGAATGTCATTACTTTTTTGGGAATGTCATGTCTTTTTTTGGAATGTCATGTGGAATGTCATGTCTTTTCTTGGAATGTCATGTCTTTTCTTGGAATGTCATGTCTTTTTTTGGAATGTCGTGTGGAATGTCGTGTTTTTTCTTGGAATGTGTGGAATGTCGTGTCCTTTCTTGGAATGTTGTGTGGAATGTCATGTCTTTTCTTGGAATTTCATGTCTTTTCCTGTAATGTCATGACTTTTTTCGGAATATCATGTCTTTTCTTGGAATGCCATGTCTTTTCCTGGAATGTCATGTCTTTCTTTGGAATGTCATGTCTTTTCTTCCAATGTCATGTCTTTTTTTGGAATGTCGTGTGGAATGTCGTGTCTTTTCTTGGAATGTCATGTCTTTTCTTGGAATGTCATGTCTTTTTTTGGAATGTCGTGTGGAATGTCGTGTCTTTTCTTGGAATGTGTGGAATGTCGTGTCTTTTATTGGAATGTTGTGTGGAATGTCATATCTTTTCTTGGAATGTCATGACTTTTTTGGGAATGTCATGTCTTTTTTTGGAATGTCGTGTGGAATGTCATGTCTTTTCTTGGAATGTCATGTCTTTTCTTGGAATGTCATGTCTTTTCTTGGAATGTCGTGTGGAATGTTGTGTTTTTTCTTGGAATGTGTGGAATGTCGTGTCTTTTCTTGGAATGTTGTGTGGAATGTCATGTCTTTTCTTGGAATTTCATGTCTTTTCCTGTAATGTCATGACTTTTTTCGGAATATCATGTCTTTTCTTGGAATGCCATGTCTTTTCCTGGAATGTCATGTCTTTCTTTGGAATGTCATGTCTTTTCTTCCAATGTCATGTCTTTTTTTGGAATGTCGTGTGGAATGTCGTGTCTTTTCTTGGAATGTTATGTCTGTTCCTGGAATGTCATGTGGAATGTAATGTCTTTACTTGGAATGTCATGTCTTTTTTTTTAATGTCGTGTGGAATGTCATGTCTTTTCTTGGAATGTCATGTGGAATGTCATGTCTTTTCTCGGAATATCATGTCTTTTCCTGGAATGTCATGCTTTTTCTTGGAATGTCATGTCTTTTCCTGGAATGTCATGTCTTTTTTTGGAATGTCCTGTCTTTTCTTGGAATGTCATGTCTTTGTTTGGAATGTCGTGTGGAATGTCATGTCTTTTCTTGGAATGTCATGTCTTTTCCTGGAATGTCATGACTTTTTTTGAATGTCACGTCTTTTCTTGGAATGTCATGTCTTTTTTTGGAATGTCGTGTGGAATGTCATGTCTTTTCTTGGAATGTCATGTCTTTTCTTGGAATGTCATGTCTTTTCTTGGAATGTCGTGTGGAATGTCGTGGCTTTTCTTGTAATGTGTGGAATGTTGTGTCTTTTCTTGGAATGTCATGTGGAATGTCATGTCTTTTCCTGGAATGCCATGTCTTTTCCTGGAATGTCATGAGTTTTTTGGGAATGTCATGCCTTTTCTTGGAATGTCATGTCTTTTCCTGGAATGTCATGTCTTTTTTTGGAATGTCATGTCTTTTCTTGGAATGTCATGTCTTTTTTGGAATGTCATGTCTTTTCTTGGAATGTGTGGAATGTTGTGTCTTTTCTTGGAATGTCATGTGGAACGTCATGTGTTTTCTTGGAATGTCATGTGTTTTCTTGGAATGTCATGTTTTTTTTTCGAATGTCATGTCTTTTCGTGGAATGTCGTGTCTTTTCTTGGAATGTCATGTCTTTTTGGGAATGTCATGACTTTTCTTGGAATTTGTGGAATGTCATGTCTTTTCTTGGAATGTCGTGTGGAATGTCATGTCTTTTATTGGAATGTCATGACTTTTTTTGGAATGTCATGTCTTTTCTTGGAATGTGTGGAGTGTCGTTTCTTTTCTTGGAATGTCGTGTGGAATGTCATGTCTTTTCTTGGAATGTCGTCTTTTTTTGGAATGTCGTGTGGAATGTCATGTCTTTTTTTGGAATGTTATGTCTTTTCGTGGAATGTCACGTCTTTTTTTTGGAATGTCATGTCTTTTTTTGGAATGTCGTGTGGAATGTCGTGGCTTTTCTTGTAATGTGTGGAATGTTGTGTCTTTTCTTGGAATGTCATGTGGAATGTCATGTCTTTTCCTGGAATGCCATGTCTTTTCCTGGAATGTCATGAGTTTTTTGGGAATGTCATGCCTTTTCTTGGAATGTGATGTCTTTTCCTGGAATGTCATGTCTTTTTTTGGAATGTCATGTCTTTTCTTGGAATGTCATGTCTTTTTTTGGAATGTTGTGTGGAATGTTATGTCTTTTCTTGGAATGTCATGTCTTTTCCTGGAATGTCATGACTTTTTTTCGAATGTCATGTCTTTTCTTGGAATGTCATGTCTTTTCGTGTAATGTCATGTCTTTTTTTGGAATGTCATGTCTTTTCTTGGAATGTCATGTCTTTTTTTGGAGTCGCGTGGAATGTCGTGTCTTTTCTTGGAATGTCATGACTTTTCTTGGAATGTCATGTTTTGTTTTGGAATGTCGTGTCTTTTCTTGGAATGTCATGTGGAATGTCATGTCTTTTCTTGGAATGTCGTCTTTTCCAGGAATGTCATGACTTCTTTGGGAATGTCATGCCTTTTTTTGGAATGTCATGTCTTTTCCGGGAATGTCATGTCTTTTTTTGGAATGTCATGTCTTCCCTTGGAATGTCATGTCTTTTTCTGGAATGTCGTGTGGAATGTTGTGTCTTTTCTTGCAATGTCATGTCTTTTCTTGCAATGTCATGTGTTTTCTTGGAATGTCATGTCTTTTTTGGACGGTCATGTCTTTTCTTGGAATGTGTGGAATGTCATGTCTTTTCTTGGAATGTCATGTCTTTTTTTGGAGTGTCGCATGGAATGTCGTGTCTTTTCTTGGAATGTCATGTCTTTTCTTGGAATGTCATGTTTTGTGTTGGAATGTCGTGTCTTTTTTTGGAATGTCATGTGGAATGTCATATCTTTTCCTGGAATGTCATGTCTTTTTTTGGAATGTCATGTCTTTTCTTGGAATGTCATGTATTTTCCTGGAATGTCATGTCTTTTTTTGGAATGTTATGTCTTTTCTTGGAATGTCATATTTTTTGGGGAATGTCGTGTGGAATGTCATGTCATTTCTTGGAATGTCATGACTTTTTTTGGAATGTCATGTCTTTTCTTGGAATTTGTGGAATGTCGTGTCTTTTCTTGGAATGTTGTGTTTTGTGTTGGAATGTTGTGTCTTTTCTGGGAATATCATGTGGAATGGCATGTCTTTTTTTGGAATGTCATGTCTTTTCTTGGAATGTCATGTCTTTTCCTGGAATGTCATGTCTTTTTTTGGAATGTTATGTCTTTTCTTGGAATGACATATCTTTTTTTGGAATGTCGTGTGGAATGTCATGTCTTTTCTTGGAATGTTATGACTTTTTTTGGAATGTTATGTCTTTTCTTGGAATGTGTGGACTGTCGTGTCTTTTCTTGGAATGGCGTGTGGAATGTCATGTCTTTTCTTTAAATGTCATGTCTTTTTTTGGAATGTTGTGTGGAATGTCATGTCTTTTCTTGGAATGTCATGTCTTTTTTTGGAATGTCGTGTGGAATGTCAGGTCTTTTCTTGGAATGTCATGTCTTTTCTTGGAATGTCATGTATTTTTTTGGAATGTTGTGGCTTTTCTTGTAATGTGTGGAATGTTGTGTCTTTTCTTGGAATGTCGTGTGGAATGTCATGTCTTTTCCTGGAATGCCATGTCTTTTCCTGGAATGTCATGACTTTTTTTCGAATGTCATGTCTTTTCTTGGAATGTCATGTCTTTTCGTGTAATGTCATGTCTTTTTTTGGAATGTCATGTCTTTTCTTGGAATGTCATGTCTTTTTTTGGAGTCGCGTGGAATGTCGTGTCTTTTCTTGGAATGTTATGACTTTTCTTGGAATGTCATGTTTTGTTTTGGAATGTCATGTCTTTTCTTGGAATGTCATGTGGAATGTCATGTCTTTTCTTGGAATGTCATGTCTTTTCCTGGAATGTCATGACTTTTTTGGGAATGTCATGCCTTTTTTTGGAATGTCATGTCTTTTCCGGGAATGTCATGTCTTTTTTTGGAATGTCATGTCTTCCCTTGGAATGTCATGTCTTTTTCTGGAATGTCGTGTGGAATGTTGTGTCTTTTCTTGCAATGTCATGTCTTTTCTTGCAATGTCATGTGTTTTCTTGGAATGTCATGTCTTTTTTGGACGGTCATGTCTTTTCTTGGAATGTGTGGAATGTCATGTGTTTTCTTGGAATGTCATGTCTTTTTTTGGAGTGTCGCATGGAATGTCGTGTCTTTTCTTGGAATGTCATGTCTTTTCTTGGAATGTCATGTTTTGTGTTGGAATGTCGTGTCTTTTTTTGGAATGTCATGTGGAATGTCATATCTTTTCCTGGAATGTCATGCCTTTTTTTGGAATGTCATGTCTTTTCTTGGAATGTCATGTATTTTCCTGGAATGTCATGTCTTATTTTGGAATGTCGTGTCTTTTCTTGGAATGTCATTTTTTGGGGAATGTCGTGTGGAATGTCATGTCATTTCTTGGAATGTCATGACTTTTTTTGGAATGTCATGTCTTTTCTTGGAATGTCATGTATTTTTTTTGGAATGTTGTGGCTTTTCTTGTAATGTGTGGAATGTTGTGTCTTTTCTTGGAATGTCGTGTGGAATGTCATGTCTTTTCCTGGAATGCCATGTCTTTTCCTGAAATGTCATGAGTTTTTTGGGAATGTCATGCCTTTTCTTGGAATGTCATGTCTTTTCCTGGAATGTCATGTCTTTTTTTGGAATGTCATGTCTTTTCTTGGAATGTCATGTCTTTTTTTGGAATGTCGTGTGGAATGGTATGTCTTTTCTTGGAATGTCATGTCTTTTCCTGGAATGTCATGACTTTTTTTGGAATGTCATGTCTTTTCGTGTAATGTCATGTCTTTTCGTGTAATGTCATGTCTTTTTTTGGAATGTCATGTCTTTTCTTGGAATGTCATGTCTTTTTTTGGAGTCGCGTGGAATGTCGTGTCTTTTCTTGGAATGTCATGACTTTTCTTGGAATGTCATGTTTTGTTTTGGAATGTCATGTCTTTTCTTGGAATGTCATGTGGAATGTCATGTCTTTTCTTGGAATGTCATGTCTTTTCCTGGAATGTCATGACTTTTTTGGGAATGTCATGCCTTTTTTTTTAATGTCATGTCTTTTCCGGGAATGTCATGTCTTTTTTTGGAATGTCATGTCTTCCCTTGGAATGTCATGTCTTTTTCTGGAATGTTGTGTGGAATGTTGTGTCTTTTCTTGCAATGTCATGTCTTTTCTTGCAATGTCATGTGTTTTCTTGGAATGTCATGTCTTTTTTGGACGGTCATGTCTTTTCTTGGAATGAGTGGAATGTCATGTCTTTTCTTGGAATGTCATGTCTTTTTTTGGAGTGTCGCATGGAATGTCGTGTCTTTTCTTGGAATGTCATGTCTTTTCTTGGAATGTCATGTTTTGTGTTGGAATGTCGTGTCTTTTTTTGGAATGTCATGTGGAATGTGATATCTTTTCCCGGAATGTCATGTCTTTTTTTGGAATATCATGTCTTTTCTTGGAATGTCATGTAGTTTCCTGGAACGTCATGTCTTTTTTTGGAATGTTATGTCTTTTCTTGGAATGTCATATTTTTTTGGGAATGTCGTGTGGAATGTCATGTCTTTTCTTGGAATGTCATGACATTTTTTGGAATGTCATGTCTTTTCTTGGAATTTGTGGAATGTCGTGTCTTTTCTTGGAATGTTGTGTTTTGTGTTGGAATGTTGTGTCTTTTCTGGGAATATCATGTGGAATGTCATGTCTTTTTTTGGAATGTCATGTCTTTTCTTGGAATGTCATGTCTTTTCCTGGAATGTCATGTCTTTTTTTGGAATGTTATGTCTTTTCTTGGAATGACATATCTTTTTTTGGAATGTCGTGTGGAATGTCATGTCTTTTCTTGGAATGTTATGACTTTTTTGGAATGTTATGTCTTTTCTTGGAATGTGTGGACTGTCGTGTCTTTTCTTGGAATGGCGTGTGGAATGTCATGTCTTTTCTTTAAATGTCATGTCTTTTTTTGGAATGTTGTGTGGAATGTCATGTCTTTTCTTGGAATGTCATGTCTTTTTTTGGAATGTCGTGTGGAATGTCAGGTCTTTTCTTGGAATGTCATGTCTTTTCTTGGAATGTCATGATTTTTTTGGAATGTTGTGGCTTTTCTTGTAATGTGTGGAATGTTGTGTCTTTTCTTGGAATGTGTGGAATGTCATGTCTTTTCCTGGAATGCCATGTCTTTTCCTGAAATGTCATGAGTTTTTTGGGAATGTCATGCCTTTTCTTGGAATGTCATGTCTTTTCCTGGAATGTCATGTCTTTTTTTGGAATGTCATGTCTTTTCTTGGAATGTCATGTCTTTTTTTGGAATGTCGTGTGGAATGTTATGTCTTTTCTTGGAATGTCATGTCTTTTCCTGGAATGTCATGACTTTTTTTGGAATGTCATGTCTTTTCGTGTAATGTCATGTCTTTTCGTGTAATGTCATGTCTTTTCTTGGAATGTCATGTCTTTTTTTGGAGTCGCGTGGAATGTCGTGTCTTTTCTTGGAATGTCATGACTTTTCTTGGAATGTCATGTTTTGTTTTGGAATGTCATGTCTTTTCTTGGAATGTCATGTGGAATGTCATGTCTTTTCTTGGAATGTCATGTCTTTTCCTGGAATGTCATGACTTTTTTGGGAATGTCATGCCTTTTTTTTTAATGTCATGTCTTTTCCGGGAATGTCATGTCTTTTTTTGGAATGTCATGTCTTCCCTTGGAATGTCATGTCTTTTTCTGGAATGTCGTGTGGAATGTTGTGTCTTTTCTTGCAATGTCATGTCTTTTCTTGCAATGTCATGTGTTTTCTTGGAATGTCATGTCTTTTTTGGACGGTCATGTCTTTTCTTGGAATGTGTGGAATGTCATGTCTTTTCTTGGAATGTCATGTCTTTTTTTGGAGTGTCGCATGGAATGTCGTGTCTTTTCTTGGAATGTCATGTCTTTTCTTGGAATGTCATGTTTTGTGTTGGAATGTCGTGTCTTTTTTTGGAATGTCATGTGGAATGTGATATCTTTTCCCGGAATGTCATGTCTTTTTTTGGAATATCATGTCTTTTCTTGGAATGTCATGTAGTTTCCTGGAACGTCATGTCTTTTTTTGGAATGTTATGTCTTTTCTTGGAATGTTATATTTTTTTGGGAATGTCGTGTGGAATGTCATGTCTTTTCTTGGAATGTCATGACATTTTTTGGAATGCCATGTCTTTTCTTGGAATTTGTGGAATGTCGTGTCTTTTCTTGGAATGTTGTGTTTTGTGTTGGAATGTTGTGTCTTTTCTGGGAATATCATGTGGAATGTCATGTCTTTTTTTGGAATGTCATGTCTTTTCTTGGAATGTCATGTCTTTTCCTGGAATGTCATGTCTTTTTTTGGAATGTTATGTCTTTTCTTGGAATGACATATCTTTTTTTGGAATGTCGTGTGGAATGTCATGTCTTTTCTTGGAATGTTATGACTTTTTTTGGAATGTTATGTCTTTTCTTGGAATGTGTGGACTGTCGTGTCTTTTCTTGGAATGGCGTGTGGAATGTCATGTCTTTTCTTTAAATGTCATGTCTTTTTTTGGAATGTTGTGTGGAATGTCATGTCTTTTCTTGGAATGTCATGTCTTTTTTTGGAATGTCGTGTGGAATGTCAGGTCTTTTCTTGGAATGTCATGTCTTTTCTTGGAATGTCATGTATTTTTTTGGAATGTTGTGGCTTTTCTTGTAATGTGTGGAATGTTGTGTCTTTTCTTGGAATGTCGTGTGGAATGTCATGTCTTTTCCTGGAATGCCATGTCTTTTCCTGGAATGTCATGTGTTTTTTGGGAATGTCATGCCTTTTCTTGGAATGTCATGTCTTTTCCTGGAATGTCATGTCTTTTTTTGGAATGTCATGTCTTTTCTTGGAATGTCATGTCTTTTTTTGGAATGTCGTGTGGAATGTTATGTCTTTTCTTGGAATGTCATGTCTTTTCCTTGAATGTCATGACTTTTTTTGGAATGTCATGTCTTTTCTTGGAATGTCATGTCTTTTCGTGTAATGTCATGTCTTTTTTTGGAATGTCATGTCTTTTCTTGGAATGTCATGTCTTTTTTTGGAGTTGCGTGGAATGTCGTGTCTTTTCTTGGAATGTCGTGACTTTTCTTGGAATGTCATGTTTTGTTTTGGAATGTCATGTCTTTTCTTGGAATGTCATGTGGAATGTCATGTCTTTTCTTGGAATGTCATGTCTTTTCCTGGAATGTCATGACTTTTTTGGGAATGTCATGCCTTTTTTTGGAATGTCATGTCTTTTCCGGGAATGTCATGTCTTTTTTTGGAATGTCATGTCTTCCCTTGGAATGTCATGTCTTTTTCTGGAATGTCGTGTGGAATGTTGTGTCTTTTCTTGGAATGTCATGTCTTTTCTTGCAATGTCATGTGTTTTCTTGGAATGTCATGTCTTTTTTGGACGGTCATGTCTTTTCTTGGAATGTGTGGAATGTCATGTCTTTTCTTGGAATGTCATGTCTTTTTTTGGAGTGTCGCATGGAATGTCGTGTCTTTTCTTGGAATGTCATGTCTTTTCTTGGAATGTCATGTTTTGTGTTGGAATGTCGTGTCTTTTTTTGGAATGTCATGTGGAATGTCATATCTTTTCCTGGAATGTCATGTCTTTTTTTGGAATGTCATGTCTTTTCTTGGAATATCATGTCTTTTTTTGGAATGTCGTGTGGAATGTCATGTCTTTTCTTGGAATTTCATGACTTTTCTCTGGAATGTCATGACTTTTTTTCGAATGTCATGTCTTTTCTTGGAATGTCATGCCTTTTCCTGGAATGTCATGTCTTTTTTGGGAATGTCATGTCTTTTCTTGGAATGTCATGTCTTTTTTTGGAATGTCGCGTGGAATGTCGTGTCTTTTCTTGGAATGTCATGACTTTTCTTGGAATGTCATGTTTTGTATTGGAATGTCATGTCTTTTCTTGGAATGTCATGTGGAATGTCATGTCTTTTCTTGGAATGTCATGTCTTTTCCTGGAATGTCATGTCTTTTTTTGGAATGTGATGTCTTTTCCTGGAATGTGTGGAATGTCGTGTCTTTTCTTGGAATGTCGTGTGGAATGTCATGTCTTTTCTTCGAATGTCATGTTTTTTCTTGGAATGTCATGTATTTTTTTGGAATGTCATGTCTTTTCTTGGAATGTCATGTCTTTTTTGGAATGTCATGTCTTTTCTTGGAATGTGTGGAATGTCTTGTCTTTTCTTGGAATGTCGTGTGGAATGTCATGTCTTTTCTTGGAATGTCAGGTGTTTTCCTCGAATGTCATGACTTTTTTTGGAATGTCATGTCTTTTCTTGGAATGTCATATCTTTTTTTGGAATGTCATGTCTTTTTTTGGAATGTTATGTGGAATGTCGTGTCTTTTCTTGGAATGTCATGTATTTTCTTGGAATGTCATGTTTTGTGTTGGAATGTCATGTCTTTTCTTGGAATGTCAGGTGGAATGTCATGCCTTTTCTTTGAATGTCATGTCTTTTCCTGGTATGTCATGTCTTTTTTTGGAATGTCATGTCTTTTCCTAGAATGTCATGTCTTTTTTTTGGAATGTCATGTCTTTTCTTGGAATGTCATGTTTTGTGTTGGAATGTCATGTCTTTTCTTGGAATGTTATGTGGAATGTCATGTCTTTTATTGGAATGTCATGTTTTGTGTTGGAATGTCATGTCTTTTATTGGAATGTCGTGTGGAATGTCATGTCTTTTCTTGGAATGTCATGTTTTTTTTGGAATGTCGTTTGGAATGTCATATCTTTTCTTGGAATGTCATGTCTTTTCTTGGAATGTCGTGCATTTTTTGGAATGTCGTGTGGAATGTCGTGGCTTTTCTTGTAATGGAACCTGGAAAATAGCCCGGAAAAGGAGGAAATTAATGGTTTCAGGAAAGAAATGGAAGTAAGACTGATTAAATATGAAGATGAAATCAAATTAAGGAAAAAGTGGAAATTTTTGAGGGATAAGATGGATTATGCTATGGGAAGGGTTCTTACTTTCGGAAGAAGGTTTGATTTGGCAAGACTGGAATTTTGACGCAATGAGTCGTTGCAACAACAGGAGTTAATCTGGGGGGGGGATCGAGCTCAGATAACATATCAGATGTTGATGACCAATCAGGCCCAGGTGGAAGTTTAGGTGTACCATTAACAGCTGAGGAATATCGTTTTTTACAATTAAACCAATGACCCCGGAGAAAATCTCCAGGAGGAAGCAACAATGGAAAAGAAGGAGAGGGAGGTGGTTTGGGAGGAGGTTTTGGACAACAGGGGAGGGTTCTGCGACAGACTCGAAAGAAGAAGTAGTAAGTGTGGATAAGTTAACAGTGGTGAACATTTCCTCCCATGTTTTCACTGAGGATGAGCTTTCTGTATTGGAACTGGGTCTTTCATTTTGTCCCATGGGGGAATTTGATTATGTTCAAGCACGAATAGATATCTTTCAATTTGTAAGGAAGTTAAAACTGTTAAAAATATTCACGCAACAAAGAGAGAAGGTAAAAGGGCAGGTGTCGCAGAAAGAGGATGGGGGAGATTTCGGTATCAGAGGAATTGTGTATAGGAGATCTTGAGGGCTTAGCTGCCTTAAGGGAATTGGAAGTAGAAGAAAGAATGTGGGAGACTGAAAAAGATTTGTTAAATGAATTAGGATTGGTCTGTGATAGCTCAAGTGGTAGTGGTTTTAAACCTAAGTCAAGATGTAATCCGATTACTCCGCATGATAAAATTGATGCCTTTCATGAGGCAGTAGAATTTGATCTATTACAATTATGGAAGAATAGTGTGAAGTGTTGGGCAAATAACTTGTCAATGGGGCAAAAACGAGCGCTTGAAACTTTGAGAAATGCGACATCTTTTGTTATAAAGCCTGCTGACAAAGGAGGTAATGTGGTATTGTGGGATGTGAACAAGTATAAGCAGGAAGCAAGGAAACAGTTGGAGTTTTCTAGTTGTTATGAGATATCAACGGTAATGGCGTATAAGGCCTCTATTAAGACCTATCATTCTATGCTTTTGGATTGGTATGATCGAGGCTTAGTGAGTAAAGATGAATTTGAATTTTTGATGGTGAAAAAACCAATAGCTCTGTGTTTTTATATGCTGCCTAAAATTCATAAAGATAAAGATAATCCGCCAGGAAGACCGATAGTGTCAGCAAAAGGCAGTCTCTTAGAAAATACATCTATTTACCTGGATCATTTCTTATGTCCGTATGTTATGAACTTGACTTCGTATTGTAGGGATAGTATGGATTTTATCACTAAAATTAAAGATATCCCGTGGAAGCAGAGTTACATTATGGTAACTATAGATGTGGTATCCCTTTATACTAGTATCAATCATGATTTGGGGATTAAGGCTTGCGAATACTTTTTCAGGGACAAACCCTTGAAGATGTATACTCATACAAAGATTTTATCAGAAATGTTGAAATTCTGTTTGGGAAATAATTTCTTTTCATATGATGACAAGTGGTTCAGGCAGACTACAGGGACTGCGATGGGGAGCTGGTTTGCTCCAAGTTTTGCATGTCTTTTTATGGGCTGGTGGGAAACCCAACATGTGATGACAGAAGATAATGATAGGTGGATGCAATATTTGATTTTTTGGACAAGATTTATAGATGACATCTTCATAATATGGGATGGCCCGGAGGAAGTCTTATTGGAATTTGTGGAGGGCTTACAAAGGAATGAGTTTAACCTGGAACTCACATATAAAATGGACAGACGGGTGATGGAGTTTTTGGATGTTTTAGTGACAGTAGAGGGTGACAAGGTACAGACAGGTTTATATAGGAAGAGCACAGCAGGTAATAGCATTTTGCATGCTAGGAGTGCCCATCCCACCAAACTTAAATGGAGTATACCCTATGGGGAACTGCTAAGGGCAAGAAGAAATTGTAGTACGAATTTTGGATTTGAGAAAGAACAAAGGAACATGATTGCCAGGTTCAGAGGCAGAGATTATCCTGGCAGTGTTGTGAGGGATGCTTGTAGGAAGGTAGCAAAGATTAACTGAGAGAGCATCCTGTTTCCGAGAAAATGAGAAAGTGATGAGAGGGTGATAAGATGTATTACTACCTATAATGCCGACTCCAAAGCAATGGTGAATATTTTAAAGCAATATTGGCATTTAATTAAAATGGATAAAGTTATAGGCTCATTAGATGACCCTTAACATATAGGAAGAGCAGATCTCTGCGGGATATTTTAGTGCATAGCTATGCGAATAGAAGTAAGAATGACAATGTGGGATTTATGAAGCAGACAGGCTTCTATAAATGTATGAGATGTAAGGCATGTAAGTATAGTAAGAATTGTAAAACATACACGCTGCCCACGGGGGAGGAGAAAAAGATTAACAAGTTTATAAATTGCAACTCGGATTATACTGTATATGTTATTACGTGTCCGTGTAAACTCTGGTATGTGGGCAGCACAATTTTCCCTGTCAAGAAACGGATATTGGAACATTGGAGGGCAATTAAGAATAATGATGTCAATTATCCCATAGCTCGACACTGCAGACAAACCCATGAGGGGAGAGTTGATAATATGATATTTTTTGGAATTGACAGGGCCATGCTATCCCCATGAGGAGGAGACAGGGAACGGATTTTGAGAAAAATGGTGTCGGAGTATATTATCAGACTCAATAGCAGAATGCCGTGGGGGTTGAACCAGGATGAAGAACTGTATGTACATATGGGTTAATGATAATAACTAGGCGCTGTTTGGAGTAATGAGCTGACACCATCACCTCCAATAGTGAAATTAATTGGATTAATTGTATATTATAAAAGTATTTTTAGTGTTACTAGTATTAATCTTCTGAGTATCAATCAATTTAGTTTTAGTTGTGAGTAAGAAGGGTTGTAAGTGTTATGAGCAGGGATAAAATTATATAATGAACTCCCTGTCAGAGATGTTAACACGATATGACAATGAGTGACATTTGGTTTTTTTTATTTTTATTTTGCAAAAATGATAAATGATGAAAAGTCTTTATTGGGAAATTCATTTTGGGTTAAGCAATGAAACAATGTATTAACAGTGAAGAAAATACTTTGAGTAATATAGCTGATGTATTGATGTATTATTCTTGATATTTAGGTCTGTTAAATGGTAGGATTTTTTCTATGTCTATTGTGAAACAGGATATAAAGTAAGGAGGGGGAGGGGGTGCAGCTTGTATATGTATCTATTTGAAATAAGGTGGGCTATGAAGAAGACCATTTACGTTGAAACGCGTTGCCCTAGCCTCAGGATGGATTTCAGTTTCGTGTTATCGGTTTGAAATAAATTAATCATTGTGCAGCAGTACAGAGTGCCGGCGTTCTCCTTTAGGATTGTGGATTGGGAGGAAATCCTTGATTAATTACGGAGCCTGCATCCGGAGGTGTTCACCGGCCCCGTTGGTGGTCGTAGTCAGCTGCTGCAGGACTTTGTTTCATATGTATATATATATATATATATATATATATATATATATATATATATATATATATAGTATATAATATATATTTATATTTATATATGTTGGGCAGGTGGGTAGGCAAGGAACCCCATCAGCTTCTATCCAAACAAATTCATGTTATGCAGGCCAAACTGTCATTTCGACCCGTTAAAAGTATATGTAGTTGCTCAGGGCCCCGTGAAGGAGACAACCTGCATGATAAATTAAAAGCCTGGCAACCCTTGTGTATTCAATTTGTGATTATTTATACTAACTCATAGACATAAGATGCAACTCATCTATGTTTTGTGAGCAAAAGCCCCCCACACACATACGCACTTATGCTGCGGCACCTATATGCATGTGCTAAGGTGGGAGGGAGTCCGATGGCTCCATCTGCCAGCATGCAGGAACTGTTGGAAGAGTTTTTTCATCCAGGCGGGTGCCTAGGGAGAGTCACATTGTGAGGAATCAGCAATTAGAAGAACCAATCAAAAGAAGCATTTTGCTCAGAAAGTAGGTGCAAAAAAGTAAAGGAGTTATCTGAACATTGATAATATAATATAATACACTGTTCCAAAACTGGTGAACGGGAAAGGGGAGAAGTCCTGATAATCAGGAGCACAAGTCCTCACACACCACATTTGGTGTCATGCTTCATCATAGGACAGCTCCTCGTCAGGCCGGCACTGCAATGCCTGACGGGCACCCCCCCTAAGGGGGTCTCTTTGCCGGAGATCTTTTAGTTAATGATGAAGCCGCGGAACCACATGTGGGTCCGAAAAAGAGGAAAGAAAAAAGACAAGAAGAGGATAATATTGGCTCAAAACCCTCACTAAATAATTTATTGTTCGCTGTTGGGAATTGGTCAAGATTAAAAAAGTAGCAAGGGAGTGAAACAAGAGGTAATGCTCAGACACTCGTACAAAAATCAAGACAAAGGAAGACGGTAATTATCCGAAGTCCCTCAGTATAAGGTCAATATACGGTCGACATGTTTCGCGTCTCTCATGGTCCAACAGGATCCCTTGACGCTTCTTCAGGACCTATTTATTCATTGGACTTCTCCAATTGAAAACAAAGGAAAATTCATCAGCTCCTGCAACCTAACGCTCACAGTCAAGACGTCATTGGTCACTTACTAGAGGTAAACCGGACTGGCTTCCCTTTCCTATTAGTCACCCATCTCTATTTAGAGGAAGTGTTTCATGGGATCACGCAGGCCTGTTGCCCGGTTCACAATGAATTTGTGAGGTTACCGGCGTGCAATGAGACACCTACCCCCGCGGCTGCGTTCCCGAATATGAATATGCTCAGAGCTAGGCAGACTGGGAGCCTGTGCAGGCTTTCTCCAGCCCTGTAACTGTGTTGCTGGGCTGGAAAGATCCTACTGCACATGTGTGTTTGGCCAGCCCGAGACGGCCAGCCAAACACAGGTGTGCTCTGAGGGGGGAGTGCTGTGCACTCCCCTCATGCTCGTCACCCCCATGGACCCACCCTTTACAAGGAAACAATAATAAACACTTTATTATTGTTTCCTTGTAAAGGTTGTGCAGCTGCCGCTGCTGGCGGGGGGCAACGCTCCTTCGCCCTAATGGAGGTGCCACCCCTGGTATCATTCCACTACAGTGAGAGGCCTCCCCTCCCGGCCTAAGAAGACTTTTCTGGACTGGTCTTGCTGTCCACTTCTACAGTTTTGATGCAGTACTCTGAATACCAATTGGGAAAGCAATGTACAGGTGAACTTCAAGGTGAGTCCGGTGGGTCCCCTTGGAGTGTAAAAGTCACAAAAGGGGGGGGGGGGGGGACCCTTAGACCATAGCTGGTTCTCTGGTGCAGGACCCAGGGAGCCCAGAGCAGATCGATGAGCCAAGAGCTGTGAGCAAAGGTGCCCTTGGAAGCAGGAGGTAGGTCACTTTAAGGGTCACTTGCAGGTCAGCCGGGCCACTATGGTAGGTGGTTCTGGTGGTTTCTGAAGTCCCTTGACTGGGGCTTCCTCCTGGTCCTTTTGGAGTCCGATGTGGATTTTTCTTCTTGGTGTCCGATGTTGAGTGACCAATACCCCAGGAAATTGCACGGTTCAGCCACTGGAGGGCACAGTGCCACCAAACTTGGCACACTTGCAGGGTTTGTACTCCGGGTCCGGGGTAAAATCTGGTCTGGCTGCGGCGTCCAGTTCCTTGGTCAGCAGCCATTCAGTCACCTGGACTTCACTGGTCTTTGGACCTATGTTTCAAAAGTGTGATGCCTTCACTCTGGAGGGAGATCTTTGTGATTTTAAGAAGAGCAGAGGTCCTCTGGGGATTTTCAGAGTACATCCGATGTCCGAGCAAAACGCCTCAGCAGTGATTGTTGAGTCCTGGGTGCAGCAGGCAGAGTTTGGCACCTTTTTCTTTGTACAGCAGGAATGCAGTTCTCGAGACTTGGGCTTCTTTGTTGCTGGTTGCTTGTGCCCTTGTAATTTGATCTACTGGTCTAGGGGTGCAAACTAAAAACTGAATTTAGTGGGTGTTTAGCTGAGTACCTAGGTGTAACCAATGGGTCATCTACCTAAGGGTGGCCACACCCACTATGTGAAAACTTCCTATGGGCACAGGTCACTTCCCTCTCCCTGTAAGACTATTTGCCTACCATGCAAAATGGAGGAAAATGAAATGGAAGGGTCACCTCACATGCAATACCTTAGGGGCGGTGCAAGCTGGGGGTAGCCACTCCTTCTGTCCTTTGTGCATTTTCCTGCTGTTGCTCCTGCCAAACGTGGGGGTTTGCAACAGGGGCAACCATCTGCTGCTAGCAGCGGGGCGAGGGGTCTAGTTTCAAGGGTGGTAATCCCTTTGAAGCGCATAGGCAGGGCTATGCACATTCCTGGGGGAGGAGCTGCAACACCTCTGCCCTGGAAGGGCTTTGTGCTCTGGACCTGAGAGCACAGGATCTCACCCCAGGGTTCTGGAATCCTGTCTGGTAGTGGCAGGCTGGTTGTGACCAGCCAGCAACCATGCCAGGGTAGTTAGCTTTTGCAGGGGGCACCTCTAAGGGGGCCCTGGGGAGCTTTTGCAATAAACCCAATAATAGTGCCAGTTTGGATTTATCATTCTGGGTTGTATGATACCAAACAACCCAGGGTGATGAGTGGGCATCATGTAGCTGTGAAACTCATACTGACTAGTCTCTAGCACATGCATGTAAAATGGCTGCTCTGTTCACTTACTATGTCCCAGGTTTGGCAAGGACATAATAGGGGCATATTGCCCATGCATCTATTCCCACACATACAGTATAGTGCACCCTGCCTTAGGGCTGAAAGGCCTGCCCGAGGGGTGACTTACCTATACTGCATGCAGTGGACAGGTCACACAGGTTGTGTGTGATGCCAGTTTTGCATTTTAGGATTGTACCAAGACACTCAGTCTGCAATGGCAGTGCTGGGTGCACTTGGATGCATGGTCCCTGTGGGTGGCACGATCTGTGCTGCTGCTCTCAGGGGCCTACCCTTAGTATCCCCTGCCCTGGGTACCAAAGTACCACTGACTAGGGACTTATAGGGGCACATAAGGGTGTTGCCAATTGTGACAACATTTCTTTCCATTTTAGAGGAAGAACACTTGCACTAGGGACCTGGTTAAACAGTACCTAGTGCACTCCAGTCCAAGTTGCCTTGAGCCAGGCAACAAATGTGTGTGGGGGTTGGGGGGGGCTGCAACAAGGAGCCAGTTTCCCACGGATGTGGAATATCACCTAAGTGAGAATGATGTCAGAAGTTGAATATTCACTCACTCATCCTCCTGTACATGTCACTCACGCCTTAAGTGTATATGTTCTCTGACCAGTAAAAGCTTGTACTAGTCTGCCCTGCTTGATCTGTTCTGCAGGGAATGGAAGACTGCACTGTGAAAGTGAGAAACTTGCTTGGCTACTGCCATCCTTTACCAGTTCTGTGAGGCACTGAAGAGTGCACTGCTGCTGCCAGATTTGCACCTGTTCTGTTATGGAAAAAGCTTGTGCGGATGTTGCCCTAGCAGTCCCAGTCTCCTTAAGGAGGGAAACAGTTTTTGCAAAAGGCATAGCTGTTCTAAGAAGAGTGGTGTTTCAGCTGCTATTGCCCAATCTCATAAAAAACAAAAGGTATTTTGGATGCACTTACATTACCTGCCCAAGCCAGCCAGAAGCTTTTATTGGGCCCAGGGCAAAACTAGGAGAGGGGCCCTAACAAAGAGACCCTGGTTTCAATCACAGCTTTCCAGGTTGATCAGACTGTATGACCCTGGGTAATTACTTTTCTTCCCTCTGCTTCCTCTTCAGTGATCATCACATTTGAGAGTACCTTGAAATAATTCAGTTCAAGAAGTGCACTGTACCAAAATTTCTCATGTATATAGTTTAATATACCATAATGTTGCTCAATCTAGAATTACAATAAAGGCCTTGTATAGGGAGCAATAGACAACCAACTTCCCTCGGGGTCACTAATAAAATTGCCATCAGGACTGAATGAGGAAAAATGTGATAACCACCCAGAATTTGTATTGCACAGTATTTATTCAGGAAACCTGGTTGCACTCCCAGCTTTCAAGTGTAAGCAAACAGTGTGGCCCTGTGTACTTACTTTTAATCGTTAATCCTCCTTTTCAATGATCTTTACATTTGAAAGCACTTTGAAATAGTTCAGGTTGTACTCTGTACATCAGCCTTTTGTGTATGGTATAATAGACCATAATATTGCTCCATTGTTAAAAAACTAAAGGCTTATTCAAAAGAAATAAGACAACTTGAGTCATTGATAAAATTATGACAGCAGAATGGGTGTGGTTCAATAATTTTTATAAAGGCCGTTCAGCACAGTGGTATAATCTAAGTTGCTAAATTCAAACAATTAAAAAAACACTTTTTATGTAAAAGTTATAAATAAAGTGGAAGTCATTGATACTTGAAGCAGGACAGTAGGTCCAGGCTGAGTTAAGAGCTGTTCCCCTCAGCCTTCATGGAGATGCTTTTCCAGACAGGCGTAACACAGATAGGGCTGTGGAGAATTATGGGACCTGCTGTCAACGCCTCACTCCCACTGCCCTATTGGCACTAGAGCGAGGTAGGAGATGCCTTCATGTTTGGTGCATAGTTTGTAGTCTCAAGGCCTATACATTCCAATCTGCCCACAAACAGTAAAGTAGAAGTGTGACTTGGTGAGATGGCAATGCCCGGTTTCATAGCGCAGGTTACAATTACAGTGATGAGCCATGTAAAACATGCTGCATGTGCTAATTGCCTCACGAATAGTTGTGAGACTTCTTCAAGGAGTGGGACCTCAGGAAATTTGCCCCATCACCCTTCTGAGACTGCTTTGAAGCAGGGATTATGTCACAATATTTGATGCCGGATTCCTATATTCCTGGGGAAGATGCCTGAACCCATAGAGGCATATTCAAGCACAGAAACATGTTAATGGAAAAAGAGAAGTAGGTTCTGTTGCTCGCCCCTCTTGTTTATAATCTTGTGGTAGGGAGACACCAGTAAAACAAATGTTTACCTCAGCAAAGGGAGGACATAAATGTTGACATAAGTGACATAACCTCACCCAAACTAGAGAACCCTTAACTAGGGGATTGTACAACCAGTGGACAGTAGTACTCTTAAATGCTTCTCAGTGCTAGACATTGAACCCACTGATGAAGCAGACAGTGAGTGTTCATCATCCTGTGTGAGTATAAACATGGTATCTCCATAAGAGATTTGGCTATGTCTTTGAGGAGTTTTGTACTTCTTGTATATTTGTCTGTTTACTAAAATCATACAGTGGTCCTTTAACACATCCCATTCCTCTTAAGTGTGTTAGCTACCTGTGTGAGACTTGTCCTGTATATGTGAGAGAATGGTGTGATGTTTCTTCTGCTACTGCCACCCATCCTTAACTTATACTCTGTGTTGGGGGAAGGTTGAGCTACAGCTGTCCATGTTATATCATTATTGTGTTGTGAAGCTCAGTGTAAAACTTTCCACTATGCATAAGAAAAATCAATCCATATTGCCAATGCTTGTTTTCAAGCATGATGTGAGTGAACAAGTGAACCCTCACAAAATAAGTGAGCAGGATTGTCTTTTGGTTTTACACATCAAACAAGCAGTTTTTTTAATGGAGTAGGCAACTTTTGCAAAAATGTTAAAGCCTACCCTGACAAATGGCTCCATGTCATGTACACATTCAACCAATTGTGGCAAGTTAGCCACCAGCACTCTGCATGCTTAGGTTTTGAACCTCTAATGAAACAGATAAAAGCAAAACCACAATCCTCGCAATGCAACATAGTGTTGGCTGAAAAAACATATATGTTGGTATTCTAGGCCATTGTGCCAAAGCACGGAATTGTGAAATGTAAAATAACATTTTAAGGCATATTTAATAAAGACTTGCATCACCTTTGTGGCACACAACGGGGCACAAGAGCAACACAACTCTTAGGTTAGAATTAACAAACCAGGCAAGGCCACTTTGGTCATAAAAGTGCATGACTAATATTAATTTGGAAGGTCATAATTTGCAACCTCCTGTGAATGGCTGCAAATAAAGGTATGGTGATCTGCAAAGCACAGCAGACCACCATCCTTATGTTTGCTTTACCAAAATGTATTTTGTAAAGCAGCATATATCCATGAAAGTGACAGGTGCTGTTTTTTGTATTTTCAAATCAGTTTTATTAAGCTTTTATAGAGATATAAAAGTACAGTCATATTAAATGTATGACATCACAAGTTAATCCAGAGGGGAAGTACACCTCTGATGAAAACTCCAATGTAGCTTTATGATAAGGGTGAGGGTCAGAGGTATGTATGAGTTGGTTACATGGGTGTGTGTTATAGCATAGTTGGTGTTGTTTGTATTGATGAGTTGACATCTAATAGCAAGGGGTATCTTAGTAAACTGAGGTTTCCCCACATTTAAGCTGTGGAAGCAGAGTGGATAGAGAGCAGAAAATATGGGAGAGAGAGAACAATAAAAATAGATAAGGGGAGAATAGCTGGGGGTAGGGTAAATGGAAGGGGGGCCGGAGGAGTGGGCAGGGAATTGAGGTGGGGAAGGGGTGTGGATATGGAGGGAATTTAATTACAACATTTGTCAAGCTTTGACCATATTCTTCCCTTTCTTCCTTCCTTCCCTAGTTTGTTTTGAAGTATGAATTCAAGCAGTTGTCTGTACCTCTAATAAATAGTATCAATTCCCACCAGGTGTAGGGGGAAATTTGGATAAGATTTTCCATTCAGAAAGTATGGTTTTCAGACCTGTTGACACCAGTATATCCCATAGTATGTAGTATTCCCTCTGTAGTGTGAGGTCAGAGGGAAGTATACCTAGTGTAATAGAGGCTAAGTTTGGAATCCAGATACATTTTAGGATTTTTGAAATAGTTTTTCGAATTTCATCCCAAAACTCTTTCGAGAAGGTGCAGTGTAGCAGCATGTGATTTAAGTCTCTAGGTGCTTTTTTGCAGCTCCGGCAGATGTCAGAGTTTTGGAGTCCAAGTTTGCACAATTTAGTTGGGGTCCAGTGAGCCATATGGGCCATCCAGTACCTAGTTTGAGAAAGTGAAGGAATGGTTTTGTTTGCAGTTACGGGCAAACTCTCACCTCTACACACCCTACGAGGAACCAGGACGCCATGGAGCCCGAACTCCAAATCCTCCCTGCGATTGTCTTCCTGTCCTCTACCAGGAGCACGACCGATGGCGGCGCTGACCACGGTGAGTACTGCACCTACGACACAGGGGAGGGAAAAGAGAGTGACACACACATGTAACACGCAACACCCCCACCCCCACCCTCACTCACAACAACACACACACAAATACATGCTGAAACGTTACATTTACCCCCCCACCACCCCTGGAAGTTCGCAAGGACAAAAGGAAATTATTTGAGCGAACGTAATCAAGAAAAATCCATTACTCAAAAATGTATATACACTATAAACAAATATGTACACCAAGAATTCAAGTCCAGGTACTGCACCTATATAGTCCGTGGACCACTGGGCGCAAAATGCATGGGCGAGGCTCACACAAGATATCCGATCCAAACGGAGAGAACACTGCAGGGGCATCAGATCAAAATAAAACAGGCACCTCAGGGGGAAGGGAAGGGGGGGCACCTCAGCCGCATGAGTGCATGACGCCAACTCCACGAGAATTGATGTATCCTGGGGAGTGCAAAGCCATAGTCTCTCAAGTCTCTCCAGTGGGTGGGTTGCCCACTGCTGCATCCTGGGGAGTGCAAAGCCACAGTCTCTCAAGTCTCTCCAGTGGGTGGTTTGCCCACTGCTTTATCCTGGGGAGTGCAAAGCCACAGTCTCTCAAATAGATAACAGTCTCCACTGGTTCTGGAGGGGGCTTTGTGCCCAGAGTGCTTCATCCTGCCAATGACTGAGGTAGTGGATGTGATACTCCACTGGTTCTGGAGGGGGCTTTGTGCCCAGAGTGCTTCATCCTGCCAAGGACTGAGGTAGTGGATGCCTTTCTCCACTGGTTCTGGAGGGGGCTTTGTGCCCAGAGTGCTTCATCCTGCCAAGGACTGAGGTAGTGGATGCCTTTCTCCACGGGTTCTGGAGGGGGCTTGGGCAGCAGTGCTGGTGGCGGGCTCACTGACCTCGGTGCTGGCAGCGGTGTCATGAGCGGCGGTGCTGGGGGCGGGCTCACTGACCTCGGTGCTGGCGGCGGTGTCATGAGCGGCGGTGCTGGTGGTGGGCTCACTGACCTCAGTGCTGCTGAAGGGCACAGTGTCTGCGGTGCTGGTGTAGGGCTCAGTATCTTGGGTGCTGGCGGCAGTGCATGTGGCAGTGCCTGTGGCAGTCTTCTCCGCCGTGCAGGTTGGCGGCGACCTGCCTTTCTTTTTCAGGCCCTTCCCCACCTTGGATGGTGGCACAACTGTCTTGCCAGTCCCAACTGTTGTCTTGGCCGAGCCCTTGGTGGCAGGTGTTTTGGCCTTCTCCCTCCCGGATGTGGGCAACTTCTTCTGTTTTGGAGGTGGGGGAATGTCCTTGGCCTCGCTTCTTGGGACACTGGCAGCCCTGCTGCTTGGCGCACTCCAGAAGCCGGTTACTGCTGGCACCACTGTGCCCGGTGATGTGGTGGCTGAGGTGCTGGGTTGAGACCTGTAAAGGCGGGCCCTAGGGGAAGGAAGGGGTGGGGAGGTGAAGGGAAGAGGTCAAGATTTGACAGGAAAAGCCTTTTAGACACACTGGGATGGGTAGATGGAGGGGGTTTGGGAGTGGAGGAAGAGGTAGTAGTTGTAGGAGGTGTCCGTTTGCTAACTTTGGGTGAAGGTGCATGGGCTGGAGGCTGTCGTGAGGTGGATGGCTGTTGGGTGGGTGTGTGACTGCGTTTGTGTACTTTGGGAGGAGGGCTCACAGTCACATTGGGAGAGGAATGGTAGTGGGGGTGGTGACTGCACGTGAGCGGTGTGTGGTGATGGGCGTGCTGGTGATGGAGGTAGTGGCTGAAGATGTAGTGCATGCAGGTGTGAGTGGAGATGTGACATGGAGGGAGGAGGGAGACGTGGAGGAGGGGGACACAGTGGAGGCAGTGGATGTTGGTATGTGTGCATGGGTATGATGCTTGTGTGAGTGCCTGTGAGATGTGTGGTGCTTATGTTTGCCAGAGCTACCCTTGTGTGTGCATGCTGGTCTGATAGTGTGCTTGGGATAGGCTGAGGTACTGGGGATTGGGTCTGGATGGTGGAAGTTGGAGGGGGGAGGCTGGACACAGGGACAATGGCTGCCATCAGTGCTGAGGCCCGAGTCTGAAATGCTCGCTGTTGGGCTGCCTGGCCAGAATGAATGCCCTCCAGGTATGCATTGGTCTGTTGCAACTGCCTCTCTACACCCTGGGTGGCATTCAGAATGGTAGACTGCCTAACAGTGAGGGATCTGAGGAGGTCAATGGCCTCCTCACTGAGGGCAGCAGGGCTGACTTGGTTAGGGCCTGAGGTGCCTGGGGCGAAGGAGATGCCCACCCTCCTGGGTGAGCAGCCACGGGCACACGCTGAGGGGCTACTGGGAGGGCGGGGCTGGTGGGGGGGTGGCAGCTGTACCTGTAGATGCAGGGGGCACAGAGGGGCCCGCCACCGCAAAGGAGCTCCCATCAGAGGAGGAGTCAGTGTCGCTGGTCTCTGCTTCAGTCCCCACCATGGAGCTCCCCTCGACCTCCGTCCCACTGGTGAATTCTGACTCTGTAGTCTCGCACTCCAGGGCCATGTGGGATGCAGCTCCCTCCTGCTCCGGTGGCACAGCTCCTCCGCCTGATGATGCTAATGCACACAAGAACAGGGAGAGCACAAAAAGGGTGGGGTAAAGAAAGTAGAAAGACATGTTCAGTGCATGCAACACCGCTACCGTTGGCGGACACTACAGACACAGCAGCCCTCTGCACTACGCCATGCACTTAGAGTTCCCTAATTTATCACAGGGACATGGGGTACATGGCCTATGCCCGATTGCTGCACACCTGGAAGTCACAGGAGCCTGACTAGGTGTAGATGGCTCTTACTACTGGTGGGGTTGGGGTGCCACTTAGCCTGCCTCACAAAGGGTCCTTGCCTACAAGGCTTGCCCTAGCCTAGGGGAACCCACAGCCCACCTCCCCCACCGAGACACCTCCTAAAGCGCGCAGAGTCAGATGGATGTGACTGTACTCACCCCCTTGTGGCTGCTGTGATGCCTCAAGCGCCCATCCAGCTCCGGATACGCCACCGCCAGGATCCGGAACATCAGGGGTCATAGTGCGATGGGCACCCCTCCCACGTTGGGAGGCTATCCCCAGCTGGGCCTCGCCGTCTTCTTGCTTCAGTGGCGAATGTCTTTCCATCTTTTACGGCAGTGGGTGCTCCGTCTGTGGTGGACCCCCAGGGCCCAGACGTCCTTGGCGATGGCACGCTAAATATCCTTCTTCTGGTGGACGCTGACCTACAGGAATAGTACAGGGGAAAAGGTAAAACATTAACCGTCCGGACCGTCACAGTCATTGGCCCACGTTCCCACCCTTGCCCTGACGCACATACACTCACTGTCGTATCATGGACGCCTCATCCCCCCATCTCTCATCCACACCACTCCAAACAGGCATTGCCCATACAGCATGCTCACAGTGTACTCACCTGTTTGTCTGGAGGAGAGGAGAGTCGTGTGTACTGGGGGAGGTCCCCATCCACTAGTTTCTCCAACTCCTCCGATGTGAAGGCAGGGGCCCTTTCCCCAGGCACTTGAGCCTTTGTCGCTTCCAGACTGAGGTCACAGCAGCACTTGCAGTGTAGGTCCTCTCCTGTCAAAGATCAGGTATCAAATGAGTGAGTGAACAGAGAGAAAATGGCGGTCATGTCCGCGGCGGTGCATACCGTCACCGCCGGCGTACATCGTCATTGGCTCCTGGGACCCCTAGGGTCCAATGTTAACCAATGCAGGATTGCGCCGTGCTCTTCGACCGCCTACCGCGACAGTGTACAATGCCAGCGCAGTTACCTCATATCCCCTGGTCCCACCTTACAGGTCAGGCAGCCGCCATATCCGGGGCCACACGGCATTAAATTTAAATGCGTCACACATATTTAGGCCTTGCATACACACTAAGACAGGCACATAGCGGATTGACAATTGAGTGCAAGAAAGTTGTTGTTTTTTGTACCTCAGTGTTGGCTAACCCTCTGATCGCTGTTCTCATCCATAGAGCACGCCCCCTGGGGCAGTTGAGGAGATGGCAGCATCCTCCGGTGTACAGACCGCTGGTGGACCTGTCGACAATGGAAGAGCGACATGTAATAGTCACCTACAGACTTGATCGTGCCACAATCCAGGAACTGTGTGCCCAGTTGGAGCCAGACCAGATGTCAGCTATCCGCCATCCCACAGGAATCCCTCCTCTAGTGCAGGTCCTGTCAGTACTCCATTTCCTGGCAAGTGGGTCTTTTCAATCTACAGTGGCCATACATCAGGGATGTCCCAGCCTATGTTCTCAAACGTGCTGTCCAGAGTGTTGTCTGCCCTGCTGAAACACATGGCAGCTACATTGTTTTCCCTCAGGTGGAGGATTTGCCTACAGTGAAAGATGACTTCTATGCCCTGGGACATATCCCCAACATCATAGGTGCCATTGATGGGACACAAGTGGCCTTGGTACACCCCTGCAGGAGTGAACAGGTGTACAGAAACCGGAAGAGCTACCATTCTATGAATGTGCAGATGGTGTGTTTGGCTGACCAGTACATCTCCCATGTGAAAGCCAAGTTTCCTGGCTCAGTGCATGGCGCTTACATTCTGAGGAATAGCAGCATCCCTTATGTGATGGGGCAACTCCAGAGGCACCGTGAGTGGCTATTAGGTGAGGACAAGGACCCTATATAGTGTGAATAGTTGTCCGGGTCTGGGGTTGTCCCTAAGGGTTAGTGTGTGTCTAACAGTTGTCCCTCGACATTTGCAGTTGACTCTGGCTACCCCAACCTGTCAAGGCTACTGACACCAGTGAGGAATCCCATGACAAGGGCAGAGGAACGCTACAATGAGGCACATGGGTGAACTAGGAGGGTTATAAAGAGGACCTTCGACCTCCTGAAGGTCAGGTTCCGGTGCCTCCATATGACAGGTGGTTCCCTTTACTACTCACAAGGGGGTTTATTTAAGTGCTAAATAGTGGAGGGGGTTGTAAAACGGTCAGGGGTGATGATGGAGGAATGTCCATGGCAGAGTCCAGTCTATTGGTCTCACAGGTGCATTGTCCAAAGGAGCATAGGAAATGGAGCTAGGGCAGTTTAAGGATGGACAGGGTGACAAAGTGGGACAGAAGGATGACATTCAGGGCGGTCTCATTTCTTGGCGGGGGTCTTGGCATTGTTCTCTGTCTTTGTCCTGGATCTCAGGGACCGCTTGCGGGGTGGTTCTCCATCTGCAGGGGGTGGGGTGTTGGGGTCCTGTGGCGGTGCCTCCTGTCCACTAGCGCCGGCGGAGGTAGTGGTCAGTTCATCGTCCAGGCTAGTGTCAGGGGACCCTTGTTGTGCCACAGTGTCCCTCCTGGTGTTCACGAGGTCCTTCAGCACCCCTACAATGGTGCCCAGGGTGGTATTGATGGATTTGAGTTCCTCCCTGAACCCCAAATACTGTTCCTTCTGCAGCCGCTGGGTCTCCTGAAACATGGCCAGTACCGTTGCCATAGTCTCCTGGGAATGATGGTACACTCCCATGATGTTGGAGAGGGCCTCGTGGAGAGTGGATTCCCTGGGCCTGTCCTCCCCCGTCACACAGCAGACCTCCCAGTTCCCCAGTTTTCCTGGGCCTTTGTCCCATGCACTGTGTGCCCACTGCCACTGCCCCCAGGTCCCTGATGTTCTTGGGGTGGTGGGTTAGCCTGGGTTCCCTGTAGTGGTGGACACACTGTTGCTAGACGTGTCCTGGGGACAGAGGTATGGGCCCGCTGGGTGGGTTCTGTGCTGGTGTATCCTGAGGGGGGAGGCTCTGTGGTGGCCTGTGACTGTGTCAGGGGAACCGACTGTCCCGAGGTCCCAGATGGGCCGGGCTGGTCATCTAGATCCAGTTGGACAGAGCTGCTGTCATCACTGTGGGCCTCTTCTGTGGGTGGAGTGGACATGTCTGGAACCTCCTGTCCTGTGATGTTGGGTAGGGGTCCTGCAGGGGTGTAAAGGCATGATTACTGCATCTGTGTGTGCCATGGTGTGCAATGGGTGGGTGACCCTGTACCCCAGTGCTTACATTCTTGTGGAGGACCTTGTGTGTTAATTGTTTAGGGGTCTGTGTGGGTATGTGTAGTGGACATGCATTGGTGATGGGTGTCCATGCTTTGTTGTTGCATGCAGGGCTTGGTGTTGGGATGGGTGGTTTGTGATAGTGGGACATATGTGAGGAGTTTGAGTGATGGGGGTGAGGGCGAGTGTGGGGGTATGTGATAGCATGCAGGTAGGGTGGGGGATGAAGTACTTAAGATTTGACTTACCAGAGTCCATTCCTCCAGCTACTCCTGCGAGGCCCTCAGGATGCAGTATAGCCAAGACCTGCTCCTCCCATGTTGTTAGTTGTGGGGGAGGAGGTGGGGGTCCGCCGCCAGTCCTCTGAACCGCAATGTGGTGTCTTGAGACCACGGAACGCACCTTCCCCCATAGGTCGTTCCACCTCTTCTTGATGTCATCCCGTGTTCTTGGGTGCTGTCCCACTCCGTTGACCCTGTCCACGATTCTGCGCCATAGCTCCATCTTCCTAGCTCTGGCGGTGTGCTGCACCTGTGATCCGAATAGATGTGGCTCTACCCGGATGATTTCCTCCACCATGTCCCTGAGCTCCTCCTCAGAAAACCTGGGGTGTCTTTGCGGTGCCATGGGGTGGTGTGGGTGATGTGTGGGGTGGTGTGTGTTGTGATGTGTGGGGTGATGTTTAGGGGCGTGTAGTGTTTTGTGCGTGGATGTGTATGTGTGATGGTGTTGTGTGCCTCTGTCTGCTGGTGTGGTCTTTGCTTTGCTGTCTGTCTGCTTCTGCCAAATGTTTGGTTGTAAGGGTTTGTGGGTAATGTGTGTGTGTGTTTTATATTGTATTGGGTGTGAGGGAGCGGTGTGTGTATGTTTATCAGGTGTGTGTATTTGGAATTGTCCAATGTAGTAGTGTTTTGTAAATGTGTGTGTATTTTGAGCGCGGCGGTGTGTACCGCCAATGGAATACCGCGGATGAAAAACCGCCGCGTGGATTCATAGGTCGTGATAGTGTGGGCGTACTCCTGTTGGCGTGACTGTGGAGGTTTTGTTATCCCCAGTTTATCACTGACCTTTGGTGTGGCGGACTTGTGTGGGTGTCTAGATTTTGGCGGATTCTGAGCAGTGGGCCGTAATAGCTGTCGCGGAGTTCCGCGGCCGCAGCGGTGTGTTGGCAGTCGTCTACATGGCGGTAAGTGGGATTTACCGCCAATGTTGTAATGAGGGCCCATGTCTTTTAGTCCAAAATTGGCTTTCAGAAAGGTAAAGGGTAATGGGTTGTGTATGGTGCCTAGGCCTTTTGTTAGTAGTATACCTTTATTGCCCAATCCTCTAAAAAGAGGGTTTTTAGCAACTTGTTGTGCCATAAAGAGGCAAATTGTAAGTACTGCATTTTATTGTACAGTTTGTTGTCCATCTTCCAGAGGCCTTGCATCATGCAACTAAGATACTTACGGAGTGGTCTGTTGTTATTTTCTTTGTTGGAAAATAAGGAGGGAGGGAAGTGAGAATACTTTGACCACAGCTTTTTCGATTGTGAGCCAAGAAGGCGAGGTAGAGAGAGAGGATGCAAGCCAAAAGGTTCCCTGTTTAGCTAGGAAGGCATGCTGGTATCTCCTAAAATCGGGCACATTTAATCTACCCAGTGATTTTGATCATCCCAGCTTTTTTAGGGCAATTCTGCCTTTTTTAGATTGACAGAGAAATTTCGTAAGGATACCATCTATCCTTGTGAAGAAGATGTCCGAATGCTATAAGGGGGACATACTAATGAGAAACATGATAAGAGGTATAATCATCTGTTTGATGGATTCTACTCTCCCCCACCATGAGATAAATTTTAAGGACCAGTTGCCTATGGAGTCTTCAATTTTGTTTAAGATCGCATTCTCATTATAACTAATGGATTTTTTAAGGTTTGGGTGGAACCATAATCCTAGTTTTTTTATTTTGTCGGGATTCCATTTAAGACCGTGGTTATCTATAATGGATTTATTGCAGTATATATTAAAGGGGAGGACTTCGGTTTTATATCTGTTAAGGCAGTATTCTGAGTCCTGGGCATAGTTGTTTATGGTTGACATGATATTGGGTAAGGCTAGGTCTGCCTGAGAAGTGAATAGGAGGATGTCATCTGCATAAACAGCTGCTTTCCTAGGACCTGCCTTGAAGGGAATGCCTGGGATCTTCGAGTTTTCTCTCATTTTTATCAGGAGCGGTTCTAGTGTGAGTAAAAATAGCAAGGGAGATAGGAGGCAACCCTGTCTGGTTCCTTGTTGGAGTGTGAATGTGTTAGAGAGGCAGCCATTGATATTAATTCTCATTCAACGTTCTTGGTATAGGGCAAGAATCATCCTGATGAAATCAAGGTCTAAGTTAAAGCTATTAAGGATTGCATATAAAAAGGGCCAGGAGACCGTATTGACGGCCTTTTCTGTATCAAGTGCTATCGCACATGTAAGATGTTTCACTTGGGGAGCTATTTCTAAGACGTGACTAAATAGTCTAATGTTGTCTGAGCTAAGTCTACCTTTTATAAAGCCCGTTTGGGAAGGGTGAATGATTTGGCCTAAGATGGGTTCCAATCTGAGCACCAGAATTTTTTCATACATTTTGCAGTCCATGTTTATTAAGGATATGGGGCGGTAGTTTTGGGGGTTGGTTGGATCTTTCCCTTCCTTGAGAATGATGATTATTGTGGCCTCTGCGGCTGTGCTTGAGCAGCACCAGTCTTGGTGAAGTGTGTATAAAGTTCTTCTAATGCTGAGATTATGGATGCGGACCGTGTTTGATAAAAGAAGACCGGAAAGTGGTCTGGGCATGGGGCTTTAGTTTATTCATAGAAAGAAAGATTTCTTGCCCGGAGATAGGTTTTTCTAATTGTTCTTTAGAGGCCTGATAGATTTTGTTTGTTCATCTTTTTAAGATAGTTTAGGCAGGCCTCCCAAGTGGGGTCTGTCCTCTTGGTATACAGCTTACAGAATAATTTTTCAAAAAAGGCAAGAATGTCTTTCTCTCTATTTGAGGTAATGGCTTGTTCATTCATTATGAAGGTTATTCTCGTTTTACGACCAGTATGATTTAAGTCGGGGGTGTTCTGTCAGCCCTGTTACGGCCACCCAATTTAATGCCTTTGAGTCTTTGGACTATTAGATCTGCTTTGTTATCTAGAATTTTGCTATACTCATATTTAAGTTTGGTTAAAGTGACTAGTTGGGACTTATCTCTAGATTGTTTAAGAGTATTATCTAGTTTTTTTTAATTTGATTTTGTATTTGGTCTAAAGTTGTGTTATCTTGTTTATTTTTCCTTGCCGTGAGACTGATCATGTGTCCTCTGCTAGTGTTTTTTTAGGTCGTCCCATATTATCTGGGGACTTGGGACTGAATTTCTATTTCTTTGAATGAAGTGGTAATTGTTTTTCTTTATGGAC